>NC_068358.1:27246195-27609833 GCF_020536995.1 Dreissena polymorpha | reverse complement strand
TAACGAGTTTTCCAAGTCTGAAACCAATATTTATGATACTTTAGGAGTAAAATGGACCATAACACAAAACTTAACCAAATTTCAATTATCTAAGTATATGAAGGGCCATAATTCTGTAAAATTGCCAGTCACAATTTACATAACTTTGCCTGCAATGTCCCCTTATGATAGTTAGTTAGTGTGGCAAGTATGAAAGCAATAGCTTTGATACTTTAGGAATAAAGTGAACCTAAAGACAAAACTTACCCAAATTTTCAATTTCCTAAGTATAAAAAGGGAACATAATTCTTACAAAATGCTTGATACAGTTGTCTGCTTGTGTTATTAGATTGGGGTCATGTTGGTAAAGAAGTATGCAAATATAAAAAGCAATATATCAAGGGACATAGAAAATATTTGAGATCGTACGCAAACTTTAACATATATTTATCAATAATATGTATATTCTAAGTTAGAAAAGGACCATTATTCTTAAAAAATGCTTGTTACAGTTGTCCGCTCTTGTTTACAGATTGGGGTCATTTTGTTCAAGAAGTATGAAAAATATAAAACAATATGTCAAGGGACAGAAAATATTTGATGTTGTACGCAAACTTTAACATTCCAACGCTCACTCACGCTCACGCCAACGCCGGAGTGAGTAGGATAGCTCTACTATATATATTTCATATATAAAAGACGAGCTTAAAAGTACTTAATCATATCTTGTTAATCTTTTAAAGTATTCAATTGAACTATATACAATGCTGTAGTATTATTTTATTTAAGGAAGAAAAGCAAGTCAAAGAAACAGTAAGAGTTGTTTTAAGTAATTGAAACATAGTGAAGCTGATTATAAAGTGTATGCATAGTCCTCCTTAGATCTGTGTGCAGATAGCCATCCTTGTCCATTTTAGTTATTTTAATAACTTCATTAAAGCAAAACCTTAAACAAAACTAAACAAAAATTCAGCTGAGCCTCTCAAAAAGGATGTTTTGGTATGACTACTGTCAGTCACCAACATTCGACAATTTTACTTAGTCTCTGAAACCACTTGCTTGAAATGTTCATGACCATATTGTTGACTGCAGTTAAACGTCTCTGGTTGTTTTCAGTGTATTGCAGTTGACGAATACGCTGTGTTATAGTTTCGTAATATATACTAGTCTGTTTTCATAGACATAGAATATATCATTGTCAGATTGTCTGCTGATATAAATGTTCAGTGTCTATTCCGTGCCTAGTATAAATTAGCATAGGGCCCCACTTGCGTTTCTTATTTATGAATCCTGTATGACCTTTGGTGTGGAAATACTATCCATATTTTCAAATAATTAATGGATATTTGAGTTCTGCTCGCCAGGGAGATGGCAGATAGTGAGTCTCCTCAACAGGACAGCAGTGCAAAGATGTTCTTCATGCCTGTACAGACTGCTGAACATTGGCCATCTGAGATTTTACAGTTTGTTTCATTCTTAAAGGTAGGTATTAGTTATATAGTTTATTTCATAAAATTTGTGTGCATGTCCATATGAAGATATGAAAACTACAAATCAGAGGATTGTGGGTTAGATTCCCGGACTGGCCACTGTGCGTGTAGGGATTGGTGATAACATTAATTTTATGCATATTCTCTCATTATTGTAATAACTTATTACCATCTAAACATGAACACTGTTCATTGAAAGTTTTCTTTCCTGGAACCTCTGAGAGTAAAGAGAAACTTGGCAGGAATGCTTCATCAACAGTCTTCTTCGAAAACTATTTAGAAACCAAAGCTCCCGGTATTTGGTATGTTTGTTTCTGTTTTTAGACCATGCACAATAACTACAAAGACAAATAAATAAACTTACCTTTTGTATTAATAAATGCCGTATATTTGCACCGCGACAAAAGACCTATCTGATTAGAATAGTATGACATTTTAAGAGGGAAGTATACTATTTACCTGCGCTCATACTGGTGTAGTTTATATTCATATCTCTTAATGTTTGTGATAACGATACACTTTTCCTTGATTTCTTTAATTCAAACAGCAGGGGTCTCCATACATCAAATAAAGCATATATGAGTGACAACGCCACATGTTCTAAAATTGATCGTAATATGCTATGTATAAAACTGTGTATATACGCAATTAATTTAAATAACATAATTATTTTTAATATAATAAATGATGGTATACAGCCAATCACAATGTGTAAGTTATTTCGTACCAATTGTTTTCGAATCGAACATTAACAAGATAGAAAGCCGGATACAAACTAACATTACCTAGCAAGATGACGTTTACATTCTTTAATTTTATATATCGATCACTAAAAGCACATAATGCCCTCAGTCGTTTTAACAGCTTACCCATACGTCTACTAAGACATGTTAACAGCTTTTTAATCTTAAGACGTTAATCAGTTTTTATGCAAATATTACTTAGAATAATATATTGCATAAAATCAAGGGTTTGGTATTTTTATTCTTCACATAAATTCAATATTAATGTTCACATTTTATTATGTTTGGTCAAATAAATGTTCTAGATTTCAAAGCTCTGAAAAATAATTTCCTTTATTTTTGTGCGAAGTAGAAACTCCACTATTATTGAAGGGATTAAAACTGAAACCACATATATATATATATATATCTATATATATATATATATATATATATATAATATATATATATATATATATATTATATATATATATATTGGTATAAGTGCCAAATTACAAAAGCTATAGCCCTCTATCTATATATCTCTCTCTTCTCTCTTCAATTTATATGGTTTTTGGCGTCCATGCATTAGTTTTACATATGATGTACACAGTTAGGTATTAACAGTTTTGCGAGATGCTTCAGTTAAAAATATTGAAGTGATTCATATGATAATACATATAGCGATTGATGGCGTTGAAAGGAAATGCAAAGTATTAGGACTTATTTTGGAGTTACGTTACCGTAAAGTTATTTTGGTCCTCTTGTGCTGTTTTTGTCTTGTTTGAAAGACAGTCTTTTTTTTCTTAAAGTACCACCAACCGATGCAGTTAATTCATAGATTTGCTATCTTCGACAACGCAATAGTTTCTCAACAAAATGTATTGATTGTTAACATTTATAATACTGTACTTTTAATATCCACGTTAGCAATCCCTCTAGCATATGTGCCTTTTCCTATTAAGTGTACATGTTCTGTCAACACATGTTGTAGTACGTGTAAAAATTCGTATCGTAAATCAGTTTTATTTGATCTGTACATTTTCAGTTTGTTATAGTGTTTGCCATTGTACCGCGTTCAATGTCTTTTCTAGAGAGAATTTCTGTGTTCGACAAGTTTCTCAACAAAACGTATTAACATTTCTAATACTTTGAATATCCATGTAGGAATATGCAAGCCCTTAAGCATCTGTGTCTTCTCCTATTAGGTGTGCATGTTCTGTGCATACATGTTGTAGTAAGTGTGGAAATTCGTCTCGTAAATCGGTTTATTTTATCTGTACATTTTCACTCTCTTTATAGGTTATGTCATTTTCATGCGTTCAATGTCTTTTGTTACTGGTTTCTTGTATTTGACACGAATCAGTGATGATAGTGTCTGTTTGGATTTGGAAATACGTTTGGAACCCCGGGATCGGCAATATTTTACTGCTGCAAGAGGAGATAAATTGTGATAAGTACTGTGATAATCGGTCGAAATGAGTACAAAAATGGAGCCTAAGTATTTAAATAAAACCACATTGGACAATCAACTTGCATTTTGAATACCGATATCAGAAATAGTTTACTTCTGCACTTTAGGTTAGTACTGTATGTTAATTGCATTTTAACGATACGAGTAAGTATAATGCCATTAATATCTGCGGCAGTCACTAACGCCATGCATACAACAATCACGAGTGCGGATATACTTGTGGCCGCCATAAATCCATTCGATGGTCCAATTAAGGGCCCTATAAAGGTGACAAATTATTATGCATATAAAGTGGTCTAATTTTTACCGGATTTCAGTTACTCTTGCATAAAAAATGCTAATAACACAGCTTAGGTGCAACGCTGTCAAGAATTATGGAAGATATACCCGTTTCATAATTGGAAGAAATGTTAACAACTTGGCAACTAACGTGATGTGTAGCCTCAAAGCGGTGACGTATGCTAAAAATAGCCGAAAGAAAAATCAATTTTAATTCTATTTTAAACAACTTTTTACCAGCAGAAAGTAACTTATTAGATCACTACAAACGTTTTAACCATTTAGAAGAGACCTACTTTGTGAGTGAAACCGGAAAACGTTGAAAATCAACGATATATTTTAGGTGACCTTTCACTTTCACTTTCCCGAGTAAACAGCGATGTAAATAAACGGATTTTTTATAAACACGATTGACTTGGAGGACACTGTATTTTGAGCTCAAAACAAGTTGTATGCTCATATTCTCATGGTAATGTCTAATAGCATATATATTTAGTTTTTTGATAACCTTCATAAATAAAATTTGAAACAAATATTAAAAAATCGGTAAATAATTACGGATACGACCTTTATACGACCTTAAAGGTGACCTTAAAGGTACGACCTTAAAGGTGAAGCTTAGCACGTACTTCGACAACTGAACTACCCATGAATAATAATTTCGCACAAAATAACACATATTTCAAACAATGTAGAACACATATCATATATATTGATTGTTTCGTGTTTACTATCTTATTGGTTTCAAGAAATAAAATAATTACATTTGATATTATTATATTCCTCATAATTGAACATATGTTAATCATTTCCAAAATTCCAGTTTTGACCAGGACGACTCTAAAAGCCTACTAATTAAGACCAGTTTTCCTAGAGCGAGGCTTATTTCTAATAATGTACTGAGGAGGGTTGTGCACAGTTGAAGCATTTCAAACAGAAGGTTCACATTAAGTCACCAAACACGATAAATGTTCAAATGTATGATGAATTTATGTTGAATTTGTTAATTTTTTTATTTATGATGACTGCGTGTTTACAATTCTGTATTCTTAAGACAAGGCAAAATGGGTGATATATCGTTTAAATTGATTTGTCATTTTAGGAATTATACGTCCACGTAATTGGCAAATTATACACTCATCAAATTGAAGCAAAATAAAAATTCAATACAGGTATAATTCTTTTGAATATGATATATGTTCTTATATTCCATTATAAAAAGCTTATATGACATTAAAGAAAGGAAAATGCGTAAATTCACTGCCTGAAGTAAATATGTTCAACAAAATGAATCAACTTCCTATAGGTTAAATGATTCATAACAAGATTCAACGACTTTAACAAAACATGTTACATTCATTGCATGAATTATACATATGTATCGCAGTAAAAGAAACACAAACGGTATCATGTGGTAACATGCGGACAGACACACGTACAGCACTATTGCAGTATTGCAGAAGCATTTTGTTGTAATTAATATTTCACTTTCGTATAAACATGTTAAGACCAATACAGAAGACAAACTCAAATTTGATGCACACAATTACTCAAAATAGGATAAAAAAAGGTGTTATTATTAAGAGAACAAAACTATTATCAAGTTATGTGTAGTCATGACCATATTTCATTCAGCAAAACCACCAATACATCTTGCACGAATATAATGGCAAAAGTGACCAGCGAAAAACACACAACAACTTACGATCAGGACCATGTTTAAGTTCATAAAAGTGTTAATATAGCGTTAATAAGTACTATTTGCAAAATAATCCATAAAAACAAAACCAGTTTCATCTTAAGAAACTTATACAATATTATATCAAATAACAATTGCTTTGGCACTAAACGCGATTATAAGTGACAATATACTCAGGATATACATCAGTCATGTTGTATACAATAAATTCACGGAAATTCCACGACCCATCTCCGATGACTGAGTCATAAAACTGGTTGTTGGAACAGTGGCACTTGTCCTCTTGGCATGACGTGCAGGGGGGTCGCGCGTATGACTTTGCGCTGGACGTGACGAAGGGCTCTCCGAGACAGGTCCGCACCAGCAGCATCTTCCTGTCAGTTAGCGACCGCATACCTTTTGGATCTTGCAAAAAATGTTTATATGTATAGGTTAGTGTCATTTACTATAGTAAAGTGCTAATTGACGTGTGCATTGTTTTAATACAATGACATACTTATTTTATTTCACATATATTTACTTACTAGAATGTAATGAAATATACAGCAGTCAGGAGGGTTCAAGTAATAACATTAGGTGAAATACACGGATCATCATAATCAACTGAGGATAAGGGTTAAACAGTCGATGGTGCAAAATAGTGTGCAACCTAGAATCATCCGAACTCTATGAGACTTAGAAATGCTTAGACATGGTCAAAAATAATCAATGCCCGTATGCAATAAACGTTTCTTGGGACTCAATACTTAGAATCATTGACACATATCATGAGAAAAATGGCGCTCATCCATAGGCGGCAGGTTGTGGTCAGGAGATACTTTTTCCGCTAATGAAATCCACAAAACCTTGGTTTACTTAACCCATGTATGCCTAGCGTCTAGACAAAAAAGGCCTTGGCAAACAGCGTAGACGCATGATGCGGCGTCTCATCAGGGTCTGTGCTGTTTGCTTAAAGGAATTTCTGTAAGAACTATTCTAAATATTGAATTAAATATACTAGACATCCCTAATTTTGAAATAAATTGATCCAATTTAGAAGGATTGGAAAGTCCACTAGGCATACATGGGTTAATAGCGGACAACATAGGATATTACCAGACCTCGCGTCTTCTAACTGCATATGGCTGAAGATCCATAATCGCACGATGCGGTTCAATTAGTACTGTTTAAACAATGTAATTAATTCATTATTAAAATTTCAGCCACTCTATTCTGAAGTTTTTTGGATCAATGCAACAATCATACAGCTCGTCATAGTTTCAAATGAATTATGACCTATACTTACAAACAATTAATATTCATACTAAATTAGTATAATAGTCTTTCAATTTGCGCCTTGCTTTTGAACTACATGTATTTTCCAATTGTTTCCGTCTGACCTTATCGTGTATTAAAATCTTATTTGAGTTAATACGCGGTTGCATATGTCCTAACTCGGTTTGTTATTGATGCTATAGCAGAATGTTAGCGTCATTTCTAACTTTAAGTAAACTGTGTTTAACAAACAATACTTGGATTGTTTTAACAGGTAAATATCCGAAGGAAATTTAATTCATTTTGAACCAGGGAAAATGTTTGCTGGTAGAAGTAGACGCATTTCGCTGTAAAATTGACTGACTGATTGAGGGCCCTGGCTGCTTAAGTTTAAATCTAGAGGAATATGTTAGTCAGATAGTTTATTTAAACAAGCGACCTACAAGACATTACCATATCGTGCCTGACCAGGTGAAAAATGTGGCACAAAGAGCGCCAAACTTTTATTTTATTTGGCCTATGGTTTAGCTCGATCCGCTAGGTAATAGCCATACAATTTACGCAGTAAGTGTATGATCACCTGAATACATCATGTACAAATTATCTTTTAAACAAGCGGATTGAAAATATATGGAAATATGAAAAACAGTTTTCTCACTGAATGTCTGTTTTAACATACCTGCGTATTGATCTGCTTTTGTAGAACTTTCCGCACAGTAGACACCCTGTCCAAACATGGCATTCTGACCAGCCAGCCTACAATCCAGACCCTGTTCCACTATTTTATCGACCACATCTGTCCCATGAAACATGTAATGTTCGTTAACTTCATTATACACTTCGGAAGCTAGAACCGAGTTATGTCCTATATTGCTAGTTGTTAATACTGTTCCCTTTGACCCCCTCAAGTTTTCTACACACCTAAATGGCTCGCCCGTATTTATTGCTTTTTTAAACAAGTCCTGTCTTTTAACGGCATATTTATTAAAAAGCTCATAGTTTTCTATTCGTTCCACTCTTGTGATTATCACCTTGGTGTAGTTTAGCTCACTCAGCCCTTTGGCATCGCGCCCGTGACCCACGTGCTGGTCATCCCAAGTGTCATGCACGAGTTTAACTACATCCTGAAAGTCTTGACCTGTAATAGGCAACCGAATAAAAGGACTATTTGGGGCATCAAGGCCCCAATCCTTCAGGGTCTTGCTGCTGTGGAACGTAGTCCAGTAGCAAGGAGAACGGGGCTCGCACCTGTACATGGACTTGAACCATTCCTTTGTGCCTCGATCCGTATCGCCGTTGTCCACATCGTCGTCAACTGGAACAATATTTATTGTGACCGATGAATAGCATCTGAATTATAAAGTGTAGTGTTGGTTAACATTTGTTTACATTGTTTTAAAACTTTCCGTGGTGTATTTAATATGGTGCTCCATTTATAATTAAAATAGAATGATTCACCTAAATAAGTATTCTAAAGCATTGCCTTTGTATTTTATGTTACTTCTGCATTTAGCAACACAGATTAAGAAATAATACAAGCATCTGGCCGCATGACCTTAAGCTTGCTTTTCCCAAATTGTTAGCCGTAATGAGTATATACTTCCCTGTTATTTTTTCCTACTGGATTAATGTTTTCAGAGCAAACGCAAAAAATTACATCTGTCAATTGTATTAATATAGCTTAAATTATCCTTATTTCTTTGCCCATTATAATTTTTGTCCGACGTATAAACCAACATAATTCCGCATATTGCTCTCTATTTACATTCTCAGTTTCATCAAGCTTGACCATTTTGTTGTGTTATCACAGGATAAAGATTTTTCGGCTAATGTTTGGACATATGGATAAAAATAAAATAACGAGCATATCCCCCTAAAAAGCCCTCTATCAAATACCAAGTTTCATCAACCTAGCTTCTGACGTTTTGTAAGTCGGTCTCTTAACTAAAATTATTATAGGAACACCCTTTTTAGATTGTTGGAAAGGCAGGCAGCTTCCCACTCTCTTAATCCTACTGCGTTCATCAAATCTTCACATAACACGCTGGAAATGTATTGTTAACGTAAATAAATGAAGCTCTATAACCAGCCAAAGCACATCCTCACCCTTTGTTTATATAATAATTCGAAAAATCTTTGATTTAGCTTTCTAACTCCTTCACTTTTCACCAATCTTAACCTTACTTAACAGACATGAGGTTCCATTTTGTACGATGGGAGTATTATTTTGTCTTAGATTTCCTAAGATCCAGATGTAGGTTCCCAAGTATCTCTGCAACCAAAACAACTCATATAGCATGCATTTTAAATGTAGCCCTCTATCCACATTACACGTTCCATCATCCTAGTTTAAGTACGTTTTGAGTTATTGCAAGATCCAAATTTAGGCAGACAATATGACACATAAATACATGTACAGCAAGAATAACCAGAGGTCAATACATAGTCCAATTCGGTTACACATGTAGGGGACTTAGGACAGGGATTCATAATAAAATTCCTTGACTTCAAACCATCTTTGAAAAAACAATAAATTTCACATTAAATATATGTATGTATGTTTACTAACTTACCGTTTTCTTGCAATGTCTTTTGTAATGCTTCATCAAATGCCTGTAAAATATCCAAACTTTCGTAATAATTGGTATTTAGATTTTCAAATGTCTGTTTTCTTCAAATATAGAAGAACAAAAACAATCACAATGCATCTCAATCGACAATTCTTCTATTTTAGTATTATTTCCCAAATCCGTCATTCGTCCAACTAAATCACTACAAAGACATAGATCTTAGTCCAATGCTTGAAGCAGTTGTATAGTTTATGTATCCTGACACTTATATGTTCTAATGAAAAACATGACTATTCCATGTAGCTCAAGTAATATAATTTTGCGATAATAGTCTTCATATAACGCAGAAAATTGAGTTATCGAGGTAATCGTAGGTCTATATGTAAGCTACCAACAAACAAAATAACAAAACAAACCTACATCCAAACTAAATTATATTGCGAAAATCTGACCCAACTGGCCCTTAATGCAATCCAAAATGCAAACGTTTACCTTAATTGTCAACGTAAACTTAGTAATAATTCTGCTTAATTGAAGATGCGGTTTATAGGCCTTGGTCAGTGACCTTTCTTGATGAACCAGAGGACATACGTGAAGTTTTGTTAGAATATCTAAAGAAGTTATAGAGATGTGTACTTTAATCTGAATTTTGAGATGCAAGCAAACATAAACCTTATTCTTCTAAGTACAAAAGGGGGCATAATCCTGATAACGGCAGTTCAAACTTATTGGTCATGGTTAGTGACTGCTTATCAATACCCTGAACATATACCGTATTAACTTGCTTTATTATAAGACAAAAAAATACCTACAATTTTTATTTAAGGTCATCTTCCAGGAACACCTTAAAATACTTGTATAAGTATTAAAATGTTGCATAATCCTTCTAAAAAGCATGTCACCGTTAATTGTCTTGGTCAATGAATATTTAATTGTCTGTATTAGATAACGAAATATGGAGTAGTTGCACACACATATTTACCAGAATTTTATCAGCAAACAAAATGCATTATTCTTCTAAATTGCAAAGCTGAGTCCTGGAATTCGGCCAGCACGGCCGTTAATCACACGCGCCACCTTTTTTGAGACGCATTCATGAATGAGCCGATGCTACTTCCGATGTGGCGCTCAGGCCCGGATGTTTTGAAATTGAACGGATAATTTTACAGGGCGATTAGGTTTTATATGTATTTTCAATATAATTGGCATTATTTTTAAAATCGGCCAATATAGAACGATTCAGCGATTATAAATTCATCCAAAGATGTACAGAAACATACAATCACAACCCATTTGAAAACGTTTAAGTTGTGGCATGGTAAAATTCCTAAAAGCAAATCGATGTCATTTGCCTGTGTGACGAGCAAATTCCCAGCCAATTAAATCGCTCATTACATAACACGATTGCTTTAAACCTGTACACGTTAATGCGTGCACAAAAACATCGGCTTCTAGCCGATCTAATTAATAGATTTGCACTTTTCCAAAAGAGATGAAGCCAATGCCAAGGAGGTGGAGCTCAGAATATAATAGGAGGTGACGCCAATGCACATTTATAGCTTTTTTAAAGTGAAATATTTTATGTAATGGTTTCTTTTGTCTAATACTTTTACGATGGAGCACAAAGCGAGAATTTAAAACGTAAGCATCTGTCAAATGTTGGCGCATAATATTATCTTCTAACGAAGGTACTACTTGCAATGCGTCGGATTGGCTTTGATCTCGGTTACAGAAGCGACCGTGCCTAACATTCCTGATTCACCATTTATCAAAAATGAGTGCAAACGAACGAACAATCACGCCACTGATTTTTCTGACATCGCTTCTGACCTCGTACACTTTAAACCTTCCAGCATTATACCGATGAAATCTTGAGAACGGATAAATCGAATCCCCGCATTTGTGATAAATACAAAAACTGCGCGAAATAAGAGAAAGTCAAATTATTATGTGTTTTAAATATTTTTATTAACAGTTAGTTTAACTGACTATCTATTTTGAGCGGTTTAGCGTTGAACACAGTTTTTATTCTTCGTGGTATAATTTGAAACCCATATGGATGCAGCACTACGTTTGTATGCCCCCTTTTGAAGAAAAAGGGGCATATAGTGATCGGACTGTCCGTCTGTCCGTCTGTCCGTCTGTCTGTCCGTCTGTCTGTCTGTCCGTCTTTCCGTCACACTTTGCGTTTAGATTTCGCAAAATGCTCATAACTTCTATGTCCCTTGAGATATAACCTTCATATTTGGTATGCATGTGTATATGGACAAGGCCGTTCCATACGCACAATTTTTTTTACTCCTGTGACCTTGACCTTAGAGTTCGGGTCCGCGTTTAGGTTTCGAAATATGCGTATGGGTTTCGAAAAAAGCTCATAACTTATATGTCCTTTGAGATATAACCTTCATATTTGGTATGCATGTGTATATGGACAAGGCCTTTCCATACGCACACAAATTTTGACACCTGTGACCTTGACCTTGAACTTAGGGTTCGCGTTAAGGTTTCGAAATCTGCGTTTAGGTTTCGAAAAATGCTCATAACTTATATGTCCCTTGAGATATAACCTTCATATTTGGTATGCATGTGTATATAGACAAGGCTTTTCCAAACGCAAACAAATTTGTACCCTTGTGACCTTGACCTTGAACTTAGGGTCCGCATTTAGGTTTCGAAATCTGCGTTTAGGTTTCGAAAAATGCTCATAAGTTCTATGTCCCTTGAGATATAACCTTCATATTATGTATGCATGTGTATATGGACAAGGCCTTTCCATACGCACACAAATTTTGACCCCTGTGACCTTGACCTTGAACTAAGGGTCCGCGTTTAGGTTTCAAAATCTGCGTTTAGGTATCCAAAAAAAGCTCATAACTTCTATCAAGCGTTAATAGGGGGCATAAGTCATCCTATGGTGACAGCTCTTGTTAAGAGATGTAAACTAAGCGTTCAGACGGAGACTATCTTATCTCACGTACAAAGGCGAAGTAGATACACCCATTTCACACTCAACTCTCGAAATTTCTAGTTTGAGCGTGTTCATTTATATTTGGCATATTGCCAGCACCAGGACGTTTGTACATTAAGGCTGTTCTCAATTTATTAATAACTACAAAATATCATTCTGTAACGAGTATTTTATATGCGTTTTGTAACATATATTACCCTGATACTTAAAAGAAGTCTTTTAATTGTTATAGTATTCTTTTTTTAAGTTGACTACTTCAGCAAAATTGAGTCGCGTGCGTTTTTTTTTAATTAAAAAAAGAAGTCTTGATTTAACATATAAGAACATTTAACATGTATTATAAAAAACGTTAACGGAAAAGACCGAGCTATCTTAATTTGTTTTTAGTTGATAGTGGAAAAAAAACAACATATATAAGCCTTATTTAGATTCGTTGACCTTGCCCTTTTAGTAAATAAAGCATTTGAATTAAGGGACACACATCATCGTTTCAAGAAGAAGTATTATCTTATATTTATTTCGTGAATTATCATACGATATACAAATATTGCTGTCGTTGGACTATTGTGATAATATTGAACATTAAGCTATTGGTTTTATTGAGTATTGCAAATTTTTGGTAAATATCGTACAATATGTTTTATTCATGTTGATGACTTCTTAATTGAGTTGATCACTTATATAATTAAAAAAACTGCATCTTATTTATTGTATAATGTGTTTATGTTCTGTAAAGGTTTGGGCCTTCTTATGTACGTTGAAAAATAAAGTAAATATAACAAATAATATTATCTATCAAATGTACGGCATGTGATAATTTCATCCTGATACGACTGTTAATTGATACATCCTGCATTGGCGCCACCTCCTATCATTAGCGCCATCTCCTTAGCATTTGCTCTATCTCTTTTGGAAAATACGAAATTATCTACTACGTCGGCAAGAAGCCAATATCGAAATGCTTGTTAAAACTCCACCATGCCGCAACTTATAAAGGTTCTCACGTTTTTAAATGGCTTTAAATGTATGTTTATGTACATTGTTTGTTGGATTAATATTCGATCAATCGCACTACACTGCCGATTTTAAAAATAATTCGAATTATGTTAAAAAAAGCACATTAAATCTAATCATCCTGTAAAAGTATCCATGAAAAAACATATGGGCCTGAGCGCCACCTCGGAAGTTGCAATGGCTCATTTGTTAATTTAAAAAAAAGAGATGGCGCGCGTGTTTACCGGCCGTGTCAGAGATCCCACACAATTCTAACCCTAAACACAGGTGATAAACTTGAATACTTTTAGCTCAACAGTCATATGGAGATGTTGCACATTTTTCTTACCTACAGCATTTCCCACACACAGACTCAGACATTTTGGTAAGCAGTATAGCTAGGACTATTCAGTGAATAGTCGATAGAAGCATTGATAAATAAACTATTGTGTCACAAACCCTTTATTAGATACAAACATCAAACATCGTTATACTGTGCCTGGGCCAGTCAACAACGTATAAACAATGGCTGAATTTTAATGAAAATGTACTCGGTAGTACGTGTCTTACATTTTCTATTAAAAGAGAATGTTTAAGAGTAGTCAAAGAAATCATTTTTCTGCATGCCATGTTATTTAGATTCGTATTTACATTTTATCCAGATAAACTAATAAGCATGTGAAATAAAATAGTGTTACTAAATAATAACTTATTAATATGGAATAAAAACAGAACCTTCAATTGAACAAATTCAGGAAATAAAACAATAAATGAAATATAATCTTAATACTATTTAGGACAATATTTATACATAGTTAAAGACGTACCCGTTTCACAGTTAATTAGAATAATAATCATTTAATGCATACCTGTTTAACCGTTTTGCAGTCTGCAGTCCCGTCAAACACGACAACAGTGATACGCTTAAGGGAGGTTCCCTGTGGGAAGCTGTTCACAAACTTGCTGATGCATTGGAACGTCTGCTCGGCGCTAATCTTGGCGGGAAATTTCGTAGAGCCGGTCCCAAGAGCAGGAATCGCCATGGTGCTTAGAGACCATTGCTCCGCCATATTAAGACAACTATCTATGAAGCGACAGAGTGCCTGAAGCAAACAATAACACATTTATTGATTTAATATCATATGAGCAGCACTCTGTGAAAACCGAACTTACTGCATTTGCGTTAAGTGATGTCCCAAACTATTATTTACAGTCAGCGCAGGCTTATTACGGAGTACACATTCCCCCTAAAATGGATTTTTGTTTATAACAAAATGCATGAAAACAAAAAGTCATATAGGCAGAAACTTAACACAATGCATAAAGGTCTGTTTTCACTGTGCAAGGTTAATGTGAATTATAGAAAAAACTTCGAGTGAAGAAGTATGCACTATTCAGAATGGTCCTGAATTAAGTTCATGCTAGAATGTCTGTTATTTTTACCGTTAAGAAGTTAGGAGTAATGACACAAAATTTGAATTGAAAAGTTCTTTTTACTAATTACCTGACTGCAAATTTTGTTTATATGTTATTTATGTGATTATTTCTTTGCTATTTTGATCAATGCTGTTTGTAAAAAAAATATAATTTTATATTGTATTTACTTAAACATTGTGTGACGAACCTTTTCAGCCGTTAGACTGTTGTTGTCCCAGGGCGGTATTGACCCATGAAATACGAATTTACAATGTAGATTGTACCCGTTGGTCGCTGCGACGTCTCCCTGCCGAATACCGTTTGGGAAGTTCTGATCACATTCATCCTGAAAACAGATGGGCCGTGTTCTGGGAATTTTCAGGTAAAAGTAAAGTACACGTCCCAGAATAGCCTGCGCAGTCTGCACAGGCTGACCAGGGACGACACTTACCGCAAAAATGGATGTTCGCTAAGAATAGACTTCTTTATACAAAAATACCATTCAAGTGGAAGGAGTCGTTCCTTATATGCTATTTGCAGAAATCGATGGCTAAAAGGACGACACTTTATAAACATGCATACAGCCCCGTTTTCACAGAGACTGCTCAAAAGAGCTAGACATATGTAGCTCGTGAACATACATAGCAATATTGCATATAATTTACAACACATTCGATGCCAATTATGATAGACGACCAAATTGTTCAAACACACATTTCTTAACTTCTTAATAATTATATCACGTAATTAAGCTTCCACAATTATCCTTTGCTGTCATTGTTTTGCAAACTATGTATGTACAAATATGTATGCATTAAAGTGTTTTTCATGTCAGCTATACAAAAATCATACCTTCACTTCAGACTCTGCTTACCTGCAGTTCAAACCATGTTTATTTAGTTATTTACAGTTCAGCTCCTACCTTCTTAAATTTCAAACCCTGCCATTCCTACCAACAGTACAGACCATGCCATCCGTACCTGCAGTTCAATCTCTAACCCAACCTGCTTTTCAAACCCTCCTATACCTACCTGAAGTTCAGACCGTAACCCTACCAGCAGTTCAGACAATGCCAAACATACCTGCAGTTTCGACCCCACCATACCTATTTGCAGTTCAGACCCTTCCTACCTGCAGTTCAGGCCCTGCGGCCTCTAGTAGGGACTCAGCAAGGCCCCCATTTTTTAGTTTCAAATCCGTGCCACAGTTGCTAACCAGGACATCTGCCTGAATATGTGAGGTAATACAATATTTAAAAAATACTATTATATACGTACATGTAGTTTACATTTGTTAATCTTATTAAATCTTCTTTGGTCACGCCACTATATTAATTTTGTCTGACAGTTTAAATTGTGTTGGATGTTTTTTAACAAATAATATTTTGTATTTTTCATTCAAAATTTCCCAGATTTAAGGAACCTCAAAGATTTCGATTAACCTTTGTATACAATTAAGATACAAATAACATGTCAATCTAGTACGATTTATAACAATAATAATTTGAAATATGTCCGTATATCGTATCAAAGTATGAGCTAAAATTTTAGAAAATTATAATGGAATATTTACATTGAATTCTGCCAGTTTGCCAGTCACTACTCTAACACTTATGTTCCCCAGGCAAATATCCGTCTGTGGACCAGCATAGTTGATACCTAAACGCAACAACAACAACAACAGTTTTGACAAGGTCTCAAGTTACCAGTGCGAGAATATTTAGATATTAGGAAAGTCAACAAGATTACATCAGTTGGTCCATTCATATTCATACATATAGTGTGCCTTTTTACGTTTTTGTGACGTCAAAGACGGGTGTGTCAACACTTATACAAAAGCGTGAAAAATTGAAAGATTCTAAATATGTATTATTGAATATATAAAAGCTCTTTCTTTGGAATACAACCAGTCGATGAGTTTGGATTCAAGCGTAACTTCAACAAAGAAAAATTGCATGGATAGGAAGATACATTAATAGATTCAAGGGGCCATATTGGTTAATTGGCAAAATAAAATAAAATGTTTAAGATTCGCAATTTTTCGTTTTAGTTATGATATTTGTGAGAAAACAGTAATACTGAACATTAACCATGCTCTAAAATATCCATTATATGCATCTTTTGACGATTTAAGAACCTGAAAATTATAAAGCGTTGCAACGCGAAAGGATTGAATAATTTGGAGAGTTCTGTTGTTGTCGTTATATTGTGTGATACTACGAGCATTGCTTATATAAAGTAAAAAATCACTTATTGTATGAGAACGGACGGCCGGGTGGTCTAAGCGATATACTTTTCCTCAAGGCGTCAGTGGTTCGAGCCCAGTTAAGGGTTACTTTATTTTCTTTCTTTAAGTTTATTCTTGTGTTTTTTACTGCAGCTTTTAAAATCCAATATTTACATGTATCAATATAAAGCATTTAATGACAAACTTCAATACATGCCAAAATCTGTGAAAAGGCCCCTTTAAATGGGAGTAGAAATACAAATGGCAAACATTGCCTTAAGAAGGTTGTTTAGTGATTATTAAGAAACGACTACATAATTATTGTGGTTCAGCCAGTGCAAACCAATAGAAGTAAGTATGAAAGACTCAACAACAAAGTTTCAACTTAAAGGGATCTTTTCACGCTTTGGTAAATTGACAAAATTGAAAAAAGTTGTTTCAGATTCGCAAATTTTCGTTTTAGTTATGATATTTGTGAGGAAACAGTAATACTGAACATTTACCATGGTCTAATATAGCCATTATATGCATCTTTTGACGATTTTAAAACCTAAAAATTATAAAGCGTTGCAACGCGAAACGATTGAATAATTTGGAGAGTTCTGTTTTTGTCGTTAAATTTTGTGAAACTACGAAGATTGCTTATATAAGGTATGAAATACGTCAAGGATGTGTACTCGGCGGAATAGCTCAGTAGGCTAAAGCGTTTTTACTTCAGGACTCTAGCAGGACTCCAGGGGTCACTGGTTCGAAACCTGCTCCGGGCAATGTTCTTTTCCTTTTTTAAATTTTATTCTTGATTTTTTACTGGAGCTTTTACGATCCAATGTTTACATTTATCAATATAAAGCATTTAATGAATAAGTTAAAAAATGCCAAAATCTGTGAAAAGGCCCCTTTAATACAATGCAAGTGATTTTTATCATGTTAAATACCGATAATTTGAGTTTCATGTCGACTCTCAACAATATATAATGCATACCGAGGTACCTGTTTTATTCTAATGTTAAATAAGCATGGTATCATTCAAAATATTAATTTATGGATCGTTATATGTAACAGTATTATCTTTTATTTAAAACTGCCCATATTAATCTTATTATTGTTGTAACTGACAGAAAGTATAAATACATTCTTCTTTACACACCCACGTGTGAATGTCCATCTTAACCGATGGAGGGTCATTATCATAAATATAAACTTAATATAAACTATGTGAAAAGAAATGAACGCACTTAAGATATTTCTTAAATGTTAATTGTATACGTACAACCCTCCATTTAGACGTACATTAAATTCAGTTGGAAATGTTTTATGAATTTGATTACCAATTACATATGAGTGTGTTCGTAAATATTGTACATGCTGAATTGCATGTTAAGTAGAGTTGGAGCTAGCATACCAGAGAGAGCATTTTAATTCGTTGATGTTTCTAACTGGATCTCCCGTATGGGAGTTTCTTTGTTTACTAAAAATATCTGTTTTACTGGAAAGCTACGTTTCAAATAGAAGAATAAATGTCAGTTCTTTTTTCTTTAAGATGTGTATATTTTGAAGAGATAAGTTGATTATACTTTGTTAAGAATTATGATTTCTTTTACAAATATTGTTAATTTTAACGTTCAAAGTTTAACAAAAAATATTATTGCGTTATATTAAACACTAAAACTGTATGCAAATTGCTTAACTAGATATGATTCAATACGATAACAAATGTCAAAACTGTTGAAATATCAAGAGTCGAACTGCCCCCCGCCCCCCCCCCCCCCCCCCCCAAAAAAAAAACAACAAAAAACAAATCAAATAAAGCAAGTTTATATGCCCACAAAAGTGAGGAAAGAGCAGAATATCGAGCAATTATCAAGTTCATATGCCGCAAAAAGAGATTCTCCCTTAGCTTACTCCTCTGGATAGACCGAACCCCTGCAGGTGCCCTCGATGAAGATACTGCCCCAGATGAAGACACAGCCCCGTTGTGATTGATCGGTTGGCAAGCGCGACCCCTTGCTTGTTTCTCGAATGCCTGAAATACATATACAATGACTGGTACCGAAATACATGTACATAAACTGGTACTGACCTGAACTGAGTAAGCATCTGATTAATAAAAAAAATGTATTAAAAAGTGCACAAAGGATGTTGTATCAGCTCTCATTCACTTTTGTATATATATATATATATATATATATATATATATATATATATATATATATATATATATATATATATATATTATGTGTTATAATTATCTATTTTCAGACAAATAATGTTACCTTAGTATATTACGTTTACGCCATTTCCTATGTTCATGTTTACATTCATACTACTGATTAAGACTATGAAAAAAAATCAGTATTCAAGCAATTTAAATATGACAAAGAAACGTGTTTATATGATATATTTTAGTTAGTTATTTCATCGGATCACTATAGATTTATAAATCTTATTTTTAAAATTCCAAATACTGCAAATCACAAATCTATGGAAAGGAGGTGTATGGCAATTAAGTGGCTCTTATATCATATTTCCACATAACTGTAGACTATAGTGTATATGTGATTTAAAAAGAAGTAATATATCAACTAAGAACTTATTATTTTAAGACAAAAATGTTTCTTGTCACAAAATGATATTTTTACAGAAATATTGAAAAGAATATCAGTTAACAAAAACATGTACAAACAAAATTGTGAACACATTAAAAACGTCATAATATTATATATATATATATATATATATATATATATATATATATATATATATATATATATATATATATATATATATATATATATATATATATATATATATATAATGCCTTATTGATTTTTTATCTAAGCACAAACATAATAAATAAGATAGTTGTTAGAATGCATAATGCAAATATAAGCAATGAGTAATATTTAAATTATCAGTCTTTGCAAAATCGTCCCCTTTTTTTTAAACATATTCTCATTTTATTGGTTCCGTTTCAATATCATATGCTTTTTTCCTGTAAAAAAGAAGAAAAAAAATGAATATTTGTAAAAACACTAGTTACACAGGATTGTATGTGCAATATTAAATTACCGTAAAGGACTCATCATCTTTATAGTGCACGACAACATTGACATATTTGATGTTGGTGCCTTGATTACTGTTGCTGAAGTCTTCTACACTCTGTATTATTTTTGCGGCAACCATGGCAGGGTGGTACTTCAGACGGCCAGTGCCCAGGGCAGGGAGTGACAGGGATTTGACTTTGCTTTGTTCTGCCTTTTTTAGGCACATGGTCACAGTGTTGTGAAGCATCTTGGAATATAAAAGCACTTTGTAATCTTTTATAAATATTTAGATATCTTGCATGTGAACACCGTTATAAACAGTATTAAAAAACAAACACGAAGCAAAGAAATTTTAGGAACAACAAATCTTAGAATGCTTTATGGTCATCGAAAACAAACCAAATACTCATACTCCTAAGGTATCTAAAAATGAAGTTTCTTTACATCAACTGAATTGCATTTAAAGTCTTTTTTTACTAACAGTAACATTGAACCATATGGGATGGGTAGTCCCAATCAAGGTCTTGAAATCAGGTGTCATCTTATATAAAACAATGTAAAAGACTGTAAACAGATTGCGGGAAAGACAATGTTTGTCACATATTTAAAATATAAAAGAACATTGTACATCAGGGAGCAAAATAACCATTATTACGAAGACTGGTAAAAATTAAATTGTGTTTATGAGTATTCATCATTAGCAATAAATAACATAAAAAGCATAAACATTTCCCAAAGAATTTAATAATTTGGAGGTTATCAATTACTTTAACTGCATTCTGAAAAGTCATGCGTAAGATGTCAGCGATAGCGTGAGGAATCCAAAGGTCATTGGTTCAACCCCATGTTAGATAACCTTTTTCTTTCTTTCTTTCTTAAAATCTCTTCTTGTTTTTATGGCAGCTTTCAAAATTCAGATCATTAAATATATACATTTCAAACATTTAATGACAAAATTAATAGAAAGTGTTATTTCCTTTTACCTTAAATTTTTCTCCCTCTTAAGACAAATTTTTCTCACCTTGTCATCCGACCCAGAGGTCCCAGCCTCTGGCAGGGCTACAAAGTAGACATTTCTGCAGGTGAGATTACCAGATTGTACAACAGCAACCTCGTCGTAGTCAATACCATGTGGGTACGAGCGCTGTACCTCAGCTGCCATGCTGTCTCCAGCTGCCTTCAGAATTTTATTCGAGGCGTGACCTTTACGGAGGTCGAGAAGCTTGCTAGCCGTACATACAATCACATCCACCTGCCAAACGTGATACAGTTAATCATTTATTTTATTCTTGTTTTAATAGTTTTAAATTAGTTTATTAAACTCTTGATTATTTCTGCTGCTTTTTATAAGTTGTGTCTCCTACGTTTGCACTGTGTCTTACTGTTTGGTAATTAGTGCCTTGCAATAAATGAAGGAGCAAATGTTATTTTTAAGTTTTCTCCTGATTGTGCAGCTGAATTTTCACTGATTTAATATTTAACATAAAGATGCTTTCAAAAATTCTACAGAAATGATCTGAACTTTGAACACATGGTTATCTGATAATTTAGAATCCAATAATCATTTTATAAGAATGCAACTGTGTTGTTTTTTTAAGTAGCAACACTGTATCATAATCAACTATTTGATGGTTTCTAAATTAAGCCGCCCTCTGGGACGACGGTACTTGATGTATGTGCGTAAAAGTAATCCTAGATTACCCTATTCAGTGTGCACATGCTAATCAGGGACGAAATGTTTCACATAGACTGGTATTTTGCTAAGAAGAGACTTTCTTTAACTGAAAACTACCATAACAGCGGAAAGTGTCGTTCGTGATAAGGCTGTACAGAGTTCATGACGCAGGCATTTAGCCTTGTTTCCACAAGCAAGGCTCATTTATAAAATAATTCTTACTAAAAATGTAGTTTATGACATGTACTGAATCACTAGAAGAAATCCAATATCAGCTATTTAAAGAATACAATCATCATAGCAACACGTACCTCTTCCCGTCTTAGATCTCCCTTGATGAAACAGACATTGACATGACCTTTCCCCAAGGTCAGTTTCTTGCGCTCACTAAACGGCGTATTTCTATGCCGATGAACTGTAAAATAGCATACTACAGTTCACAATTTGCAGGGCAAGTAAAATGACCAGCGGCATTTTTTAAGAAGATCCCGAGGGAAAGCATTCAAGTTCAGTGTGTTTAATTGTTCAAATTTGGGGCCTGAAGAGGAACCCAATCTCATTGGAACCAATTATATATCCAAAATGGGACCTCAAAATTCCCAATTAAAGGTTTTCTAAAAATGAGGACAAAAATAAATAAAGTATCAACATTTAGTTCATCTTAAATCCATCTATATAAGTTGACCCTCAGTAAATGACATAGTGAAATCACATGTATTGTCAATTTTAAAGTGTCATTAACAAAAAAGCAACAACACTATTTTAGTCAAAATGACACATTTGTTCCCAATCCAAAGGGACCCATTCCTAATATGGTAAAAAACACTGAAATTACAGCTCCCAAAGATTGACCCGAACTATCAATACTTGTATACTCTATAGGTATAACTTAGCCACGTCATGCAAATATGGGTATTATACCATATGTAACCAGCGTAGCTCTAGACCACCCCGAGTGCATGTTTGACATGTTAATTATGTTTGCATCACTTAGCCATAAAATGCAAAATGGGTCGTATGCCATACGCAATCAAAGTAACGCCAAACCACTCTATTAATATGCAGAGGCTTCATGGTCTCATTAAGAGACATGGTCGCTCTGGTCCTACGCTGGCACAGGCTGATCTGGCGTTATGCTGGCCGCATATTACATTAGACCCATTTTCGCAAAACGTCCCAGTCGGTGTCCTGCACATGGTTTAACATGTGAACATGTTAAGAGGAAATGATTACATAACAGTAAGTAAGCAAGATATTATTTAGTCTATAAACCCTAATTCGAGTACCAAAACCAATTATTTCATCATAACAGTAATTTAACATACTCATGCAAATTGAACTCGGTGTCTGGTTAATGTTGGCAGGCTTGAAATGGTACTAAAGAGAATAATAACCATACACCTGTTAAGGTAAAGTCAGATGATTTATTTTTACAGAAGATTTGAGAACTTTTCCTCTCAGCTCAATTGATATTTGAAAACTTGCCATAGTTCATATCTTCACAACAAGAAGATTTGAAAATTAAACAGTTTTATTATTTTATACAATAACTATAATCGTACTTCAGAAGATGTGTTAGAATGTGCCCATGGCCTTCTCTGGATACTTCAAGACTTTATTAATGTTAGATATTCGGCTTCGGATTTCTTGAAAGAATTATATTGCATATACACGTATGACAATATTTTCAATTGATAACATTTTTGTTAAAGTTTATCATTTGTCCCATATTTCACCAGATTCTTTTAAAATCAAGAAATATGAAAGACTTTCTACAGAATATGAAAGTGTCTTCAAATGGTTTTGTTTAAATTAGTATACTTTAAAAAAAATAAATCATACCCGCTAATACATCATATACATACATATATATTTATGATATAATATAAATATGTTTCGAACAATTTTTTTTTATTGCATACATTTGATGTTTAATTGCAATAAGGAAATTTCTTATAGTTATTAGACAAACTAATCAGAGCTTGTCACAATTGTGACTTTTACTGCTGAAGAGCTTTGTCACAAATGTGAGTAATACTGCTGAAGAGCTTTGTCACAAATGTGAATAATACTGCTGAAGAGCTCTGTCAGCAATGATCAAGGGCAATAACTCAGAAAGGTGTGGATTATTTGGGCATGAATAAAGCGTCTTACACATCTACACTTCGCTTGATAAATTGTGAAGTCTTTTGCTGAAAAAGAATATGTTGCAGAGACCCTATTGAATGCATCATGCAATAAGAAATTATCAATAATTTCATAATTTTGAAAGTTGTAGCCATTATTCCTCATTTTGAAAAAAAGACATGACATTTTTATAAAAACTGTTGGGGTTCTTACTGAAACCAAATAGAGAAAGATTATTTCCGAACACTGCATAAATTATTGAACTGCGCTCTGACAAATGGTGCTTAATACCTATGCCTAAAGTGTTTCCAAGTTTAGCCTGTGCAGTCTGCGCACGCTTAAACGACAATTTTTCTGGATGTTCCTTTAGAAATGACTTTCTTTCAACAACTAATTTCCTAAAGCTGGAATCATAGTCCATGATTAACTTGTGCAGAATGACCATTTGTTTACAAATTTGAGAAGTCTTCAAATCATTTTTTTACAATTGAAAGAAAATCGCGACTCATATTTTCAAAACATAATAGAACGTTTTCAGGTCTTTTTTGACAATTTGACCGTGTTAGCGACTCATTTGTTTACAATTTGGAAAAGCTAGCGACTCTTCTTTTCTAAAATGAGGGGGAGGCTGCTTGAAAAAGATGGCGGGGAGCACTTCATGCATTAAGGCTCTTTTGTATTACATATTGCTCAGTATCTTACTCTTGATATATTTTGTATTACATATCGCTCAGTATCTTACTGTTGATATATTTTGTATAACATATCGCTCAGTATCTTACTGTTGATATCTTTTGTATTACATATTGCTCAGTATCTTACAGTTGATATCTTTTGTATTACATATTGCTCAGTATCTTACTGTTGATATCTTTTGTATTACATATCGCTCAGTATCTTACTGTTGATATATTTTGTATTATATATAGCTCAGTATCTTACTGTTGATATCTTTTGTATTACATATTGCTCAGTATTTTACTGTTGATATTTTTTGTAGTACATATTGCTCAGTATCTTAGTGTTGATATCTTTTCTATTACATATTACTCAGTATCTTACTGTTGATATCTTTTGTATTACATATTGCTCAGTATCTTACTGTTGATATCTTTTGTATTACATATTGCTCAGTATCTTACAGTTGATATATTTTGTATTACATATAGCTCAGTATCTTACTGTTGATATCTTTTGTATTACATATTGCTCAGTATCTTACTGTTGATATCTTTTGTATAACATATTGCTCAGTATCTTACAGTTGATATCTTTTGTATTACATATTGCTCAGTATCTTACTGTTGATATCTTTTGTATTACATATTGCTCAGTATCTTACAGTTGATATATTGTGTATTACATATCGCTCAGTATCTAACTGTTGATATCTTTTGTATCACATATTGCTCAGTAGCTTACTGTTGATATCTTTTGTATTACATATTGCTCAGTATCTTACTGTTGATATCTTGTGTACTACATATTGCTCAGTATCTTACTGTTGATATCTTTTGTATTACATATCCCTCAGTATCTTACTGTTGATATCTTTTGTATTACATATTGCTCAGTGTCTTACTGTTGATATCTTTTGTATTACATATTGCTCAGTATCTTACTGTTGATATATTTTGTATTACATATTGCTCAGTATCTTACTGTTGATATCTTTTGTATAACATATTGCTCAGTATCTTACTGTTGATATCTTTTGTATTACATATTGCTCAGTATCTTACTGTTAATATCTTTTGTATTACATATCGCTCAGTATCTTACTATTGATATCTGTTGTATTACATATTGCTCAGTATCTTACTGTTGATATCTTTTGTATTACATATCGCTCAGTATTTTACTGTTGATATCTTTTGTATTACATATTGCTCAGTATCTTACTATTGATATCTGTTGTATTACATATCGCTCAGTATCTTACTGTTGATATCTTTTGTATTACATATCGCTCAGTATCTTACAGTTGATATCTTTTGTATTACATATCGCTCAGTATCTTTCTGTTGATATCTTTTGTATTACATATTGCTCAGTATCTTACTGTTGATATCTTTTGTATTACATATAGCTCAGTATCTTACTGTTGATATCTTTTGTATTACATATCGCTCAGTATCTTACTGTTGATATATTTTGTATTACATATTGCTCAGTATCTTACTGTTGATATCTTTTGTAATACATATTGCTCAGTATCTTACAGTTGATATCTTTTGTATTGCATATTGCTCAGTATCTTACAGTTGATATCTTTTGTTTTACATATTGCTCAGTATCTTACTGATGATATCTTTTGTATAACATATTGCTCAGTATCTTACTGTTGATATTTTTTGTATTACATATTGCTCAGTATCTTACAGTTGATATCTTTTGTATTACATATTGCTCAGTATCTTACTGTTGATATTTTTTGTATTACATATTGCTCAGTATATTACTGTTGATATCTTTTGTATTACATATTGCTCAGTATCTTACAGTTGATATATTTTGTGTTGCATATTGCTCAGTATCTTACTGTTGATATCTTTTGTATTACATATTGCTCAGTATCTGTATGTTGATATCTTTTGTACTACATATTGCTCAATATCTTACTGTTGATATCTTTTGTGTTACATATTGCTCAGTATCTTACAATTGATATCTTTTGTATTATATATTGCTCAGTATCTTACAGTTGATATCTTTTGTATTACATATTGCTCAGTATCTTACTGTTGATATCTTTTGTATAACATATTGCTCAGTATCTATTGTTGATATCTTTTGTATTACATATTGCTCAGTATCTTACAGTTGATATCTTTTGTATTACATATTGCTCAGTATCTTACTGTTGATATATTTTGTAATACATATTGCTCAGTATCTTACAGTTGATATCTTTTGTATAACATATTGCTCAGTATCTTACTGTTGATATCTTTTGCATTACATATTGCTCAGTATCTTACTGTTGATATCTTTTGTATTACATATTGCTCAGTATCTTACTGTTGATATCTTTTGTAGTACATATTGCTCTGTATCTTTCTGTTGATATCTTTTGTATTACATATTGCTCAGTATCTTACAGTTGATATCTTTTGTATTACATATTGCTCAGTATCTAACTGATGATATCTTTTGTATTACATATTGCTCAGTATCTTACTGTTGATATCTTTTGTATGACATATTGCTCAGTATCTTACAGTTGATATCTTTTGTATTACATATTGCTCTGTATCTTTCTGTTGATATCTTTTGTATTGCATATTGCTCTGTATCTTACAGTTGATATCTTTTGTATTACATATTGCTCAGTATCTAACTAATGATATCTTTTGTATTACATATTGCTCAGTATCTTACTGTTGATATCTTTTGTACTACATATTGCTTAGTATCTTACTGTTGATATCTTTTGTATTACATATTGCTCAGTATCTTACTGTTGATATCTTTTGTATTACATATTGCTCAGTATCTTACTGTTGATATCTTTTGTATTACATATTGCTCAGAATCTTACTGTTGATATATTTTGTATTACATATTGGTCAGTATCTTACTGTTGATATCTTTTGTATTACATATTGCTCAGTATCTTACAGTTGATATCTTTTGTATTGCATATTGCTCAGTATCTAACTGATGATATCTTTTGTATTACATTTTGCTCAGTATCTTACTGTTGATATCTTTTGTATTACATATTGCTCAGTATCTTACAGTTGATATCTTTTGTATTACATATAGCTCAGTATCTTACTGCTGATATCTTTTGTATTACATATTGCTCAGTATATTACTGCTGATAACTTTTGTATTACATATTGCTCAGTATCTTACAGTTGATATCTTTTGTATTACATATTGCTCAGTATCTTACTGTTGATATCTTTTGTATTACATATTGCACAGTATCTTACTGTTGATATCTTTTGTATAACATATTGCTCAGTATCTTACTGTTGATATCTTTTGTAATACATATTGCTCAGTATCTCACTGATGATATCTTTTGTGTTACATATTGCTCAGTGTCTTACAGTTGATATCTTTTGTATTATATATTGCTCAGTATCTTACAGTTGATATCTTTTGTATTACATATTGCTCAGTATCTTACTGTTGATATCTTTTGTATTTCATATTGCTCAGTATCTTTCTGTTGATATCTTTTGTATTACTTATTGCTCAGTATCTTACTGTTGATATCTTTTGTATTACATATTGCTCAGTATCTTACTGTTGATATCTTTTGTATAACATATTGCTCAGTATCTATTGTTGATATCTTTTGTATTACATATTGCTCAGTATCTTACAGTTGATATCTTTTGTATTACATATTGCTCAGTATCTTACTGTTGATATATTTTGTATTACATATTGCTCAGTATCTTACTGTTGATATCTTTTGTATTACATATAGCTCAGTATCTTACTGTTGATATCTTTTGTATTACATATTGCCCAGTATCTTAATGTTGATATCTTTTGTATTAAATATTGCTCAGTATCTTACTGTTGATATCTTTTGTATTACATATAGCTCAGTATCTTACTATTGATATATTTTGTAATACATATCGCTCAGTATCTTACTGTTGATACATTTTGTATTATATATTGCTCAGTATCTTACTGTTGATATATGTTGTATAACATATCGCTCAGTATCTCACTGTTGATATCTTTTGTATTACATATTGCTCAGTATCCTTCTGTTGATATATTTTGTATTACATATCGCTCAGTATCTTACTGTTGATATATTTTGTATTACATATAGCTCAGTATCTTACTGTTGATATATTTTGTATTACATATTGCTCTGTATCTTACTGTTGATATATTTTGTATTACATATTGCTCAGTATCTTACTGTTGATATATTTTGTATTACATATTGCTCAGTATCTTACTATTGATATATTTTGTATTACATATTGCTCAGTATCTAACTGTTAATATATTTTGTATTACATATTGCTCAGTATCTTACTGTTGATATATTTTATTACCAAGAAATAAGGCAAATATTGCACTACTTTGCACTTAATTAGATTTAAACTTCCATATCATTGGAAAATAAATTCGACTGTAGTTGAAGTTATTTTTGCCTTTCCCATATAAAAAACTAAGATCAGAAATATAAATTATATGTCCCTAGCACTTCATAGTTTTAGAAATATAAAAAATTAGATACAAAGATGCCAGGAAAGAGGTGTTTGTTTTCGCTAGCATCTTAAAAAAGAATACCGAGGTCAGCCAAATGTAACCTTTTTATAATAATTTCCCACTTATTAAAGTAAGGATTAAAAAAAATCAATATCTCAAACAATATTTCTTTTTTAAATGTAAAAGGTAATTTTATGGATATGAGCAAATCTTAAAGGATGTGTTAAATAATTGAAATTTTAACTTAAAAAAAAAGATTAGGGTTGTTCAGGTTAGAAGAAAAGAACAATGTTTTGTTAACGCTCTATCATAAGTATACAAACCACAAACAAATCATATGTGCTGCGTCATGTTCTTATGCTATATGCAACCAGCGTAGCTCAGACCCATCATCTGGTAAGGATCTATCTTACCGCTAAATGAGGCCCCAAAATCGTGCATGACATTATAGCGGACAGGGTAGCTCCTACTGACCGCATATGGTATAAGACCCATTTGTGCATGACGCTGGTCACATGACTGATATTTTAATGACATTGTTCATACAAGCCAGAACGCATATCAGCCATCACTTTGGATAAAACAAAGAGCAGTTGGTAACTAAGTATGAGTGATTATATTAGAAAATGTAAGGAATATATGGTATTTAAATATGAAAACAAAGCAAACTGATTTTAAAGCAATATTTCAAACTTACATTTACTTTGCTTACCTTTTTGCGATGTGTTCCCCATATTCACAAGCAATAAGATCAACTATCTAAGTGAGAAAAAAACACAAACAGAAACTGGTTATTAAACTTCCTTTCATCTTTAAGTACTTAATCTTATTACTTAGAAACCCATTGTTCAGTAGATAAAGACAGGAAATGATATCACATTAAAATAAATACTTACCAATATCTTAATACACAATTTTACAAGCTACATGTATTGTGACTGGTATGAGTAAACGAATCTGTTTAAACTGTCTGCATCTAACACTCTATGTTCTTAAAATTATTAATGACAACATAAAAAGGTCTACAAAGTGGTCCCACCGAACAATATCGAATAAAGATAATAATGTTATAACTTCATACATATTTTTTAGTTTTTCATAAAACTTAATTAAATCAAAGAAATGGAATTAAATAACTCAGGCATAACAGCAAGAAGAGAATTTCAACTTAAAAAAGAAGATGAAACATGAGGGTCATGATCCCTAAGGGCACAACTGATTTTAAGGATACAAATGGTTTAAGATTTGAAAATGTATCATTATCATAACCATATTTAGATTGAACATTTGACTTAACTTTGAGTTGTTCTCAATTTTTGCGATGATTTTGTTCATCATTATCAATTTGGTGTTCAAGCCTTGAGTTTGTTCATATTTTTATAGTTGAGATTTTAGTCTGTGCGCTTTCCGAAATTCCCAATACTCAGCTGAGTGGAAACAAACATCTCATCCAATGAGTTAAACTAAAAATCGAGCATATTGATGACATTATACCCATGTTACCAAGTTTTCGGACGCACTTTACACAAAATCAAAATTGGCCGAAATATTCTCAAGATAAACATTTTGACCAGGTTTCATCAGGCTTTAGCTGTAAATGTTGCCCCGATAGTATTGTTTAAGATTTGACCTAGCGAGCTAGTTTCTATACCACGCATATGACCAAGGCCTAGATATTGTCAAGATAAACATTCTGAATGAAACGTCATAGAAAACATAACAACTTCGAAGTATTCCCTTGTTTCTGACTCCAATAAACTGCCATGCTTAAGCACAGGTAATACGAGATGATTGTATTTATAGAAAACTACATTCTTCATTTTGGTCTAAATGTATTCCGGCAAACATAATATCTCAAAACAAAATGAAATGAAAATTTTAGAACAATTTTCCTAATGTATAACAAGCAATGATTTCCTCAGACAAAAATATAACAAATACAAAATTTCAATGCCACTAAAAGCTCTTATACGTGAAAATATACTCCGGACATACATCAATCATGTTGTGTAGGATAAATTCACGGAAATAACACGACCAACCTCAAATGACAGTCGCACAAAATTGTGTGTTGCAACAGTGGTACTTGTTCTTTTGGCAGGACTTGCAGAGTGGTCGCGTGTATGACTTTTCGCTGTAAGTCAAGATGAGCTCTCCGAGACAGATCCGCACCAGCAGCATCTTCCGGTTGGTTAGCGACCGCATACCTTTTGGATCTTACAACTTAATAATAGTGTGTTTTTAAGTAATTTACCAAATTAAAGTTTAGGATTGAAAATAAGTCATTTCATCAAACTTGTAATTTATAGAATATTAGGCATATCAAAAGGATCCAGGTTTAATACTTTTATACATAGTTTTAAAATTCCTTTTTTATAATTTGTTTTCAAAACAACAAAATGATCCAAATTAAAGCCCCGTCATGTAAAAATAACTATTTAATTCGACATGTTTCTGTCAGTTTCATTTAATATATCATATCAGAAACAAATTGGAATTTTGAATTGTTTTTAAACCAGTACATACCAACAATGCGGGGAATCACGTGGTCAGAACTGAAAAAACATGGCCGCCGATGCCTCATTGTTACTGTTACTATTATTACTGTCAACCGCGATTGACGAAAAATGAAATACCGTATTTTTTGCAATTTGTGTTTACATTGATTAAAATATCACGACTGGTATATAACATTACTTGAAAAAAGTTGTAAAGTTTTCATATTTTCAGTATATTCGGTAATAAATTTTACTGGGTACATGTTCCAGGTAACTACCAGTCAACTATAAATAACGCAAGTAGATTGATCATCATCGTCACGTGGTAAACCCAGGAATTCAAATTGTGCATGCGTAGTGAATTGTATATATTTTATATATAAAATGATATATCTACTTTCTTTATTTATAGTGTGCATATCGTTATGTCACCTATTTTCGCGATGTACTTTCGATTTCACATCGCGAAATTTTATTACCGAATATACTGAAAATATGAACTTTTTTCAAGTAATGTAATATACCAGTCGTGATATTTTTATCAATATAAACTAATAATTGTAAAAAAATACATTATTTTATAACTTTTCTTTTTTCGTCAATCGCGGTTGACGGCTCCTTTAAATAGCGATTTCATTTAGTTAAGAATGATTTATAATGTCAACTTCGTTAGTTAATTAAATTTTGACAACGTTATGCAAAATTATCAGCAAGTGATAAGAAGTTAAATAAAGCTCGTGTGCATTGAAATTGAATTCGTTTGGCGTGTATTAAGTTGTGGAAATACATTGTTTGCAATAGTAATGGTGCGAATTCTTTATGCATGTGCGCAGTTTTTCGTCCCAGATTAGTCTGTACAGTCTGCACTTGCTAATCGGAGACGACACATTCCACCTTAACATGATTTTCACTTTTATGTACATTTTCCAGCCAACGTTCGTCTTCTTTAAATACTTAGATGAAATAAACGCGATTTCATACATTGTGTCAAATATTTCTAGAGTCAAACTATGTTTACAAAACAAGTTGGGCGATTGTAGGATGTTTTATTCATTATGCCATGTTTGACTGTAAATGTCTTATCTTAAAGGGGCCTTTTCACAGATTTTGGCATTTTTTTAACTTATTCATTAAATGCTTTATATTGATAAATGTAAACATTGGATCGTAAAAGCTCCAGTAAAAAATCAAGAAAAAAATTAAAAAAAGGAAAAGAAGATTGCCCGGAGCAGGTTTCGAACCATCGACCCCTGGAGTCCTGCCAGAGTCCTGAAGTAAAAACGCTTTAGCCTACTGAGCTATTCCGCCGAGTACACATTATTGACGTATTTTATACCTTATATAAGCAATCTTCGTAGTTTCACAAAATTTAACGACAAAAACAGAACTCTCCAAATTATTCAATCGTTTCGCGTTGCAACGCTTTATAATTTTTAGGTTTTAAAATCGTCAAAAGATGCATATAATGGCTATATTAGAGCATGGTTAATGTTCAGTATTACTGTTTCCTCACAAATATCATAACTAAAACGAAAACTTACGAATCTGAAACAATTTTTTTCAATTTTGTCAATTTACCAAAGCGTGAAAAGATCCCTTTAAAGTAATACATAAGAATTTTTCGTGAAAAATGGAACCTTCTAAAAGACGATGCATTGAACATAATAAATGCAGCTATGAGACACACATATAACAACTAAGATGTAACTAGTATATACTTAATATTATCGATTCATGCATTAATAAAACACAAAAATACTCATACAATGATATCAGAAAATAAACCATTTTTTATGAAACTGCGACATCGAATGTGGCGTAATATAAAAATCTGAGCAAAATGTAGGTCAGCGTCAACAGCAACATGAGGTAAGGTTAGAGTGGGTGTGTTGATAGTGTTCAAGGACAACATCCATGAAAGTATGAAAGCTTTGTAGGAAACATAATTGATATTCTATGGAATGTGTCATTTAGTGTTAACCATGTAGAGATGGAAGGATAAGTCAATCATTATATACTTCTCAGTCAGTCAATGCCGGGGCATACAAAATATTTTCGGATTGGGTCTACTTTTTAGATGGGCGCTTTAGCGCCCGTCTAAAGTGCTTAGTGTGAAATTCAGGTCGATACGGCCTAGGTATGATTAACCCAATACCCGTTGCGTATCCGCGCAAGAATGAGTTGTATAATTTATGCAAGAGGTTTGAGTTCTTCAATTATGTGTATTCACAAATGGAAACATTATATTAATATCGTGTTACATTCAATATTTTCGAACGGTGTTTTATAGAAAAGAATCAATAAACAATGATTGTATTGTACGTGTCGCGGAGGAGATTGTTTATGAATGATTAAAATAGTTCACTTTCTGCTGCGTGTGCGTGACGTAGTATTTTCGCTCAGCTCATTCATAAATATGAGGCTGGCGATAAACAAAGGGGAGTCCGTGTGAGAATAACGCAGTAGTATAAGGTTACGCTTGTTTATATTCACAGGTCTCAATTAATAATACGTTGACCACGAGTTCAACAATTATTATTGGGATACGATAGACAACATACAACAATGTTTCATTATCGCTGAAATTGTTAAAAAACATTTAAATATAACAATAATATTCTCTAAAAAATGTAGTCTTGCTGTTTTGAAATAAGGTTTGGAATAATGTTTTCTAAATAACTTAATTCAAAACAAAAGTTTAATTATAGTGTTTTTTACTTGTTAGTCGCATATTTACCGCATTATAATGTGTGTTATAATAGGCAAACCATACATTAGTAAAATTCAATCTGCCTTCGCACATAGAAGGAATGGGTCAATTAGGTGCTGCGTTTCCTTAGCTTACTTCAGTTAGAGGTCAATTATTTACGTAATAGCAATCACAAGGCTCCGACTTCAAAGGATTTGCGGAGCGTTCTTACATAATAAAAGTCGTAGTCGCATGGTATTTGCGTTTTGCGTCCTATTTGGTCACGTGGTTCTTTTTCCCGGTTGTTTTGGCATTCATGATATGAGGCTATTAATAGATGCGCCTGTCGATAAACAAAGGAAAGTTTACGGGTTATAACAACGCAATAGGTTACGCTCTCGCATACAACTCAATGACGTAGTGCAGGTCGTAAATTGAGAGATTCGGGAAAAAGTTGACGCTTATTTATATTATCAATTAATAAAACGTTGAACATAAGTTCAACAATAACTTCAGCGATACGATAGACAAAAAAAGTTTCATTATTGCTTAACCCGAATATAACAAACAATTTATAATAATAATACGAATGCAATAGTAGAAGGTTAGTAGAAGGTTAAGCTTGTTTTATTCACAGTTCTCAATACATAGACAGTTGGATATGAGTTCATCAATTACTACAGGCATACTATAGGCAACCTCGAAAATGCTTTTTAATCGCTTAAACCGAAAACAACTTAATATATTATATTAAATATATTTATAACAATAAATGTCTTTTAAAAATGTAGTCGGCGTATACGCTGACTTTGAAATAAAATTAGCAATTTACTTTTCTAAATAATTAAATACAATTAAACAAAAGTTAAACTATTGTGTTGTGTTTTTCACATGTAAGCTGCATATTCACCGCATGAAATGTGTGTTAGCATTGTCAAACCACACATTAGTGTGAGTAAATAAAATATATACTACGGTAGAGCACTTCATATGTGTCCTCATATGCCTTGTTATGAGTATCTTTCTTCACTATCGAAATATATCGTATGTTTATATTTTATTTAAACGCAGTTTTCTTTCGACACATTTAAATCACACGTCAATAGCGCCGTCATGCGAAAATGGGTCTTATGCGTTTCGGCAAGCGTTTGTTAAACCCAACATGTGCTTTTGCGCAATCAGGCCATAGGCGATGCTGTTCGCTTTAAAATCACTCAATATGTTATGTTTCTCCTTACCAGAAGGAGAGATAGCTGAGTGGGCTATTTATATGATGGGCGCATATGGAATAAGACCCATTTTCGCATGACGAGGGTCATTACAAATCTCATTGCGAATTGAAAATGCCACATTTAAGAACAATGCTTTTTGATACAAAATTGAATTGAAAATAGCAAACTTGTTAATAATGGCAGCCTATCCACACATTAAGGAATGATTTCCAGACGTGCTGACCAAGTACGGCAAACATTGTGGTATGATTATTAAACGATTTTCTCTTGTCGTGACACTATACTATTTCGCTAATGATTGTTTTCTCATCTTGGAGGCGAAAGTGAAATTCTGCGAGATGGATTGTAACGCGTAATTGTAACAGGGCCACAATTTGTGTCGTTTGAGCATACAGTGTGTAGTCCGGAATTCCTTACACTGAACAGTGCTACATCCTTTGAATTGAGCACATACGCAGTGATGTAGCAAAAATTCAGAAGTTGTATCTCGAATCAGCTTATTAAATATTCGAAAATATTCATGCGTGTCTGTTGGCGTTATGTAAAAGTCACTAAGATGAAAACTGAAACAGCTACGCCTAAAAGCGCATTAGTGCTCTATACCTATGTTTATGTTAGCGTTGTTGACACCGTGTGAACTGCTCGGGTAATAAGTAAAGCAAAAACAGCAATGTTTATATACTTTTATTCCTCCATATACAAGATACGAAGATTGTTGTATATTTTGAATTTGTATATGGTGTCAAAAATCAAAAGTTTTGTACACGGAACTTTCATTATGAATTTATATTCTTGGTGTGATAGTCATTTGATATTAGAAAAAAATATTCCTTTAATATGATGGTGACTGCAAATTTTCTTTATTTTAAGGTATCATTACCATTTTCATCATACTTTCTATGCTTTCAAAACTTCCAAAAAGCATGTTGTTTTCATTTTGTCTGAGTTATTTCTATGAAATAATAAGGCTGATAAAAAGTGCACACAAAACTCGACCCGTGCGCTATGACACACACTTTATAAAGTTGAATGGCGTGTGTTCATTTCAAACTTGCGATTGATTTTCAAAAATGAATTGCGTGTTAAATTATGCAATAGCGAACATCTTCAGTGCCTTCAGCGCTTTGATTAATATATTACTGTAAGTACCACATACAATTTGGTGTCACAATCAAGATCAACGGAAATAACTACTTGTGAGGAGCGGCAAGCAGATCTGGTAAACGAAAGGGCATACTTAAATGTTGACTGTGAAGGACCGATAGTTAAGTATTGCTATTATGAACATCATAGTTCATAGATACAATAACAACCAAATTAAACATGATACGAGTTAACAGCTTAACAGAGATATCAGATAGTCACTAACAAATTGTCTTATGTATATTTCGCTCCGGATTCATACAAACATTGCTAATTTTGACCGGAAAACACTAGTTGGACTGCCACGATCATACTGACAAGCAAAACTTAGAAAGGCAATATGTTATAATATTATCTGCAACATAGTACTTTTTTAAATTGCCATACCCTTAAGGATTTTTCCTATTGATTGTTTATATTTGTATGACACGGAAGTTTTGCTTAACTGCTCCAGATGTATTTTTTTTTTGTTATTAAAAATCAATAAATCAAAAAGAAATGTAATGAAATAGATTGTGGGTAAATGACATGTATCATTTTACAAAAATTAGGTCTATGCCCTGCAATGTTGTTACCTTCTAGCACTTAAACAATATATCATAGGAAGATAAAACGCTGCAATTTGAAAAACTCGGATATCAATCAGAAGAGCAAATGAACGAAAAATCAAATGCATACATCACTGTAAAAACAAATTCTTTGTCAAGGTATGAATGGCCATGATTTAGTTTTATTATGCAGAGAACACACTGACCTGAATGTTGTATAAAGCAGGGAGCACATTTACCTCAGTATTACATTATACTGATAACACATTGACCTGATTTTTGTATTATGCAGCCAACACATTAACCTGATTGCATTACGCAGCGAACACATTTATCTGATTTTTGTATTATGCAGCAAACATACTGACCTGATTTCGTTGCATTTTGCAGCCAACGCATTGACCTGAGTGTTGCATCATGAAGCAAACACATTCACCTAATTTAGTTGTGTTATGCAATGACCACATTGACCTGATTCAATTCAACAACTAAATCAGTTAAACAACTAAATCAGGTCAATGCGGTCATTGCATAATTTTAATTTTGTTTTATGCAGTGAACACATTAACCTGATTGTTGCATTATGCAGCAAACACATTGACCTGATTAAGTTGTATTATGCAGCAAAAACATTGACCTAATTTAGTTGTATTATGAAGCGAACACATTGCCCTGTGTGTTGCAATATGCAGCGAACACATTGACCTGTTTGTTGCGTAATGCAGTGAAAACATTGACCTGTTTGTTGCATTATGCAGCGAAAACATTGATCTGATTGTATTATGTAGTGAACACATTGACCTCATTGTTGCATTATGCAGCAAACACAATTTGACACGATTTAGTTGTATTATGCGGTGAACACATTTACCTGATTTAGTTGCATTATGCAGTGAACATATTTACCTGATTGTTATATTATGCAGCAAACATATTGACCTGATTTATGTGTATTATGCAGTGAATACATTGACCTGATTTGGTTGTATTATGCAGAAATCATATTCATGTGATTGAGTTGTTTTATGCAGAGAAAACATTGACGTGATTGTGTTGTTATACGCAGCGAACAAATTGACCTGGTTTAGTTGTATTATGCAGCAAACACATTGACCTGACTTAGTTTTATTGTGCAACGAACACATTGACCTGGTTTAATTGTTTTATGCAGCAAACACGTTGACCAGATTTAGTTGTATTATGCAGCAAAGGCATTGACCTGATTTTCAAAATCTCAATTTAAATAGGTTTATGTTAATTCATTATCTACAAGGCTGTCCGGTTACGGTTAGCGCAGTGGTTGGTACATGCACTTCTCACTTCTGCAACCGGGGTTCAATCCCCATTCCCAGGGCACGTGAGTTTGGTAGGTGATCACTATAACGGACAGGTGGGTTTCCTCTGGGTAATCCGGTCCCCCCCCCCCGCCCACAGTATAAGACCACACCATTGAATAACTTTCAGTAAAACCTAAATACATATGTAGCTGGAAACTGAAGCTTTAATTTAAAATTCGTTTCAACTTTCATGAGTCTAGTACTTTAATTAGGTAGGAGTGGTGGGACACACTATGGGTCTCCACATAATGCAGGCACTGTTCCGGAAGGACCTCATGAACGAAGAACATTATCTTTGAGTATAATCTTATTTTTTGTAACACCCCGCATCAATTTACGTAGATCACTTGTTTAAGCAATCAATGATTATCAGCATGTTTCTCAGCATGTGACATCCTGCCAATCTCTCTTAGAGTAATTGACATGACGCCTTATCTATGATCGCTCCGCCCACTTAATCACGTGGCTCAGCGGGTAGCAAACCTAGACAAGCTAACACCAAAATGGCTTCATTGCCTTTATACTGCATGTAGATTAACGCGATATTCCGGATTATTTTTTATAGACTTTTTGACACAATATGACACTTTTATAAGGGGTTTGTGTCATTTAGTTATTCTGCGAATGCAAAAAATATATACGTTTATAGAGAACATCAGCTAATTATAACGGGTTTTTCGGTACTTGAATAACGCTCTGAAACGCTTGCGCGCTGACCGAAATCGAACCTGTTATTACGTGTGATGTTAGTATTAGCAATAAATTAACACTTCTTCAACGGCATTTTGACAGGTTATTTACGAAACATTTCCACTCGTGTATTTGACACGAAATAGCGCTTTAAACTGGGATTTCGGTGAAGTTTTACACGCTTTCTGACACCGAGTGTACCAAAATCCCACATGTTATTACGTATAAAAGTGATATTAATAAATTAAACATTGCTTATGGGACATTTATCAATCACTATAATTGAAAGTGAAAGACAGCACAATAAGTTTGGTCATTGTTATATATAAAGTAGCGCTGTATGAAGGGGAATTCAGTAAAGCTACCTGTATCAAACGCTGGCGCAGGTACCATCTTCTCCCAAAGTCGGCATTTATTGGTTATATCAGTAATAATAAATCTTATCATGTGGCATTTATCGATTCGATTCTATTAAAATAGAAACATATAATCGTTTTCACTTGTTTCTGACACACACAAAACTCGATTTATAACGGGGATTTCGTTAAGTTACGCAAAGTTGGTACCAATCTTCTCTATTATTCTACGAGCACACGTGATATAATTCATACTTAATAATGCGAAGGTATTTCTAACATAACATTTTCAGTTTTTTAAATAAATAAATGCTCCATAAGGGTGATCTCGGTAATTCTACACATTGAAGCTTTCACTTGCTCTTGTCAAGACCGCATTTCCGCGTTTGAAATGGATTAAATTAATCTAACTTATGGATACCGAATGTCAGAGTTACATAAAACCTATTCACACCGTTTTTGCCTTATTTCATTTCCGCTTTTTTTCGAACGAATCTAACGAAACTCGTTGAAAAAAATGAGAACTAGGCATTCGATTTCAAAGGTGGATTAAAAGCGTTCATTGGTGACATCACATGTCTGCACATGTGTAGATACCGTTATTAATATAATATATCACGTGTCACCTTCTAATAACATGTATAATGACAATAAAGTGCATTACTATCAGAGTAATAAAACACAACACAAATTAGGCTTCATGCTGGGTTTTATTTCTCTTTAAGTAATGCAGATGAACCTCGGTTCTGTATATTAATGACCTAGTTACTGATAAAACTATTTTTTTAAAACGTGAACTATTATGTGATACTCAGATCGATAACATAAACTATTTAAATCTGCTAGTATACCCGATACAAATATATTATAATTGTCTTTGACAGTGTTGACGTTCAGTTGTTCGTGGTGACGACCGCATGCATTTATACATCTCTTACACTTCTCAAGATCTCTTTTCGGCTTTGGAAACGATATAAATTAAATGTCACCAACTAATCTTTCAGGATATCGATTGTCCCAGTTACATAGTCCCCATCGACACCGTTAAACCATTTTTAATCTACTTTTTTAAGAGGAAAACAAAAGAAACTCGCTAAAGTAAAAGTGAACCTATACATAGCTTGTCTAGAAAATGGCGGACAGTTCGTTGCTAACTAACGCAACCGATTAATCGATCGCTGATTGGTAGATCAGTTCTTAGATAAGAACTTGATTGACAGGCGGCGTCATGTCAATTGTAACGTCTACCTTAAGTCTCGAATAGCATCACGCACATCAAAGTGTTTTACTTTACTACGCATGTATCACTGTTACCACATAGTTTTTTTTTATTTTAATGAAGGACATGACCACAAAAGCCAATAACAAACATACAATTATAATTTAACACAAATAATGCTACATTTATGAATACAATCAGTCAATATGTTAGGGTCGAATCGTATAACAAGGAGGTATTTTACTCAAGTTCAAAATGTTATTCACGCACATGACATGGAGAACAAACATAAGTTTCCCTCCTACCAGTTTATAATACACACATTATAATAATTTTAAACAAAGTAACCATACTAGTATTATGCATGAGGAATTTGAGTTAAAACCTATGTTACTATTTTTTTTATACCCGACAATGGATATATAATGTATTACATATTATAGTCTGATCGGGATATATGTTAATCTAACCTCATTCATATTCACATAATTCAGGGATTGTTTTCAATATTTTACAATTGCCATTAACGGGGGATGTGCCGAGTCGTGTAAGGACACACTCATCAAAGCGCAGAGCTATTTCCAGAGTATATCACTTAGATACGAAATGTGTTTGCAAAGCTTTCTTCCAGAAGACGTTAGCTATTGGTGGCAGAATGATAGATACAGCACTGAAATCACTATCTTCAGGAACATTTGCTTCCTTTGACAGGCGTGGAAAGCACACTCCCCATAACAAAACCCCAGATGCAATCATAGAAGATGTTCGTAATCATATAGAATCATTTCCTACTGTAAAAGCACATTACACTCGCCAAGACACTAAAATGCGTTTTATACGATCTGATTTAAATATTAGTAAATTGTATTAATTATACAAAGAAAACTGTAAAGAAACGGGCAGGCAATACATATCAAGTTCAATGTATCGTACAATTTTCTGTGAGGAGTTTAACTATTCATTCCATATAACCAGGAAGGGCCAGTTTCAGACGTGCTCTGTGTATAGAAATAAGGAGATAGCAGGCGAGCTAACCACCGATTTGAAAATTGCTTTTAAATACCATATCAAAAAAAAAAAACAGAGCTAGATATGAAAATAAGTTGGATAAGTCTCGTGCAAAACAAGACAAGTCATACCATGTTGCAACATTGGATCTAGTGGCTGTTTTACCGATTCCATGTTCTCTTGTGAGTAAAGTTTATTATAAAAGAAATCTCAATTGTTACAATCTTTCCTTTTATTATTTACAAAACGCAAGTTCGACATGGTTTTTGTGGAATGAATGAAACTGGAGGAAAACGGGGCTCTTGTGAAGAGGGAACTTGTCTTTTGACTTACATGAAAGCTCTTCCTATCACAGTAGAGAATGTCTGTTTTTATTCTGACTGTTGTTGTGGTCAAAATCGAAATAGGGTTGTTACTGTTGCATTGATGCATGCTTAAGAGAAATGTAAAAACATAGAGACACTATTGAACAAAAGTATTTTGAAAGTGGACATACCCAAATGGAGTTGTGATAGTGTACATGCTTCAATAGAAAGAGCAAATAAACTTACATCGGTATATGTACCAAGCCAGTGAGAAACAATTGTGAAGGTTGCACGAAAAAGAAATCCGTATGTTGTAGTGCCGATGAAATACTATGACTTTTTAGATATCAAGCATGTATCTAAATATGAACTACCGTTAAACGTTGTAAATGTAAGTGGACAAAACGTTTTATGAACGAAAATAACATGGATAAAACTGCAAAAAAGTGATCCGGGACGTGTGTTTTTTTAAGAGCAGTTTCGATGACACCAGTTTTCAGTGTGTGCAACTTAAATCCTCAAGGAAATGACCTTCTATAAAATGTGACTAAAAAACCCTTGTATGATGCCAAACTTCCAATTACAGTAGCAAAGAAAAAAGACCTGCTATCACTTTGCTCTGATGAATAATTCCTTCAGAACATGACCAGTATTTCAAGGATATTCCATCTGATAAGACAACTAGGGACAGTCTTCCAGAACTAGACACAATGGAAGAAAGTGAAGATTCAAATGTGGAATAGAAAATCTGAATCTTGACTTTCTTCCATTGTAAAGGCTGGAGACAAACAAGTCCATACTGATTGAAATATGTGTATTGTTACATGTGAATGTCCTGTTAAAATCTAGAATGCAAAAGGAAGTAATGATGTACTTCTGTATAATAATATCTCGTATAATGAATATTAATATGAACTTGTGCTAAGTGCACATGTTTCGTTCAGTCTCTCAAAATAGATGCATAGCACAGGGCTGTTTTGCCTTAAGGGCACTTAGACCTGTATGGCATAGGAAAAGCAGGGTACTATTCTTATGCTAAGTAGCACCAAGTGCACTTAACACAGTGGCACACAGAAAATATATATGTTTTACCTTTATGCCATAATGAAGTAAGTGCTATTTTGAATACAAAAGCATTAAATATTGTATGCAATTCTATGATATGTTTATAATGCCATAACAATACTTTTACCTAATATTGTAACATAATATTATGCTAATATTCATATTCAAATAAAAGTTGTAGTTTGTCAAACCTTCTTTTGCGTTTTCTCCACTATTTGAAAAATGGACTTATTACGTTCTGGCTCTTACCCCTCGATATGACAACGATCGTCAGATCTTTTTATCACATGCTTTTAAATGAGCAAATTAAATAAATATTTACGCAAACATTATGATAAATCCCGAATGTTGTTTACATTTCGTGACGTCATTTGACGATGCAACGTCATTTCAGCAAAATAACAAAATGTGATTGGTCAATACACGAAAACTAAGCCAATGAAAACGCTTAAAAATGTTGTATTACACATAATTATGTAATATAAAAAATATATAATGATTGTATTATATGTAAAACAGGGTATAGCATGTGATAAAAAATCTTTTTTATGAAAATGAGCAGTATCACATAATTCGCAATAATGCATGCACTGTTTTTACGTCAGTGTGGCCGGATACTAATTAGTTTGTTGACAGTAGGTGCACGCTTGCAAACTGGCTTAAGTCCGTTTTAATTATAGATCGTGACCAGATTACATGATAAATTGATGTTTGTTTCCGTGTATGTGCACTTGCCAGATGGTAAATACGCCAGTATATGCAAGTTCAACGAAGTAGTCTGATCCATCAAGTTGACATATTTATAATACATGTATATAAGCAATGTTTCTTTGGACACAAAAACAAAAAGGATTTAACCAATATGAGAGACGTTAGAGGATTATCTTCAGGATCCCACAGGGGTGGGGTCCTATCCGCATGGATTTGGGCGGATTTTGCCATGTCTTGGAAACGTTATTTGTTTCCTCCAGATTTACATGGACTTGGAAATATTGCATTAACAAATAATTTAAAGTTATGTGCAACAGGAAACATTATGTTAACAACTGAATAAAGAGCAAAGAACTATTCATTTAGTTTATTTGTTTCTTCTTAAAGTACCTCTAACCGATGCAGTAAATTCACAGTTTTCTGTCTTCGACAACAGTTTGTCAAGCCCTTTAGAAGATTTGCCTTCTCCTATTAAGTGTGTATGTTCTGTCCACACATTTTGTAGAATGTGTAAACATTCGTCTCGTACATCGGTTTTATTTAATCTGTACATTTTTTCTTATTGGAAATAGTTTACTTCTGCAATTTAGATCAGTACTGTAATGTACATCGCATTTATACGATTATAGTAATTATAATGCCATTAATACCTTGCATGGCGCATACACAACCACAAGTCCGGAAAAACTTGCAACAACACGGACCGTGGTGGTTGTGTTGGCCGCCATTAATCCATTCGCTGGTCCAACTAAGATGAATCTAAGCATCAAGTTCGACAACTGATCTACCTCTGAATAATAATTTGGAGCGAAATAACACATATTTCAAACACGGTTGCACGCATAACATTTACATTGTTATTGTCTATTTGGATTTTCAAGAAATAAAATAATTGAATTGTATACTATTATATTCTTCATAAATAAACATCTATTAATAATTTCCAGATTTCAAGTATTCCATTTATAGAATTATGGTTGTTTTGATTTGAGATTTATTAATAATTTTCTAAAATTCAATTATTGTATTATGATATAAATTATATAAATTATTTCTAAAATTCAATTAGTTGCTTTATATTATTATGTCATGATATAAAATATATTACTAATTTGTAACATTCGATTATTATATTCATACAATTATATCCGTATGATATAAGATCTATTTACATTTTTTAAATTCAATTATAAATAAATGTGTGTGTATATATGTATATATATATATATGTCCGTTACAATGTGATTTCATATGCTTTGCGTGACAACTAGTAAGAATGATAGTGTTTGTGTCATATTAAAACTTTAAATCACGTTTTCATTGACTGGCTTTATAACAAGTGTCAATAATATTTACACGTCTCATACTTCCGAATGTAGAAGTCACAGGTTTGTAAGCAGCAATTAAAGTAGTCGTGAAACTTTAACAGATATTTCATCACATTTAACATTCCGTTGGTGACTGCCTGCGTACCAAAGTGTTGTAAACACCTTGCCCATATCACCTAAGCAGACAATAGATGAGAAACATTTTGAACCGGACAAAATTACTTTTTTATTCTTCGTAAGGGTTTTGGGGGAAATATCTGATATATTTTACAAATTGGAATCAGTTGTTATACTTGAACCTCGCTCTGGGAAAATGGGGCTTAATTCATGTGCGTAAGTGATGTCCAAAATTAGCAAGTGCAGTGCGAAAATCAGGGACGAACTTAAAGCCTTAACTGGATTTTTGCTAAGAAGAGACATCATTGAAACGGAAAATGCCATTAAAACGGACAGTATCGTCCTTGATTAGCCTGTGCTCATGGTAATCTGGGCCGACACTAAAAGCCTATGATTTAAGACCAGTTTTCCCAGAGCATGGCTCATTTATAATACTGTAAGGATGAGGGTCGTGTACTATAAGGATGAGGGTTGTGTACTGTAAAGATGAGGGTCGTGTACTGTAAGGATGAGGGTCGTGTACTGTAAGGATGAGGGTCGTGTACTGTAAGGATGAGGGTCGTGTACTGTAAGGATGAGGGTCGTGTACTGTACAGATGAGGGTCGTGTACTGTAAGGATGAGGGTCATGTACTGTAAGGATGAGGGTCGTGTACTGTAAGGATGAGGGTCGTGTACTGTAAGGATGAGGGTCGTGCACTGTAAGGATGAGGGTCGTGTACTGTAAGGATGAGGGTCGTGAACTGTAAGGATGAGGGTCGTGTACTATAAGGATAAGGGTCGTGTACTGTAAAGATGAGGGTTGTTTACTGTAAGGATAAGGGTCGTATACTGTAAGGATGAGGGTCGTGTACTGTAAGGATGAGGGTCGTGTACTGTAAGGATGAGGGTCGTGTACTGTTTGGGCATTCCAAACATATGGTTCACATTAAGTCACCAAACACTATACATGTCCAAATGTATGATGAATTATCATTATTTTATTTATTGTTTTATTTATAATAACTGTGTGTTTACAATTCTGTATACTTAAAACAAGGCAAACAGGCTGATGTATCGTTTAAATGTATTTGTCATTTTAGGAATTATACATTAACATGCTTGGTAAAAAAACACTCACCAAATTGAAGCGAAACACACATTCAATACAGATATAATACGTTTGTATAAAATATTACTTCATTATTATTTATGATCAAGTGCATATATATATTTATATATTATATAAAAAATACATATATTGCGTAAATCAACTGCCTATAGATAATATTTTCAATAAAATGAATCAACTTCCTACAGGAAATAAGTTAAATGATAGATAACATGAATTAACGACCTATAGAAAACATGTTACATAGCATGAATCAAACATATGTGCCGCAGTTAAAGAGACACAAATGGTATAATTTTGAGCAGCCGGACAGACGAACATACAGCTCAATGGCAGAAGCATTTAATTTTAACAAATGTTTCACTTTTGTATAAAACATGTAAAGAACAATACAGAAGACAAACTCAAAATTGATGTAAACAATCGCTCAAAATAGGATAGAGGAATGATGTATATTGAGAGTGCTTAGAATTTACTTTAACACAAAAAAAAACTGAAAAAAAACAACAATAACGTATGTTCGTGAATGAAAACCAAGCAAACAAAAACCAATAAAAACAATGCAAAGTTACAGTTTACTCGATTGTTAAAGGCATTACTTTATCATTTGAAATGATAAAACACATATAAAATAAATCTTTATGAAGTTTGAAGTTTAAAAAAACAGAACAAGTGACTGGAGTGGACCAGACTTCAGCTGCAATTCCAATGCGCATGGTGACCAATTCTACAGAAACATGAAGTACATTCCAAATACAAACCAAGTCATCTGAATACATATCCATAAATATTCATAATGTCATTTAAACATGTGGTGGATAACAATGCCATAAGAGCCAAGACAAACATAGACATGAAACTATGGCACACAACTTCATATAGAATAATTTATTTTTGACAAAATATTATGCTTATAGTCCTTCAAGTCCTCATAGTACTGCGTGTACCTGTAGTTGAGTTCACGTTTCAACGTGAATATTCGAACCTTTAAAACTTGATGTTCCACATAAAATAACGTCCCTTGACACGTTTAAACAGAGAACACCTTTTTTTTTCTAAAAAAATATATAAACAAAATACATATTCATGAAGGACAAAAAAAATAAAGAGCTGCGCCATGAGCGCATGATACGCCCGTCGTTCGCCAATGAAGTAGTAAGGTAATAAATAACCCTTTGAATCATTTTTTTACTTCAGTTTATTTGTATTTGAATACATGGTTTATTTTATAAGAACATGAGCATGGAGCGCCGTCTCCTTGACATTCAACAAAGTCCCATAACTGTGGAACAACAATTCAGAATTCCGTCAAAAACGAAAGGGGATCAGGTTTTATCAATATTAAGATTGTGTTGAAATTTGAAAAAAATCCATCGAAGGATATTTGAGCTACGGTAGGACATTCAATGAAATAACGAAATTTTGACGAACAAAGTCCCATAACTCTGGAACGACAATTCAGAATTCCGTCAAAAACGAAAGGGGATCAGGGTTTATCAATATTAAGATTGTGTTGAAATTTGAAAAAAATCCATCGAAGGATATTTGAGCTACAGTAGGACATTCAATGAAATCACGAAATTTTGACGAACAAAGTCCCATAACTCTGGAACGACAATTCAGAATTTTGTCAAAAACGAAAGGGGATCAGGGTTTATCAATATTAAGATTGTGTTGAAATTTGAAAAAAATCCATCGAAGGATATTTGAGCTACAGTAGGACATTCAATGAAATCATGAAATTTTGACGAACAAAGTCCCATAACTCTGGAACGACAATTCAGAATTCCGTCAAAAACGAAAGGGGATCAGGGTTTATCAATATTAAGATTGTGTTAAAATTTGAAGAAAATCTGTCAAAGGATACTTGACGTAGCGTACGACATTAACAGACGGACAGACGGACGCGGGGTATACCATAATACGTCCCGTCATAGACGGGCGTATAAAAAGAGTAAAAAAATCGGTCAATGTCTTACATGCATATGAAGGTTTGATAGGTGAGAAAGTTTGAGTGAAATACAACTGGCAGTAAAATGAGTTGAGAGTTGACACAAATTTTAGTGGCATTTTTATTAAAGCGAAGGACAATTGGAAAATAAAAGGACATTAATGATGACATTTGGAGAGCTCGCACTTCTTAATCTGGCGCTAATCTTTATGAATGACTAGGAAGTAGTTTAATTTGATTGAAGCATACCCACTAGAATAATGTATGTATGGCCTCAAAAAACTCGTGCAAAACGTGCATGAACAACATCACATGCAAATACATGAAATAGCATGGTGTATAATTTAGGCTAACAAAGTTCCTAAGTGCCAGGTTAATGTTATGTTGCTATAACGGCACAAATTCCTTACATAAGTATAACCTGCATTCTAAGTCAAGGCGATTAAGCTAATTTTCCAAGTAACAAAACACTGACTTGAGTCCATCAAATTTCGGTAAATGTAAATAATTTCACAGATTTTGGAACAATTTATTTGGTGGGCAAGACAGTAGGTCCATTTCAAATGAACATACAATTGTCCCTATGATATTTCCTTAAGCATTGAAAACATGCTTATTGTGTAAAATGACATGAAATGTGACAAATATTGTGAAATAATGACATTTTTCTTGATTCACCAAAACCAACACAAAATATTTCATAAATATAATGGCAAAAATGGCAATCGAAAAACACACACACAAATTAATTCAGAAATACCTTAACGTTCAAGGAAGTGTTAATAAAGCATGACTTAATACTATTTACTTAATATTCCATACAAAATAAGGTACATCTTAAGAAACTTAGACAGTAATAAAACAAATTACAATTGCATTGCCACTAAACGCGATTATAAGTGACAATATACTCTGGATATACATCAGTCATGTTGTATACGATAAATTCACGGAAATTCCACGACCCATCTCCAATGACTGAGTCATAGAACTGGTTGTTGGAACAGTGGCACTTGTCCTCTAAGCAGGACTTGCAGGGGGGTCGCGCATATGACTTTGCGCTGGAAGTGACGAACGGTTCTCCTAGACATGTCCTCACCAGCAGCATCTTCCTGTCGGTTAGTGACCGCATACCTTTTGGATCTTGCAATGAAAATAAACTTGTTTTTCATATAAATGCCTTTATAGCAGACATCGTAGCTGTTAACCAGACTGCACTGCGCAGACTGGTCGAAAGCTATGCTAGCTGCACAAGGCTTAAGACCCATTATCGCATGCAATTATTATTGTTGTTACAATATTATTTTCAAACTATCCAAGTTATAACCACTTTATTCTGAAAACGTTGTTAGGATCATTGTTTCAATATAACAAAGCTTCATAGTTGAAAATAAACTTTTATTAATACATGAAATGATCTCATGGACAATTGAACAAGTCAATGTTCATTTTTATAATAGTCTTTCACATATTCACTTTGACATACAATTTATCAATAAAAAACTTAATTTTGAACTTAATGCCAATTCTTTTTGTTTAATCCACCCAGACACAGCAGAAGAGTCCTTTTCAATTATATATGAGTCTTTTTCTAACATTGAAATACATTGATTTTATTTACACCTGCATTTCTGAAGTAAATTTGAATCATTTTTTGATGGAAAACGACAGAGTTTGTGATGATAGAAATAGTCTATTTTGGCTGTAAAATGGACTGATGAAGGGTCTTGGCTGCTTAAGTTTAAATCTACCCAAACATGTCAGTCAGATATTTCAGTTACAAAAGCGACCTATGAGACGTGATACTGTCTGAATGTGACCAGGTGAAATATGTGGCACATGATATTTACCTTATACGACCTTTTGTAAAGCTTGCTAAGCTAGGTAAAAGCAATGAATTTTACAACAGTGAGTGTATGATCACAAGCAAGCCAAATAAATCATGTACAATATAAATGCAGAGACAACATCTAGAAATACACATTCACTGAATGTCTGTTTTAACATACCTGCATATTGATCTGATTTTGTTGAACTTTCCGCGCAGTAGACACCCTGTCCAAACATGGCAGTCTGACCAGCCAGTCTACAATCAAGACCCTGTTCCACTATTTTATCCACCACATCTGTCCCATGAAACATATAATGTTCGTTTACTTCATGATACACCTCGTTAGCTAGCACCGAGTTATTTCCTATCTTGCTAGTTGTTAATACTTTTCCCTTTGACCCTTTCAAGGTTTCTACAGACTTAAATGGCCTGCCCGTATTTAATGCTTTTTTAAACAATTCCTGTCTCTTAACTGCATATTTATGAAAAAGTTCATAATTTTCTATTCGTTCAACTTTTGTGACCTTCACCTTGGTGTAGTTCAGCCCACCCAGACCCTGGGCATCGCGCCCGTGACCCACATGCTGAGCATCCCAAGTGTCCTGCACAAGTTTCACTACATCCTGAAAGTCTTGACCTTGAATAGGCAAACGAATAAAGGGCCTCTTTTTGGCCTCAAGGCCCCAGTCCTTCAGGGTCTTTCTGCTGTGGAACGTAGTCCAGTAGCTTGGAGAACAGGGCTCGGACTTGTACATGAACTTGAACCATTCTTCTGTGCCTGGGTCAGCCGCACATGTGCGCTCGAGGGAGTTCTTTGCAGCAGTCATAAGAAGCTTCATTTGCATCTTCTGCTCAACATCGGCTATGTCGCCCGCATCATCATCATCGACTGGAACAAGATTACGTGTGAGCCATAAATAGCATGTGCATTTTAAGTTAAACATCGTTCACCATGTTACGGGACTTTCAGAAGTGTATTTGTTAAAGCTTATTGGTGTTCAATGAATAATTAAATGATTTTGAAAGTAATAAGTATGTTTAAGCGATGCAATGTATTCAGAAATTTAGTTTCTTGTACATGTAGCAATACTGATAACAAATTATCAACACAGATGGCCCCCAAACTACACAAGTTTGCAAACTTTGTTTTATTTATTTTTATTTAAATATAAACACCAGAAGCAATTTCACCACCATGTAAACTAATGGGTTGATATGTCTGTTAAAACAAGAGCTTTGTCACAGACTCAACAGCATTCTCTGCCCGGGTTTTAGTTCTCAGAGTACAAAACAGAATCTCCACAATTTTCATAAATTTAAGTGCAAATAAATGTACAAATTCACTTACTTTAATTTCACTTAAAATTGAATTTTAATTAAGATTATTAAATTTTGTTTTGTTATGTAACCATCAAAAGCACATCAAAAGCAACCACAAATGTGTTTCTGAAAATAAAATTAATGTGCATATTCCCTATATGGATCTCTATCAAAATACAGAGTTTCATATAAATAGTTGAACTACTTTTTGCATTACCACAAGATCCTGATGTTTCCCTTCAGTGGATAGCTAGATGCACAAAACGGTAATAATGAGTATATACCCAACATAGCCCTCTATTCATATTCCAATGTTCATCCACATAGTCTCTGGTTTGTATATGTCTTTCTATTAAATGAAAGTATGTCTGTCTATTAAATGCAAGTATGTCTGTCTATTAAATGAAAGTATGTCTGTCTATTAAATGCAAGTCTTATGTGAACACCCTTAGCATGTAGGCGTAAGAGTGGGTGGATTACAATACTCTTAATCCTACTGCTTTAATCAAACCTTCACCTACCTCTCTTAAAATGTTTCTCAATACAAAACGGTGACCAGGTTCAATTACCTTATACATTAGGCACTTACTAGTTATTAACCTTTATTTATTCAAAACAAATACAAAATATGCTGTTTCCATTTGTTAACATTTTTCATTGAATCTTCATCGAACTGTCTTGACATGAAATGGAAGCCAAATACAATTGTCAGCCAATGCACACCAGGTACTGGTACTCCTGGTTGTTGCCCTTTTTTTTTTAAAGCTCTATAACTCCTACCTTGAATCTTCACCAAAGTTTCTCCAAATGTTTGTTGACGTAAAATGAATACCATGATAGATACCCCACTCTTAAGGGCATTTCCCTTTGTTAATATTGAAAAACAACAAGAGCACTGCATAACGGATGCCACGCTCTGCTGCGAAAGCTTGTCAGAATTTTTTTGTTTTTTTTAGAGGTCACAATGACCTTGACCTTTGACCTAGTGACCCAAAATGGGTGTGGCGTGTAGAACTCATCAAGGTGCATCTACATATGAAGTTTCAAAATTGTAGGTTGAAGCACTTTGATTTTAGAGCCAATGTTCAAAACCTTAACAAACCTTGACACAAACAGCAGACGCGACGAGCTGGCTATGACAATACCTCGGATTTTCTCCGAAAACAGCCGAGCTAATAAAAAAAGTCATGTTTCAGCTCTCTTAACAAATTCACTCTCATTGATTCTTCACCAAACATCACAAACAATGGGTCCATTTATTACAACAGGAGTATATTTGTTTCCAAACCTTGTACAGTTATCTCGAGATCCAAATGTAGATTTTCAATTGTTTCTACAACCAAAGCAATAACAATGTCTACAGACAGATGGAGCTGGGGTCAACATGTAGTCCCCATTGGTTAGGCCTGTAGGAGACTAAACGTAGCACATGGCTTCATTATCAAACTAATCTACTTCAAATCAGTAGTCAAACCATCTTGAAAAGACAACTTCAGGACAGACAAAATATATTGTTGTCTACAAACTTACCATTTTCTTGCAAAGTTTGTTGTAATGCTTCATCAAATGCCTGTAAGATATTAAAACTGTTGTAATTAATTGGCATTTAGGCTTTCCAACTTCAGACTTTTTGTTTCACACATATATGAAAAAGATGTCCAAAGACAGCTATCGCACTCGACTATTCTTCAATTCTTTGATACAATAATGTAGGTTTTCTGTTAAGTTATCTAATGTAATGACCACAAAGACACGTTTACAGTTCAATAACTGTAATACTTATCCACTATGCATATATAAATTGAAAATAAAAAAATGTGACTTCGAAATGAAAGTAGAGTTGCCAATGTTAACCAATTAATATGGCCGAGTTATAACTAAGTTACTGAATTGCTCAATTGCATGTGTAGGTAGCTTATATGCAGAAATTGCTGGTAAAAGCAAATCAGCCCGAGCGCTGATTGACTAATTAGAACACAGAGAAGAATTTGACTGACACCGCGCATTATGTCAGTTACAAAAAAAACAACAACATCAACACAAGACCGTTGTAAAGGTTTGCACATCAAATTACATAAAACTGTTAATCTTTAATGTTGTGCAAGTAAGGTTATTGTTAGTCGCACTACACAAAAGTAAATTTTATGTACAACCAAGGCGCGAAATTCTGTACCAAACTGCATTCAGTTATAAAGTCGGAACATTCTCTTAACTGATATTAGGCAATAAAATAAATCATAAAAAAAACTTGTTATCATATCAAGTACAATCGCCCGACCTTTCACCATTAACAAGACAAATAATCATAAAAGGTGAACCTGTTCACCATTTACAAGAACAATTATCATAAAATGTGAATTTGTTTAACCATTTACAGTAACAATGATAACAAAAGTATTAATTTTTTCACCATTTACAGGAACAATTATCATCAACAGTGTACCTGTTTTACCATTTATAAAAACAATTATTGTTCCAGATGTACATTTTCCAACATTATCAATATCAATTATAAATAGCGTACCTGTTTAAACATTTACAATAACAATTATCCTTAAATCCATACTGTTTCACCGTTTATTTGAACTATAATCCTTAAAGACATACCTGTTTCACCAATGTACAGTCTGCCGCCCTGTCATACACGATAATAGTGATACACTTGAGGCTGGTTCCCTGCGGGTAGTTGTTCACAAACTTACTGATGCATTGAAACGTCTGCTCTGCGCTCACCTTGGCAGGAAATTTCATCGAACCAGTCCCAAGAGCGGGAATCCCCATCGTGCTTAGAGACCGTTGCTCTGCCTCTTTCAGACAATTATCGATGAAGCGACATAGTGCCTGAAACAACCAATTATCAATTACAACAACATATTAGTAGCGCTCTGGGAATACCGACTTAATGCTTGAGCATAAAGAGTTGTCCCAAATAAGCATTTAAAGTCAACACAGGCTAATCAGGGACCACATCATTCAGCCTAAAGTGGATTTTAGTTCATAAAAGCATTCCTAAAAACAAAACATGTTATGAATGCAAAAACCTAACAAACGTGCATAAAGGGCTGTTTTCACAAAGAAAGGCCTGAGAATGTACAATATGGAAAAAGACTACGAGATAGGAAGTATTCAGAATGTTACTGAACTTGGTTTATGCTTGAATATTTGTTTTACCGTTTAGTAGTTAAGGGTGGTGACACAAAATTTGAGTTTTTATTACTAATTACCTGACTGTTAATTTATATGTTATTTATAGGATTGTTTCTTTCCTAATGTGATCTATGCTGTTTGTGAAAAAAAAAATGTATTTACTAAAACATTGTGTGACCCACCTTTTTAGCCGTTAGACCTTTGTTGTCCCAGTTTGGTAGAGAACCATGAAACACGTATTCACAATCTAGATTATACCCGCTGGTCACTGCCACGTCTCCCTGCCGGATACCGTTTGGGTAGTTCTGATCACATTCATCCTGAAACACAAATGAGCCTTGTTCTGGGAAAACGGAGCTTAATGCATGTGCTTAGTCTGCACAGGCTTATCTTATCACTTACGCAAAAACTTGGATTTGCGGTAAAAAAGACTTCTTTTAACAAAACATACCATAAAAGCGGAAAGTGTTCTCAATGTTTAAGCATTTTCAGACTTCAAAGGCTGATCGGTAGCACATGCATAAGGCCCCGGAGCAATGCTAAAATACCACAAGCAATGCATATTAAGCACGTGTTCATACATAGCAATATTGCATATCATTTCAAAACCTTTGATACCAATTATGATAGATGACCCAACGTTGAAACCACACATTTTTTAACAGCTTAATCATTATATCACATAATTTAACTTCCGAAAAAAATCATTGTCTGTCATTGTTGTGCAAACAATGTATGAACAATTACATAAGCATTTATGTTTTCTGCCTTTCAGCTGTAAAAAAGTGTTTAAACCTGCAGTGTAAAACCTGCGCACCTGCACTTCAGATACTGCCTACTTGCAGTTTAGACCCTACCGTTTCTACCTGCAGTTTGAACCCTGCAATTTTTACCTTCAATTCAGACCATGCCATTCCTATGAAAAGTTCACACCCGAACCCTACCTGCAGTTCCGACAATGCCTACCTTCAGTTCAGACCCTGCCTACTTTCAGTTAAGACCCTGCTTACCTGCAGTTGAGATCCTGCGGCCTCAAGCAGGGACTCCGCCAGGGCTCCATTCTTTAGTTTCAAATCCTTGCCACAGTTGCTCACTAGGACATCAGCCTGAATATGTAAAGTTACACCGCATTTTATAAGTTCCATGATACATATACAAATACACATGCATGTATTTGCATTAATTTACATACGTTAACCTTAGTTAATATGTGTTTATCTTAGTTCACATGTGTTAACCTTAGTTAACAATAGTTAGTTTAAGCTTACATGTGTTTACATACTTGATCTGTTTTGGACACCCCACGATATTGATGTTGTCTGACATAAAGATTCTGATGGATGCTCTTTGCCAAATAACATGTTTTGTAAATATTTCCCAGGTGTATGCAATACAGATTTCTATAAAATTGTAAATAATTAAGATAAAAATAACATTTCCATTCATGAAAATATAAAAATTTGTAAATAATTAAGATAAAATAACATTTCCATTTAGGAAAATGAATAACTATTTCAAATGTTGATACATTTCCCTTTATAAATCCATACCCAGAATTTCAACTTGAGAACGTAATAATAAAATATTTACTTTGAATTTTGCCAGTGTGCCAGTCACTACTTTAACACTGATGTTTCCTAGGCAACCATCCTTTTGTGGACCACTGTAGTTGATACCTTAAAACAACAACAACAATTGTAAAGTATGACGTAATAAAAATATTGACAAATTTTCAAATTACCAGTAGGGGAAAATATTGTACAAGAAAACGGTCTAAGCTCTCATTAAGAAAGTCAACATTATAGAATCAGTTGAACCATTCATTTCAACATCATATCTCATACATAGCAAAGTAAAACATAAGCATCCATAATGTATTATACAAATTACGTATTGATCTTTCTTTTAAACAGTATTTTAAATCACCTATGTTATTGTTGTAACGGACAGAAAGTATCAGGACGTTCTCCATTAAACAACCACATAGATTATAATCGAAATTGTTGTATCTCTAGTTAATGCACATCTGATCTAACAGAGGGTAGTTATCATAACGCTATACTCTTATTCAAATGTTTGATACGCATGTCAACATCAATGCAAGCACTCCAGATCTCTAGCCGGCAATTTAGACAAACATCGAGTTGACAGACAATAATGTTTTTATAAATTTGTTCACCCATTACATATGTTTTGTACCGGTATACATTGTACATTCTGAATTGTGTATTTTCAGTCAAGTAGAGGCTAGCATACCAGAGAGCATAAGCCATGGTAGTCGTTTCTTAAGAGATCTCCCGTATAAGAGGCTTGTATGTATGTAGTTTAAATATTTTTATAGCAGAATAAATTTCACTTGACATGTCTTCGAGTTGTGTGCGTCTTTATTCCGCCGAATTAAGCATCACATCTTCTTTATTGCGCATATGACCTAGGATCGAAACGAAGTACTACCACAAAGACGGTCATGGGCCAAAAAACGAAATACGTGAGCAGAAAGGATCAACCAAAGAACAACCAGATAGAAAATCACGAAACAAAGAACACCAACAATGCTGCACGAAAACAATTAAGCAAACACTTCAAGTTAGAAGCAGAACCTTTAAAGAAGTAACGACAGCGAAAGTTTGAAGAAGTATACAGTGGATATGTTTAACAAGAAAATAGAATTATTTGATTAAACAAGAGATGTGTTTTTCAGAAACACAATGCCCCTAATGCGCCGCTTTGATATTTTTTTTACCTTTGACCTTGAAGGATGACCTTGACCTTGACCTTTCACCGCTCAAAATGTGCCGCTCCATGAGATACACATGTATGCCAAATATCAAGTTGCTACGTTCAATATTGCAAAAGTTATGAAGAAGGTTAAAGTTTTGGTTAAAGTTTTTGAATTTATTGTTTTGACCTTTGACCTTGAAAGATGACCTTGATCTTTCACCACTCAAAATGTGCAGCTCCATGAGATACACATGCATGCCAAATATCAAGTTGCTAGGTTCAATATTGCACAAGTTATGAAGAAGGTTAATGTTTCGGTTAAAGTTTTGGGACATCCACACACACACACAATGACAGACAGGCCAAAAACAATATACCCCCGATCTTTCAATCCGGGGGCATTATAAAAAAGTTCCCTCTTATGTACAATATTCTAATATCACTAAGACTTAAATGCAATTTACATATAACGGTATAAACTGTAAGTAAAAAAGAGAACATGAGTACATTTCAGTTGGTCCATTCACATCCATATACATATTGTGTCTACTTATTTTATCATAATATCAAAGACAGATATGTCGATACTAATACATAAGCGTACAAGATTCTACCATTCAAAATAATTATTTTTGGATACTTTTATGTTACCAATATTGCTTTAATAATACAACCACTCGATTTTTATCGATCAGTGATGTCTCTAGCGACAACATGTTTTGTTGTTTCCGTATGGCATTTTTGGCATATAAAGGAAAATAAATTATTTATAAATCAAGCTGTTAAGAGTTAGCTTAAATTGATAGACGTTGGATTCATTTTCTTGTAAATTACAGATCATCATCAATATCATTATCATCAATTTAGGTATTGAGTACGTATGTGAGGTATTTTTTAATTTGTGAAAATTCATTAGAGGTATTCTGCAAATTTTAAGTATGAATATAATTTAAATGTCATTAATAGATGTTACCTCTAAAAGGGTTCAACAATGTTTTATACAGACTATATTCTGCCATTTAAGCATAAGAAGCTGGGCAGACGAACGCTATATTGCATTTTATTTATGTTAATAGTTCATTTAGAGAACACGACCTTAAGTTGTAATGTGCCTTAATTTCTTATATTGTATGTATAATAAAAATGCCTGTTCCATCACATTAAAATTGTTGAATTCTGTACGCAACTGCAGGTGCGAGCAGACCAATTAGTTGGTCTGTCATTCTATAAATGCTTAAGCCGGTATATTATTGAATAGGTCAACAATTTCATACATGCATTAATGACATGTGTAATGCTGCCATGTACTTATTTTAGGGGAATTATGAGATGTCATTGGAAGTCAAAGGAATTTTATTCACTAGTAAAAAAAGTTGTATTTGCTAAGACGTTCTACTAAGTTCTCATGAGGATATTGACTAAATGCAATCATTATGAATATTATGCTTTAACACAACTAGTCAACACAAGTTACAACGCTTATGATGGAATGATATTTCAACACAATTATCAGCGTGTCAATACAGTGATTTCCACAACAAACTGAAGACCCTGCTCCATGAACATATAAAACATAAAGTGTTTTTTCTCAAAGTAAAACGTGTGGCCATACCTGTTAGAAAATAACCAGCTCCAGAGAATCATCGGAAGGACATATTAAATGACACAACACCTACAAAATACCTACGACTTTAATCACTATGAAGTTGTAAACAGTTGTTCAACTATTTTACATGCGTAGATAACACATCTGGATTCAACTGTATATATTTAGCACTTAAGATATGATGGATGCTGCCATAGTTAAAACGCTTTAAGTATTGTGACCAATTGATAATCGTCGTGTCCCAGGAGAATGATGAAAGTGGATCCAGCAACAACAATCAAAACAACAACGATCTAACCAGTCACAATGTGAACCTAATTGCCCGGATCAGCGAGGCCCAATATGTGATAATATTAGCCTGGACAAAATGAAAAGCCTATCTTTTTGACGACAACAACAGCAATTCATTTGACGCAAAAAACTGCACAATAACTCCGATGTGCCATGGCTGATGTCACCATGGGCAATGCCTGATATTACAGCCGGTCATTTGATCAACGTCATTGGACCTGTGTTGCTATTTTGGTTCATTTCAATTGACATTTAAATTATCTCATACTATCCACACATGTCTATTCTAGAAGAAACATTCTGTAAAAATCTTATTTTACAATTTATTGGCATATATTTTAGAATGTAATGTATTTGTATCAATGATATACTTAGTTCAGCAATTTTTATTTCTTTTTATTTCATAAAATATCAATATCTAATTAGATGAAATTTAGATATTATGTACGACGTAATACATATACAGTTTTGACAAGTTTTCAAATCACCAGTACGAGAATACAGTGCACATATAAGGGTCTAATCTTGAATTCAGAAAGTCAACATAATTGTTTAAGTTGAAATGTTCCTTTCCATAGCATTTCTTATACATATCAAAGTTCCTGCTTTTTCTCATAATAGATAAGCATCAAAATTGTACCATTCAAAAACTATTTATGGGTTGTTGTATATAACAGTATTTGCATTGATTATAAAACTTTAAATCTATCTGATTATTGTTGTAACTGAGAGACAGTATCAATACGTTCTGCGTTACACACGCACGTGGATTATAATCACAATTAACAAACGTGTTTTATTTCTTGTTAATATCACTCTGAACCGATTACAATAAACTCTTGTTCAAATGTCTGTGTTACGCATGTGGACATCCATGAAAGCGTTTCAGATACATCTTAAATGTTAATTTTATACATACCACCCACAATTTGACTTACATAAAGTTGACACTTGGAAATGTTTTACAATAGTAATGATTTGTTTATTCAAATTCTGTTAATTTAAACGCAAGTTATTGTTTTTTTATGTCTAAAATATTATTCTTGAGTTATATTAAAAACTAAAAACATATGCAAATTCTTTAAGTTATTTTGATGCAATTATAGAAAAACAAACAACTAGAGCAATATCGAGAGTCGAAAATGACCCAAAACAAAAAAAACTGTTTCTATTAAAGAAAGTTTATGTTCCCAAATCAGTGAGGGAAGTAAGAAATTCTGCCAATAAGTAAGTACATATGCCCCCAATAAAAGATTACCACGTACCCCTCATGATAGACCTGACCCCTGCATATGCCCTCGGGGGTAATACGGGCCCAGATGAAGACAGAACCCCATTGAGGTTTATCGGTCGTCCAGCGCGACCACGTGCTTCCTCCTCAAAAGCCTGAAATACATGTATAATGACTGGTACTGAACAGAGGTGAATTAGGATCTGATCAGTTAAACAAACAAGAAACCGTTAGAGACGGGTGATGCTCCCCAAAGGTTATTTTGTCACAATATTGCACTACATATTCAGATAAAAGGAAACGTCTTGAGGGCACAGTAGTTGGGGGGACAAGATTTAAATTTTATATAAAATTTCAAAGGGCCATAACTCTGTGAAAAATCATCCGACCAGAACCCGCTGATAATATGCACATCTCCTCTTGGTAGCGTCGAAGCTTCCCATAAAGTTTCATTGAATTCCGGTCATTAGTTGCTGAGAAATAGCCCGGGCAAAAATTGTGCACGGACGGACGGATGGACAGACGAAGCGGCAACTATATGCTCCCCCAAAAAATTTGGGGGGAGCATAAAAATATTTATTTGTCCTAATAGGCTGTTGTATCAACTCTGATTCATCTTTGTGTAGTTTTATATAATGTGTAACAATCATATATTTCTGGAAAACTATGTTACCTTAATGTATGACGTTGACATCACTTCCTGCGTTTATGTTTACATTAATACTACTGAAGAAGACTATGGCCAAAAAATGTTCAGTATTTTAGAAATTCAAATACGCAATTTTCGTCTGATCAATATAGATTTAGAAATCATTTTTGTGATATACTGTTAATCACAAAACTAAGGAAAGTTTTTTTTTAAGGGGATTATTTTCCATATACCTGTAGACTGTGGTGATAAGTGAATTAAAAAGGACTGATAGATCAACTTTACTAAAATTGTGCTATTTAAAAAAAGAAATTGTTCTTGTCACAAATTGACTGCTTTGACTACAAAAATACTGAAAACAATATTAGTTTACATGAACATATGCTCATAAAATTGTGAGAACATTACGAACTTTCATTTATAATATAATCTGGGATCATATTTTCCCGCAACATCAATCGGTCTGGATATCAATGGGGGAAAAAGTATCCGAAAATTTATGTCCGAAATCATGACAAATTACGTTAAAATATATACCATTGATTTTGCCATTCATGAAGGTGGTATAATAAATGTACAAGTAAAATTCACTTTTTTTCAACGGAACATACGAGTTTTCTCAACTGGTTTTATCATTTGCTATTTCATTGTTGTTTCGTGTGCTGTTTTATCAGACTTTTTTCATCAAACGTTGTCAACATTATTAATCTGTGTAAGTCTATACCGATGTCTGTGCGTAGGTTGGCTACTGACAATAACAAAACCAAATAATTAAGAAATAATGTGTGTATCATGGACGAACCATCTTTCGAACCTCTTAATTTTTGACACGTCATTTTGACTCAAATATAATATTGGAAATAGTGAAACATATTAATTAGTACTCTATTTGATAACTAACTTGTTTCTACATGGCTGGCAACGTTAATTGCTATGTAAATCCTCTTTTGATAACAGATTTTTGCAAGTTTCCAGCACATCCATATCATGTAAAACTATCAATGCCGCCAAAACGGCGAGTACCTGCTTTCGAACCCTTCAGTGTACACCATTAAAAATAAATTAGTCACATGTTTAGACCATAGTCACGTGACTTATTGCAGCAGGCAAAATGTGTAAATTGTCAGGCAAAGTTGAGAACAAAAATTATATCGTGTTTTTATAGTTTTTTTAAAGGAAAATCCTTGAACATGTCAAAAGCATAAAGAAATACAATGATATTTATTTGTTTTATGATTATTCTACTTATTCTAACTGTTTTTGACGCATTTTCGTTGATTTGCCGCTACGTACCAGTCGTTGTAAACAAATTACTTATACACAAAAAACAGTGACGTAGTGCACATGCGCGCATGCGAATAAAATGTAAACAAATGAAGGGTTCGAAAAGAGGTGAGGTTCAAGAAGAGGTACTTTAACAGTCATAGTTTGTTGTCAAAATAACCCACGGCCGATAGTTTAGATGCGTAGGGATTAAATCACGAGTGCAAAGCACGAGTAATTTGAAACCACGCATCTAATTATTATATTATATATTCCCTTATTAGCGTTATTGTTCTAAATAAAACAGCTGTTAAGATGCATAAAGCCAATATAAGCAATGACTGTTATCATTACAACTTTTTGCAAGACCGTCACCTTTAATTTTTAGACATTCCGTTAATCTAAATTTATTGGTTCAGTATCCAACGTAAAGTAATATGCTTTCTAACCTGCTTAAAATAATGAAGTTATGAAATATTTTAAATAATAACAACATCTCTAGTTTAACCATATTGTTTGTCTCATTTTAAATTACAACATCTCTAGTTTTACCATATTGTTTGTCTCATATTAAATTACCGTAAAGGAGTCGTCATCTTGATAGTACACAACAACATTGACATATTTGACGCTGGTGCTAGGGTTACTGTTGCTGAAGTCTTCTACACTCTGTATTGTTTCCATGGCAACGATTGCGGTGGTGTACTTCAGAAGGCCTGTGCCCAGTGCCGGGATGGACAAGGATTCAAACTTGCTTTGATCTGCCCTTTCTAGACACATGGTCACAGTGTTGTGAAGCATCTGAGAATAAAATAACATGGCCAACAGCTTAAAGATATATAGAAATCTTGTTAACCTTAATAAAAACTTGTTTTAAAAAACAACAAGAGGCCCATGAGGGCCTGAATCGCTCTAGTGACTGGAATCAATAGGGCTCAAGCCCTCGATAGTATGAACAATCTGAGTAAGTTTTAAACAAATAGACCCAAAATGGGAAATTCATCGCATAAACAAGAAGAAACGTAAAATTTAAACTTCAAATGGCTCCTTTTTAACAATAAGTTGGACAAATTTTCTTCACTCTCAATGGGGTTCTGGCCCTTGATGATATAAAACATCCGTTGAAGTTTCAAAAGGATAGAACTTTATATGTAAACAAACCAGAAATGTGTTTGTTGGAAACACTATGTCCCCCTTCTGCGCCGCTTTGATTTTTTTAATTTTTTTTTACCTTCGACCTTGAAGGATGACCTTGCCCTTGACCTTTCACCACTCAAAATGTGCAGCTCCATGAGATACACATGCATGCCAAATATGAAGTTGCTATCTTCAATATTGCAAAAGTTATGGCAAAATGTTAAAGATTTTCATTTTTTTTACCTTTGACCTTGAAAGATGACCTTGACCTTGACCTTTCACCTCTCAAAATGTGCAGCTCCATGAGATACACATGCATGCCAAATATGAAGTTGCTATCTTCAATATTGCAGAAGATATGGCAAAATGTTCAAGATTTTCACTTTTTTCTCAAATTCAAGGGGAGATAATTCTGGACTTATAACTCCAATATTGCTCATTTTCAATAGGGTTTGACTCATCATTCAGATAAAGACACTGTGCAAGTTGGGAAATGATTGGATGAAAACTGTGGACTTTATTGCGTAAGCAAGCTTATTTCACAATTTTCTCAAATTCAAGGGGAGATAATTCTGGTCTTTTTACTCTGATGTAACCCATTTTCAATAGGGTTCGAGTCCTCATTAATATCAACACACTGAACAAGTTTGAAAAGAATCGGATGAAAAATGTGGACTTTATCGGATAAACAAGAGAAAGTCTAACACACACAGACAGACTATGGCCAGTAGAGCTAAAAACAAACATCAAAATTTAATTTAAACCCAATTATAGAATGCTTGATCAGAAAAAAATAGTAACACATACAATCCCAATAAGTGGTGAAATAAGGTATCTTAGAAATAAGTAATAAAGTATCATTGTGATAGCTTATTTTGATGTGAACCTTTTTTGACAAGCAAAATCCTTATTTTACTCACAGTAACCTACACCCTATCCATACCTAGGCAGCCCAAAAAAGTATTTAATATTAGGAATCTTCCTATGTTTAATTAAACAATTTCTTTAAGAGACTTGTTCAGATATTGACGTAATTACAATTTTCAAATATTAAAAAAAAAGAACACTGTACACCAGGAAGTCAAATAACACTTAGGAAACTTAGACTCATATTGAAAGTGCAATTTCGTTTAAGAGTAAATGTAATAATTAGAAAATAACAAAATTATAAAAGATTCTAACACGGCACGCGACTTATTTTCTATAGACAAAGAAGGAAATCAAGCGTGGGTTATTCTGCAATAACTTATGGGCGGAGCTTAATGTTTCGAAAATAGTTCCGAATAAATAAAGAAAATGTTGCAGTAAAATGCACGAGCTAAAACCCGCTCTAAAAGAAATGTAATAAACGTAGCATGTATACAAGTGTAATGTAACAACAAATTGTATATTTGGTGATAAGTGGCATAACCACGCCTACAAAGAATGCTATTTGTTAGGAAACGTAATTCAGAAAACATTTATAGCCTGTCAGCTTTTCAGTAGCATCAATACACGGACGTTATTAAGTTTCTACGATTGTTGTTTTCAATGAAAGTGACGTCATTTGCAAAATATTTATGAATGAAAATGACGTCATATGTTTGTAAAATTCAATGACGTCACTTAATAGTGAACTTAGTACTAAAAAGGGCGGGGTATTGAAAAATATAGTTAACGTACTAAAGCTTGAACCAAATCCATCAGAATCGTGTTCGAATCGAAATAATATTTTTATATGATGGTTTGTTGTCGAATCACCCACAGTAAGTTGTATAGATGCGTGTTATCAAATCACTCGTGCTTCGCACTCGTGATTTTATTCCTACGCATCTCTACTCCTTACTGTGGGTTATTCGACAACAAACCATGATAGAAAAATATTATTTCTTAAGTAACAAACACAAAACAATTAAATAATATTAAGTGCATCTGTTATTTTTGTTCTATTCTGCATTAAGTGGACAACTTCTATAAAGTATTAAATGCTAAATGAGAGGTATTAACCCAGATAGTTGTGTTGTTAAAGGTAACAAGAGGTCAGAGGTTCAAGCCCTTGTATGTAATAAAAAGTGTAAAACTAAGAAAAATCAGTATTATTTTCTTCCCCTGAAGTATTTGTTCTCACCTTGTTGTCATCTAACACCCCGGTCCCAGCCACGGGCAGGGCAACAAAGTACACTTTCTTGCAGGCGAGATTCCCAGAGTTTACAACAGCAACCTCCCCATAATCGATACCATCTGGGTACGAAGCCTTTACCTCATCTGCCATGCCGTCTCCAGCTGCCTCTAAAATGGTCCTCGAGGCGCGACCTTTACTGAGGTCAAGAGGCTTGTTGGCAGTACATACTATTACATCCACCTGAACATAATGACACCATTGTTAGCTGTAAATACAGTCAATCTTGTATTAAGAGACCACTCAAGGGAGTAATCAAAAGTGGTCTCTTAATAAAACGGTCTTTGAATACAAAAGGCCATTCTGAAAGAATGCTTACTCTCAATTTTAATCTATATGAAGGATTATCTCTTTTATCCACAATGATTTTAACTTTTATAATAAAATGAATATAAACACAATACATAAACAATATTTTACTTATGTGTTTTATTTTTCAATTATTATAAATTATCATAAATCAATTGTGTGTACATATTTATTTGCAAAAACAACATAGACAAGGAAATATTTTTCCTAAGAACAAAGAATTTTGCTAAAAATGTGTAACAGTCTACATATACATGTGTACAGCTAAAACTAGAAATAAATGTCAGAAGCCAAAAGCTATGATATATTATCACATGTATTTCTCTTTCCGTTTCTATATTGCGCGTTTTTTTCACCCGACACATTATTTTCCACGTCTTCAAGCACCTCGGCTTTACGCTTAAGAATGTTCTGAATTTGGGTTTTTCCGACTCCAATCTCGTCTGCGATTTTACGTGCACTTATACTCTTTGACAATTCCAAAACCCGAATTTTCTCGTTCAACGTTAACACTTTTTGTTTTGACATTTTAATTTCTGCATGTACGCTTAAGGAAATCTAACTCGATTATGATACATAATGAGCTGAAAAAATTAAAACACGTCAATTGAAAACAAACAATCAGACCTGGTTGGAAAATTTATTAAGTAAATAACAATGTGATTGGCTTACAAATATCTACTAATTAGCATTATTACAAATTGGTAATGTACGGATTTCGACAGATGTTGCCGATTAATAGTTTATTTTCCGCACTTCTCAGGAAATGTTTGTCGCGTACAGTGCATTGTTTCTGCACCTGTTATCTATACTCGAGAAAAATCGGCATTGTCTCTTAACGATCCACATAGTAAACTATTTAAGCTGTAGACTGTGCGCAATACGTTCCCCTATTATTCAACTCAATAAATTAATACGCAGTCTACAACAATACCGGTCAGAACCGGTCAACGAGACAAAGCATAATCATAATGGTTGTGAAAACAAAGCAGAGGTGTAACAGTACATCTTATCGGCTTAGATAAACAATTAACACGGATTTGTCCCTGAAAGATCGATAGATTAACCACGTTTACCTCTTAGTGGTCGCTTAATACAAGATTCGGACATCAAAATACACACAAATCAGCGGTCGCTGGTCGCGTAAGACAAAAGTCGCTTAATACAATATCATTATATAGCGAAAAAGATCCGTGGGATTTCAAAATGGTCGCATAAGACAAAGGTCGCTTAATACAAGTGGTCGCATCCACAAGATTGACTGTACTATCAAAAGCACATGATCATAATTAAACAGTTGTTAACCGTTCATACTATCACATCAACCTGCATAAAATAACGCAGTTGCTAGCTGAACATACCATCACATTCACCTGCACATAATGATACGATTGTTAAAGGTTCATACTATCACATCTACCTGAACATATAATGATACAGTTGTTATCATTACATACTATAACATCTATCTTATCATAATGATACAATTATTATCCGTACATACTATCACATCTTCTTGCATATAATGATACTGTTGTTAGCCGAACATACTATCAAATCCACCTGTACATAAGGATACAGTTGTGATCCATACATACTATCACATCCATCTGCACATAATGATCAAGTTGTTATCCGTACATACTATCACATCCACTTGCACAGGATACAGTTGTTAGTCGTATATACTATAATCACATCAACCTGCACATAATAATGCAGTTGTTAGTGATACATGCTAGCACAGTGATACATGCTAGCACAATCACAAGCACCTAATGACTCAGTTGTTAGCAGTTCATACTATAATATCAGCCTGCACATAATGATACAGTTGTAAGCCATACATACTATCACATACACCTGAACATAATGATTAAGTTGAAAACCATAAATACTATAACATCTACCTGCACATAGTGAAGCATTCATATACACCGTAATTTAATAATATATAGTTGTAAGCCCTACAATCTAAAACATCCACCTGTAAATAATGAAACAGGTGTAAGCTGTACATACTATCACATCAACCTTCACATGATACAGTTGTATATACTATCACATCCACCACAATATAATGATACAGTTGTTAGCCATACATACTATCTCATCTATATGTACATAATAATACAGGTGTTAGCAGTACATACTATCACATCCACCTGCACATAATAATAAAGGTGTTAGCATGACATACTATTACATAAACCTGTGCATAATGATACAGTTGTTAGCCGTTATTACTATCATATCTACCTGCCATAATGACAGTTGTTAGGTGTACAAATTATCACAACTACCTGCACATAAAGATACAGTTGTTAGCAGTGAATAATAGCACATCCACCTGCAAATATTGATATAGTTGTTAGATCTATATACTATCTAATCTACCTGCACATAATTATAAAGCTGTAAGCCATACATACTATCACATCCACCTGCACATGATACAGTAGTTTGCAGTACATACTATCCAATCCACCTGCACATAATGATACAGTTGTATGTGGTACATACTATCATATCCAGCTGCACATAATGATACAGTTGTTTGCAGTTCATACTATCACATCCACCTGCACATAATGATACAGTTGTTCGCAATACATACTATCACATCCACCTGCACATAATGATACAGTTGTTCGCAGTACATACTATCACATCCACCTGCACATAATGATACAGTTGTTCTCAGTACATACTATCACATCCACCTGCACATAATGATAAGTTGTTCGCATAACATACTATCACATCCACCTGCACATAATGATACAGTTGTTCGCAGTACATATTATCACATCCACACACATATTTATGATATAGATGATACAGTTGATACTTGAGGAAATGAAGCCTCGGTTGACAGTATTTTTCCGAAAGTTGACAAACTTACTGTCACCCTGTCAGACATGTAATATTTATTGTATTATTCCGAAAAACTATTCAAACATGAACAATTTATATGAACCATGAACAATTTTAATATTCGATAATTGTATTTAATTTCAGCAATAAACAACCATTAATATTTTGATAACAATAATAAAAGTACACTGGTTAACACAGTCAATTTCTTATCACAGGAAATAACAAGAAACCGTCGAAGACGGGTGATGCTCCCCAAAGGGTTTTTTTGGTCACAATATTGCACTATATATTCAGATAAAAGGAAAAGTAGTTGGTGGGACAAGAATTGCACTATATGTACAGTTTATAGAAAATTTCAAAGGGCCATAACCCTGTGAAAAATCATCCGACCAGAACCGGCTGATAATATGCACATCTCCTCTTGGTAGTGAAGCTTCCCATAAAGTTTAATTTTAAAATTAAACGAGACTTACCGTGAAGTTGAAGTTTAATTGTAATTTTATGAGTTAAATAGTAGAAGGAGGGAGTTAACTGAGATAGTACATCCGCTACGCATGCGCATCAGTATTCAAAGAGTTCTCAAATCTTTCTTGAACACAGAGTATATAAACTGCATTGAATCAAATATTCCACATATTTACCGTGAAGTTAAAGCTGGGTGGGAAGGTGGCAGTTAACTCCCTCCTTCTACTATTTAACTCATAAAATTACAATTAAACTTCAACTTCACAGTAAGTCTCGTTTAATTTTAAAATTTTATTTCGTTAATTAGAACGAATACGGTAGTTAACTGAGACTTCAAAGCTCCAAGAAAGATATGAGAACATTACCTGTTATGACCCAAGAACAGTCATTACAAAGCCATCTTTGGTCTGAATAGGCTTCTTGTAAAACTTAGCAAAGGTCCCTGCATTTGACCATCCTGCAGTTTGTAAAATTTCTTGAATTGGAACACACTTCTCATTTGCTTTGGATGTGGCCGCAGAACGAACACTATGAGGTCCATAAACCTTTACATCGATCTTATCATCACAGTTTTAATCCATCTGGCGACAGTGTCCTTTGTAACTGCCTGGTTTAACATAACTTATCAGTAATTTTGCATTATTTTTGTCTCGAATATGTCTAGTTCTTGCTAGATATTCTTTTAAGGCAAAATATATACACAAACGCCTATCTGGCGGGAAAGCTTTAAAAGATAAGCTTGAATATGTACAACCAGGTCTGCTTTGCTTAAGGAGACCTCCAATTTGAACAATGAACTCGGACTTCATCTTCTGAACATTTGTAACTAGTAACTTATGTACAGTATCAACACGTGCTGCATTGGTAAGAGCCATTAACATTACAATTTTCAAAGTCAAGTCCTTTCATGATATGTTCTTAACTGGACTCAATGTACACAAATATGACAAAACAACATTTACATCCCAAATAGATGAATATTTTGATTTTGGTGGTCTTATATTGAAAACACCCTTCAGAAACCTGACAACCAATGGGTGAGAACCAGCTTTTTGTGACTCAAACGAGATTCCCATGGAGGATAAACTGCTCCTAGCCACATTGATTGAACTGTAACTGTGTCCTTTTTCAAATAAGTCTGTCAGATACTCTATGACATTGTTTAAAGTAGGAGAAATTTCATTGATTTGCCATTTCTTACAGAAAGATAACCATTTTGATATGTATGATTTGTATTCGTTACTGGTTGATTGACGCCAAGAAGCGATGAGTATGCTGGTAGCTTTTGGTGAAAGTCCTCGGTTTCTGAATGAATTCCCGATACAAGACAGGCAACCATAGCCATCTTTCTTCACAGTGGATGTTCTAGACCTGTGTGTGGCATTGTTATCACAGTGTTTGCTTTCGGCAGAATGCGTGGTTGGTCCACAAGAATGCTCAATAGTCCTGGGAACCACGTCTGTGTCGGCCACAGTGGCACAATTATGACTGCCGGTGCGTTGTCCCTCTGGATCTTTCCAATGCAGCGACTGATCAGACTGAAAGGGGGGAAAATATAACATTTTGAAAATTCACCCCAATCAAAAGAAAACGCATCAACATATTGTGCATTGGGATCAGGCTTAAATGAACAATACTTGTCCAACTTGTGATTTAATCTTGATGCAAACAAATCTATTGTAGGTTTACCCCACAATGTGCAAATGTTCTCAAAAACTTGATTACTCAATTCCCATTCTAATTTGTCATTAAATTCTCGTGACGGCCTATCAGCTTCATTCAATTTCCCTGGTATGTGCTATGGATAACCATATTCCGTGAAGGATACAAAAATTCCATATATCTTTTGCAACAATATCGCATGCAAAGGACTTGCATCCACCCATATTTGTTACTGCAGTTGATGACTCGGACAGTATTTTAACCATGATGCAAATGTTGAATACTGTTTTTCAGCGTCTTGAGAGAAAAAACGATGGCCCTTAGTTCCAAAACATTAATATGAGAATTCAATTCCTCTCTTGACCATCGACCACCACATGTTTGATTATTAAAACTATATCCCCAACCTTGAGTGCTAGAATCAGTCTGAATAACAACGTCGGGGTTACCTTTATCTATCTTTCTGCATTCAGACAAAATATGCGTTTCCCACCATTTGAGATCTAGTTTCATGCAAGAACTTATATGCATATTAGCGTCATACTTCTTTTTAGTGACTTAATTTTTTCTCTCTCAAGGTTACAATAATGCAACTTCCCATATTCAGTGCCAGAAAAAGAGGAAACCATTAAGCCAATCACTTTAGCAACCTCTCGAATTAATGTTGAACTCAGTTTTAACAATTTTGTACATTCTGCTTTTATAAAATCTTTTTTGTCCTCTGGCAAATACACAATCTTTCTCTCTGAATCAATAACATGACCCAAAAAGGTTATAATTTTTGAAGGTATCATTACAGATTTCTCATGGTTTATCATAAAACCTAGCTTTGTCATTAATTCGACAGTATCTTTTATGTTATCTAAGCATTGCTGTTTTGTTTTCCCTGCAAGCAAACTATCATCTATAAACCCAGAGGAAATATTTCCTGCATTACATAGAGTGGCATACACTGGCTTCATAACTTTTGTAAACCGCAGAGGTCGGTGTGAAATTCCATTTGGACAACCACGAAATTGATAAGTGTTGTTTCTCCATTGAAACCTTAAATATAACTGATCTTCCTCAGCCATTAAAATTGAATAATATGCATGATGTATGTCTATGGATGCCATGTACATATCTTTGGTTATCAAAGTGAGAGTGTTTTCAAAAGTGTCCATCTTAAAATGGCGATAAGGAATGACTGCATTCAAATCTTTAAGATTGAGTATTAATCTATACTCATTGTTTTTCTTTAATCTGAGAAATATTGGGGACAAAAATTGTTTTTGATCAAAATCCACAAGCCTTATTACATCTTGACTCAGGAGTTTTTGTATTTCTGCATCAATTATCAAAGATTCCTGATCATTAAATTTCCAATTTTGCAAATAAGGTCGACATGGTTTGAGATTGTCTACAAATCAATATGACAATTTATTATACTAGTATCCAATACTTTTTTATCTGATGTTATGTTTTGCCATTCTGAAACAAAATTGGCTAATCGACCAGCTAAAAAAATTCACTTACCTTGTTTAAGTTCTGTATTTGACCCCTCCTCTCCGAGGCAGGTGTTTTGGATCCTGTCCATACTTTAATGGCCCTTGTGAAGGGTAGGCGTAAGCCAAAGGACTCTGTCCACGTCCTCTCATTTGCCCGTAGCCTCTATTCCGGCCTCGTAATCCAGGTCTACCCCTGTACATGTAATTGCCTCGTCCATACTGTCCAGACATTTTAAAACTGATCTTAGCCGAGTCCTCGATTTCTCTAGCTGTTTTGGAAACGTCATCACCAAAAAGCTCCTTTGTAACTGGAAGGGAGTGTGTACACAATTGAGAATACTCTCGTTTTAGTTCTGGACGCAACATATCTCGCCTCATCATATTCATCTGGTGGTTTGCATGCCCCATGAGAGCCAACGCATCATTGCAACTGTCCAAAATTTGTTTTTCCCTTTCTGTTTCAGACTTATCCTGTTCATTGGCCACTAACATGGTCATAGTTTTTGTCAAAAATATGCCTGCCTTCACTATAGATGTTGCAATTTGTTGCATTTTCTTGTCATTGCTCCTAGTCTGTGGAGACATGACATCCCACACTAGTTTATTCATTTTGGCAACCATCAAGCCATCACAATTGCCTGGACGTGGGCAATTCTCATACTTTTCTGTTTTTTCATACAGTTCCTTGTGCATTCCTTTTCTGAATAAATCAGTGACATTATTCACCAAATATTCGTCAATGTTGTTACCACAGACATCAGTTGGTTTCAATTTCTTTGCCAAACTGGCGAATTTACTGGACTTTTCACTTTCTTCCGGCTCTAAACTTCGTTTACGAGACGGCCCCGCCTCGTCAAAATTGTCAATTTCTTCGTTGTCAAAATAATTACCACAATCATACTCGTAACTGCAATTTTCAATCGCCTCATTTCTATTTATGAGAGCCGTTTGGGACTGTTGAATGTTTTTCAATAATGTTATTATTTAGATTATTGTTTGTGTTAGACAGTGTGTTAGACTGTGTGTCCAACACAGTCGATGTTTTCTTAGCCAGAGCTTTCCCCTTAGAAACTTTTATCTCCGGTTCTCCGCGCGGTTCTCCACGAGAACTGCTATTCATGGTATCGTCGGCCATATTGGCAACAACCAATGTTTGCACCACGTGCAAACTAATTTTGGGGTTTCCGCGGCGCAAATACGTTGTCACCTTCGAATAATATCGTTAAATGTCTTATAAAATATTATTTTCAAAAAAACACAACAAATTATTACAAATTACATTGACAAATTACACGATTTTATCAAACCACGTTTGATAGCAGTTTACTTTGCGAAAAGCGGAAGCACACTGATGCGCATGCGTAGCGGATGTACTATCTCAGTTGACTACCGTATTCGTTCTAATTAACAAAATAAAATTGAATTCCGTTCATTAATTGCTGAGAAAAGCCAGGACAAAAATTGTGCACAGAAGGACGGACACACACACGCACAGACGAAGCGGCGACTATATGTTCCCCCCAAAAATTTTGGGGGAGCATAAAAATTCAATAGTTAAACAGTATTGAGTATGTCTCTTAAAGTGTTTTCTAAGTCTATCAGTAAGATAGTATTAACTTCAAACAATTTTCTTCAATGTTATTATTTCAAATGTCGATTATTTCAATTCTAACACGATTTCATTAATAAGTTTTCCGCGATTTAAAGATTATAAATGAGAATTATATAAACCAAACGTCCTCCACTTTACAGCGAAAACGTGACGTCACCACAACAATGAAAATCAAATGATGTCGTCTTCATTCATTAACAGTGCGCAGACAATCAAAGTGACGTCATTCTGCACGTGATTGCTAAGGTAGCGGGCGACAGTATTTTTTTGGACAGTAAATTTTTTCCCGATGGGTCTGACTGTATTTCTATGTCACGATGGCCTATGGGAGTTAAGCATTGTGAATAAAAGTGAGGTATAACAAGACTATTGCCAAGCAATAAAATTCCCCTACCGGCTCCACCATTGTCAGAAATTCCACCATTGTCAGCATATTTTTTTTATTTGTTGCCATAGCAACCAGAATTTTTGACGTAGGAACAAAATGAAATGTCATGCATAATGTCGATATTGCCATCTATCCATGTTCCAAGTTTCATGAAAAAATATTAAGAACTTTTAAAGTTATCGCAGGTTCCAGAAAAACACCATTTCAGCAGTATTTCTAGTCTATTTGTTGCAATAGAAACCATAATTTAAGACGTAGGAACAAAATGAAATGACGTGCATAATGTCCATATTGCCATCTATCCATGTTCCAAGTTTCATGAAAAAATATTTAGAAATTTTAAAGTTATCGCAGGTTCCAGAAAACCACCATTTTCAGCATTATTTGTAGTCTCTTTGTTGCCATAGCAACCAGAATTATTGACGTAGGAACAAAATTAAATGACGTGCATAATGTCCATATTGCCATCTATCCATGTTTCAAGTTTCATGAAAAACTATGAAGAACTTTTAAAGTTATCGCAGGATCCAGAAAAAAACACCATTTTCAGCAGTATTTATAGTCTATTTGTTGCCATAGCAACCAGAAGTTTTGACGTAGGAACAAAATGAAATGACGTGCATAATGTCCATATTGCCATCTATCCATGTTCCAAGTTTCATGAAAAAATATTCAGAACTTTGAAAGTTATCGCAGGATCCAGAAAAAAACACCATTTTCATCAGTATTTCTAATCTATTTGTTGCCATAGCAACCACAATTTTTGTCGTAGGAACAAAATGAAATGACGTGCATAGTGTCCATATATCCATCTATCCATATTCCAAGTTTCATGAAAAAATATTAAGAACTTTTAGAGTTTTCGCAGGATCCAGAAAAAACAAACATTTTCAGCCGTATTTCTAGTCTATTTGTTGCAATAGCAACCACAATTTTGACGTAGGAACAAAATGAAATGATGTGCATAATGTCCATATTGCCATCTATCCATACTCCAAGCTTCATGGAAAAATATGAAGAACTTTTAGAGTTATCGCAGGATCCAGAAAAGTGTGACGGACTGACGAACGGACGGATACAAAACCATAAGTCCCCTCTGGTGAAACCGGTAGGAGACTAATAATACATACTATCACATCCGCCTGCACACTATGATACAGTTGTTAGCAGTACACACTATCACATCCACCCAGTGCTCCATCTAGGATTTGAAAAGGGCAGGGGGGGGCTTTTTTGTCAAAAGGGCACTCTCGAGCGTGCGGGCGTTTCTGGAATGCTTCCTCTTGCATGTTAATTTATATGTTATTAATAATTGTTAGAATATATTATTCCCATTATTATTAAACAATTTAAATATAATGTCTACAATGAGGAATACATTTATTACAATGTATTGTAATATTTTATTAATCATCAAATGTAAAATAAAAATAAAATTAAAAAAAAATAAGGCAGGAAGGGCAGGGCATAGGTTCAGGAGGGCAGGGCGGGGCACCCTTCAATCTAGGCCTAGCTGGAGCACTGTCCACCTGCACACTATGATACAGTTGCTAGCAGTACATACTATCACATCCACCTGCACAAAATAATACAGTTGCTAGCAGTACATACTATCACATCTACCTGCACATAATTATACAGTTTAAAGCAGTAAATACTATTACATTGTACATCAACCTGCTCATAACGATAAGTTTTTCTTTTTTATTTATTCTTGCTTTAATAATTAAAAACAAACTTTTAACCTTTGCCAAGTTTTTGTTGGTTGCCTCTCCTACATTTGTGCAGTGTTGCACTATTTGGTAATTGGTTTGTTGCCATAAATAAAAGACCAAATGTTTTAGTAAGTTTTTTTTCTTTCGCTTGTGCACCTGAAGTTTCACTTTTTTACATTTGACATTTATTGAGATTTGAAATCCTGTAATTTAAAAAACAAGCAAATTTGTTGAAATGATATCCCCCGCCAATATGCTTGTGGACACAAAACTGTTATATTTGACAAAGGGCCATAACTCTCTTATAAAAAGATGGTGTACAATGCCATTTGGCATGCATCATCCCCTTATCCATATATATACTCATACCAAGTTTGAATGAAATCCGCCAAAGCACTTCAAAGATATGGCTCCGGACGGACAGAAAGACGGACGGACAACGCCAAAACAATATCCCTTCGCCGATGGCGGTGATAACAACATTATGTTGTTTTGTATTTGCAGCTAGACTGCATCCTGATGAACTGTTTAATGCTTTCCAAGTTCGGAAAAATTGTGGCTTATTGCAAGTGTGTGAAGTGTTGTCCCACTGTACAGTCTAATCAGGGTCAACACATTCCCACTCAACTGGATTTGTGCAAAGAAGAGACTTCCATTACAAAACAAGTAGAAAGTGTCATCCCTGATTAGCAAGTGCTAACTGCACAGGCTTATCGGGAACAAAACTTTACATAACTGCATTAAGACTCGTTTTCACAGTGAGAGATTCATTTATAAAATAATTCTTATAAAAATGTTGTTCATGAAATGAAGTTAATATTTCAAAGAAAAACAAATCATCTATTGCATCAACATACGGAATACAGTAACCATAGCAGTAAATACCTTTTCCTGTGTAAGATCTCCCTTGATTACACAGACATTAATGCGACCTTTCCCCAAGGTCAGTTTCTTGCGATCAGAAAACATCTTATTTTTATGACGATGACGTTTCTTGGTGGGTGGAGTTCTTTCTGGTTCTTCAAAAGCAGCTGCAAAATAGTTCCGAGTTGGTGGAATCTCCGCTCGTAAATCTGGTACAGCTGCAAAATAGGGGAAAACAGTAATGCATTGGCACCTTAATAAATTACAGGAACTACCCAGTTAGCACAGGCTAATCAGGGATGACACTTTCCGCCTCAACTTGATTTTCGGTAAGGAGGGACTTCCTTGAAACTAAAAATACCATAAAAGCGGAAAGTGTCATCCCTGATTAACCTGTGCGGACTGCACAGGCTAATCTGGGACAACACTTTACGCACATGCATTATGCCCAGTTTTCTCAGAACAAGACACATTTATTTAAAGCATCAAATGAGTCTGAACTATAATGGTCCAGATGGCCAAGTTATTAAGGTAAAATCGTAAGACAATTATTCGAGGCCCAAATGGGAACACATTTTTCTCCTTCTTTCTATAGTAAATTTTATTCTTGTTATTATAAATAAGTTCTACATTTTCAATGTTTAAAGGGACCTTTTTACAGATTTTGGCATGTATTGAAGTTTGTCATTAAATTTATATTGATTAATGTAAACATTGGATCTAAAAAGCTCCTGTAAAAACAAGAATAAAATTAAAGAAAGAAAAAAAAAGTAACCCTAAACTGGGCTGAAACCACTTACCCCTTGAGTAAAAGTCTTACGCTTAGACCACTTGACCATATCCATGCTCATACAATGCATGATGTTTTTTATAATTTATATAGGCAATCCTCGTAGTGTCTCAAAATATTACGACAACAACAGAACTCTGCAAATTATTCAATCATTTCGCTGCAATGCTTTATAATTTTCAGGTTTTTTAATTGTCAAAAAATGCATATAAAGGATATCAAATTTAGAGCATGATAATTGATCAGTATGACTGTTTCCTCATAAATATCATATAAACTACAACAAAAATTTGCGAATAAGAAACAATTTTTTTTTTGTTAATTTACCAAAATGTGAAAATGTTAAATGTTAAGATATAAGTCATTAAAAAAATTGCCCCAATCTGTGATAAAGTCCCATGTAAAAGAAACATCAATTACAGACCAAAAAAGTTTCTCTAAAATATTATACACGCCAAAAAAGGTATTCTTCTTTTAAGTCCAGACAAATCAATTACTGTAATTGCTGTACTCCAAATTGTTAATTTAAACCTATTTATTTTAGCTCGATTGCATCGAAAGCTTATATAAACACTCTCGAGTCTGTTTCCTGGGCCTAGAACCAGTACTTGGTGTCTTTGGGGAAGATCTAAAGAACTCTCCCACTGTGGGGATCGAACCCGTGACCTTCCGGTCGCTAGGCGGACACCATATCCATTACACCACAGTGACCTCCAAATTGTTGGACACTTGATAATAACTTATGTTTTTCATGTTCAAAAATTTAGACACACATATTCCCAAAAGTCAGGGTTGTTAGAGTCATCCAGAAATTACCTCTTGGATTGACAATTGGATATACAAGTGTACGTCAGTTGCCAAAATCATAGCCTGTATTTGTTAAAACCTTGTGTAAAGTTATAATTACATAAAGATATGTTTAGAATGAATTTTAAAAAAACATGTTATTCTACAGAAAGATACCATAGGGTTCAACTTTGACCAACGAGTACATGCACTTAATATACTGTACAATGAACATTTCATTATGAAACTTCAAGCAATATGTACTGTGATTCCGGTAATTATGGTTTTGTTGTTTGTTCTGGAATCATTGTCTTTAACACCTGCAAATGTAATTAGAGCATATTTGTTAAAATTCATATTTTTAGCAAGGGCAGATGGTTTAAAAATTATAACTTAAATATGCCAAATATGCATTAAATAAAGCACATTTTCAAAAGCAATCAGATTCTCATTATTGGCACTAATTGAGAGCAAACAATTGTTCCAAAGTAAAAAACAAAGCAAATACTGTAACAAGAGGGCCTGAAAGGCCCAAAGTCGCTCACCTGAAATAACAAGATATTATTGGGACAAATCTTCTGACCAAGTTTCATGAAGATCGGAAAATAAATGTGGCCTCCAGAGTGTTAACAAGGTTTTACTAAAGCCATATTAGGAAAAATGCCCCGCCCCCTGACAGCCATGTTTTTCAACCAACCGGCCTCATTTTTTAACTCCTCCAAGATATTATTGGGTGTTTCATGAAGATTGGACAGTAAATGTGGCCTCTAGAGTGTTAACAAGATTTTACAAAAGCCATATAAGGAAAAATGCCCCGCCCCTTGGAAGCCATGTTTTTCAAGCAAACATAATTATTTTTAAACTCATCTAAGATATCATTGTGACCAATCTTCTGACCAAATTTCATGAAGATTGGAAATAAATGTGGTCTTTAGAGTGTTAACAAGGTTTTACTATAGCCGTATATAGCCATAAAAGAAAAAATGCCCCGCCCCCTGGTGGCCATGTTTTGAAAGCAACCAAAACCATTTTCGAACTCATCCAAGATATCATTGGGACAAATGTTCTGACCTAGTTTCATGATGATCGGAAAATAAATATGACCTCTAGAGTGTTAACAAGGTTTTACTATAGCCATATAAGGAAAAATGCCCCGCCCCCTGGTGGCCATGTTTTTCAACCAACCGGCATCATTTTTTAACTCATCCAAGATATTATTGGGATGAATCTTCTGACCGAGTTTCATGAAGATCGGACTATATATGTGGCCTCTAGAGTGTTAACAAGATTTTACTATAGCCATACATGTATATAGGAGGTTTTTGTGTGACGTCACAAGAGGGGTTTTCCGTTACTAAAAATAGATTGGCCGTCAACTTCTCTATCGCGGCCTTTTATATTGTATCAGAGTAAAAGTCGTCGGAAGACTTAATACTTGCAATTTCACAAAACAAAACTATAAATACCCGTATTCTTTTTTAAGTTAGGCTTTAATAAATGATATTTCAAAAATTATAAAACATATAATAATTTTAATAATATTATTATTATAAGTGGTGTGGATGCGATAGTGTTATTTTTCATCAGAGATTGAAGTTGAGTGTAAGGGGTGTATTGAATCAGTCATAAAACAAAGCCCTTAAATAGCTCAATACATTTCAATCTTATAATGTAGTTTGAATTTTCCTTTACATTGAATGAATTTTCGTTTCGTTGACATTGAATGAAAATATTAATAATTTAAGCATTCCAATTGAAAAAACACCTGCATATTTTGCAAATTGGACTGTCTTTGCATGTACATGTATATTGAAAACTCTTCTCTAGTGATGAGCGATACAAATCAAGCATTTTATGATACCATAAATCTACACATTTAATTTATTTTACGCAAGTATTTTATATCCGTATATAATGCCCAAACGCGATTGCTTGTTTTCATGATGATGTTTCTAACACTGCTGCAGTAACGCACGATCTTTACACATTATAGCAGAGTTTACATTTGCAGGCACCCGTTAAATACGTTACTTGTGAAGCAGTAAATTTTAAAAATCTTTTAAATGTATAGTTATTAAACACTTTATTGTCATGTTTAAACTGGCTAATATATATACTTAATAGTTCCTAGCTGTTAATCCATTTCGGACAAATGTCTAATTTTTTTTTAATATGTTCAAATATTTTATTAAAGCAACTTTTAAGTTTTTGACTTAATATGCTTAGAGATGACACGGAGGTATCATAAATTGTGTTTAATGACCAGACACATGTGGTTTATGCAGAGACCCCATACAGAGTCATACCAGTATAGGTCCCTGGGTTTATTACACACTGTTTTCTTAGTAATTGTCTGGACAGTATCCGATCATATCGAGATAATCGGTTTGTGATAAACAAAGGGGCAATTAAACACTGGGTTAAAAATGTTGAAACAAAGAGTGTCAAAACTGGTGTGAACAATTAAATAAAAGCATTTACATTTATCAAGAGGATTTAGGTTATCTGTAACAAGGTAAGTTTTTACAGACAAATAGGTTCAAATCAGTTTCTATATGTTGATTACATAAATTCAATCAATTTGTTGTTTGTTTTCGTCCTTATTTGTGTTCGTTCATAGGATTCAATTTAATCTGAAAGAATTTCAAGTTCTGAGTATTTTTTGCTCTTCAAAAGGGTCTCGAATATGATTGTAACCTTATCACGATGCGGTTCATCACATGCAAACAATAGCAGAATGGCCGCAGTTTTGACGGCCAAAATATGAATATGCGCAAACGTGACGTCATTATCGGAATCCCCAAAACCTCCTATAGCCATACAAGGAAAAATGCCCCGCCCCTTGGAAGCCATGTTTTTCAAGCAAACGTAACCATTTTTGTACTCATTCAAGATATCAATAAGACAAATCTTCTGACCAAATTTCATGAAGATTGGACAATAAATGTGGCCTGTAGAGTGTTTACAAAGTTTTACTATAGCCATATACAGAAAATTGCCCCACCCCCTTGCGGCCATGTTTTTCAACCAACCGGCATCATTTTTAAACTCGTCCAAGATATTATTGGGATGAACCTTCTGACCAAATTTCATGAAGATTGGACAATAAATGTGGCTTCTAGAGTGTTTACAAGATTTTACTATAGCCATATAAGGAAAAATGCCCTGCCCCTTGGCAGCCATGTTTTTCAAGCAAAGTTTACCATTTTTGAACTTATCCAAGATATCATTGGGACAAATCATCTGAGCAAGTTTCATGAAGATCGGAAAATAAATGTGGCCTCTAGAGTGTTAACAAGGTTTTACTATAGCCATATAAGGAAAAATGCCCCGCCCCCTGGCGCCCATGTTTTTCAACCAACTGGCATCATTTTCGAACTAGTCCAAGATATTATTGGGATGAATCTTCTGACCAAGTTTCATGAAGATCAGACAATAAATGTGGCCTCTAGAGTGTTAACAAGATTTTACTATAGCCATTTAAGGAAAAATGCCACGCCCCATGGCAGCCATGTTTTTCAAGCACACGTAACCATTTTCAAACTCATCCTAGATATCATTGAGACCAATCTTCTGACAAAATTTCATGAAGATTGGACAATAAATGTGGCCTCTAGAGAGTTAACAAGGCAAATGTTGACGCTGCACAACGCACGACGGACAAAAGGCGATCACAAAAGCTCACCATGAGTCAGTCTCTATTATAAAAGGGTTAACTGGGTAAATGTTTTTTTTTTCCTAATGTATTGATTAACATGGCATAAACATTTCTCCAATTGGATTTAATATAGACGCACTTACATAAACATATTATATTTCACAACCAATACATTTCATACCCATTGAATTAAGATTCCTGTATACTATAATTATTCTAACAGCAGACTAACAATATTTCCCATGTTTTAAAGTTGATGAGTATAAATATTACAAATCTGAAAACGTCAAGCAAAAGACACCTGTAATGTTTATTAGTAACCAAATCAACATAAAGTTGCGCATTGGCCATGTTTTATGATCCAGAAATTTGAAATAAGGGAAGTTGATTTGGTTTGTTGTCAGGCTTCCGAGTTTGGGTATCAAACTATCAACAGCTATTATTTATATCACATGTATTTATTATTTATAACGCATGAATGTAGATTAATGAATGTTGGTAATTTCCAACCTTTAAGATAACATATAATTATATGAAATGACAGAGGGGTTTTCTGTTAAATTTTTTAAAATAAATCTTGTAATTATTTGATAAATATAATTATTGTTTCATAGTTTCATCATAGTTAATCTAAATAAGGCCTAATTATAATCTTTTTTATACTTAATACTTAAATTATGTTTATAATGCATGCATGTTTGTCCATTACCTATGAAGTGTGAGTCGTGAGCCCACCTATAATTTACCCTTCTTGCCCCTCACCTACATGACGGGTGTATTGGATTTTTTGAATATATAGGACGATTGCGAGGACTGCGCAAATAGACACTGATAAAAGAAGATATTGTTATAAAACTGTCCGATAATTTAAAGTGATTATTAATAGGGGAAAATCTGGGATTGAACAGCACTCGTTTGTTTTATTATTTTGTGGTCACCTCCTAAAAATATTTGAATTAATAGTGTAAAATTGATTTTGTTTAATTGACAGTGCTTAAAAATAATTGTTTTATTTATCTCATTCTTTATCATAATTTCAATTTATTTAAACTGATAAAAACTTAATTAATAGCAGCTTCTGATAGTATGTCAGATCTTTGTTTTATGTTTGATTTAATATAGTTTTTAAACCATTTTACTGCAGAAATAACAGATGTAATGATAAACAAGAAATACAGAGAGTGGTGTTTATTGTTCTGATTTATAGTTAAAATTTACAATTTCATGTTATTCTGAAGTAAAGTCACATAAAAAATGACTGTGTCTTGAATCATTTTATCCGATATGTAAACATTGTATTGAGAAGAAAATGATAATTCCTTTAGTCTCGCGAGAATACCGGGTTACAGGCTTAGAATGTGCTACACATGCTGAAAAAAGAGTGGTCAAAGAAAACTACAGCGATTTTCTAGAGGGTTATTTCCATAAGAAGTACGATTTAGCAAGACATTGTGTTCATATATGTATCAAAGTAAATATAATATACCGTACACATATTTGCTTTTACTTTTGTTTATTTTAATTTCTAAAATACAAAAAGTGACATCAACGATATACAGTAACGTTATATTGTTTTGCAGATAATATACATATATTACATAATATTACACAAAACGAAGATGAGTCAGAGTTGATACAATAGTAATAATATAATTTATTTAAAAAAAAATAGTAATAGGCAAACATCAAAATAATGTATTGGGCAGCATACCCGGGTGTACATTGTCCAGGGTAATCATGGAACTTAGGCTGGAAATCCATGGTATAACATGGAATTCCATGGAAATCCCTGGAATTTGAAACAGTTTCCAGGGTTTTGTTCTAGAAATGTCCATGAAACGTGGACTTTTTTTCCAAGCATTTTCCAGCCTTGGATGGAAAAGCATGAAAAAGGAATGGAAAACGCTGGATTTAGGCTGGATAACCATGGAAAATATTTCCAGATAGCATGGAAAGTGGAACATAGAATTTTTTAAGCATGGAAAAGACTGTAACATTTTCAGCTGACCCTGGAAAAAACTTAGACTTTATAAGAGGAGAAAATAACTTATTAAAATGCAACACATTTTATTCAAAGTAAATCAGAGTTCAACAATTTACACAACATATGAATAAAACATAAAACAATGTGCATAGTTTGGGCAGAAATAGTAGTAGTTATAGTAGTAGTTGTAGTAGTAAAAGTAGTAATGCTGGTGCTGGCAGTAGAATATGTTGTAGGAGTAGAAGTAAATTGGTTGTTGTATAACTTGTACAAGCAGTTAAACTACTGATAATTATACTATTGGTGCAAATTTAAGTGACAGTAGCAGTAGTAGCAGTTATTATTGTGTTGTTGTTTTAGCATTTACAGGAATAGTAGCAGTAATGGTAGCAATAGTAGTATAAATAATAATAACAATACTAGTAGCAGCAGTAGTAGTAGTAGTTAAGGAAGTAGCATTAGCAGCAGCAGCAATAGTAGAAGTAGAGTAGTAGTAGTAGAAGTGGTAGTAGTAGAAGTAGCAGCAGTAGTAGCAGTAGCAGCATCAGCAGCATCAGTAGCAGTAGTAGTAGCAGTAGTAGTTGAAGTACTAGTAGTAGTAGTAGTAGTAGTAGTAGTAGTAGTAGTAGTAGTAGTAGTAGTAGTAGTAGTAGTAGTAGTGGTAGTAGTAGTAGTAGTAGTAGTAGTAGTAACAGCAGAAGCAGCAGTAGTAGTAGTAGTCGCTGCAGCAGGAGTTGTAGTAGTAGTAGCAGCAGCAGTATTAGTAGTAGTAGTAGTAGCAGCAGCAGCAGCAGCAGGAGTAGTAGCAGCAGCAGCAGTAGCAGTAGTATTAGTTGAAGCAGTAGTAGTAGTTGAATCAGTAGTAGTAGTAGTAGCAGTAGTAGTAGCAGCAGTAATAGTAGTAGTAGTAGTAGTAGTAGAAGTAGTAGTAGAAGTAGTAGTAGTAGTAGTAGAAGTAGAAGTAGTAGTAGTAGTAGTAGTAGTAGTAGTAGTAGTAGTAGTAGTAGTAGTAGTAGTAGTAGTAGTAGTAGTAGTAGTAGTAGTTGTTGTTGTTGTTGTTGTGGCTGTTGTAATAGTAGTAGTAGTTTTGCAGAAGTAGTAGTAGTAGTAGTAGAAGTAATAGTAGTAACTTTCAAAGCAATGTCTACAAGTTTAAATTCCTTAACCCTGTTCAAGGTGTATACACAATCAATATTTAACTACAGCTGGTTTGCAATTAACAAACTATCTGAAAAGCCTGTGTGTGAGTCAGATATGTCTGCGGCTAATCTATTGGTTATAAAATATCACAGCCTTTTCTGATTGGCTGAGTTCAAATACAGAAAGTTTACCTGTTAGATTGAAATTCTGGAGTAGGCGTATTGTAGAAAATATGCAGGTTAAACTTGTTGTTAAAATGAATTTAATGTAATTTCACAAACAGTAGAGTTAATGAGTTTTTCCATTAACAAGAATTTCTTAAAATAATAATGTATGGATATCATTTGGAAAGTGACATGAAATGTTGTTAAAAAGTGATGCATACAAGTGTTTCAGAAGTCTGTCTAGGAATAGAACAACAACTGAAGGTTTGTGCTTTTCATTATTCCTAAATATTCCTTTAAATTTATTCTTCTTATGTCATCATTGTAGACCTTTTTTATGGGACATTTTAGGTAAACGTATGGCAAATATAGAAGTTTAAAAGCAGCTGTCACACATATTTTCACTAAGTGCAGTTTGCAGCTTGATAAAGAAAGTCCTATGTGAAGATATTAATAAGCTTGAATGTAGTATCGGACGTTTATAATGCATGGCTAGGGAACTGAGGCTAAGGGAGTTATGTGCTGTACATGTTGAGAACTCAATGCTCATTAATGCTGTTAATGTTTATAAATAAATTAATTAAACCAATAGCATTGTTTTTTAGGTTTCACTGTGCATTTTCATACCAATTACACATCATTCTAATTATAGCAATAATAAATTTGTACTAATCATACCAACAAATTTTGTTATGCTATGCTTTGTGATGTATTAACTTCATTGTAAGTTATTATTTAAAGACCATTTTACTAAATATTTAAAACAATACTTGAATTATTTTCTGTATACATTTTCATTATATGCTTTAACTGTAGCTGACCAGTTGATGGAAGATACTGCAGAGTTTGGCAGGGAAATAACCCAAGACAGCAAAGCGGCTCTTTTGGCGCATTTACCAAGAGGACTAACATGGCCACAAATTCATGGTAAATATTGTTATGCCCCGAGCTCATATAAGTAATTTAGTGTTAACCACCTGAAAGTATTTTGTCTTTTTGGTATCCAATATTTTGGTCTAGTTTCAATTACAGGTTATTTTTATATGAATTAGCAAATTAGCATAACTTTCATATAGCAATATCTGAATATAAAATTCCTATATATGTTTGAGTTTCCAGATACATGCTAGTGTACCCCGTTTTGGGGCATTTAAGAAAACAACAATATAAATTTCAAAATAAAAGAGAGTCATATAAATATATAAGTTAAATCACCTATTTATTCACTTGAAAGTCTCAGTTTTCCTGTGTGGTTGCCTGTTTGCAAGAAGATTAAAGCCCGCTTGCAAACTTTAAGAGAATAAATTTCAGTAAATGGAAAAGAAATAATTGCTAACTACTTAGGATCGTAAATGTTCGCTCAAATACAAAAGAGCCAGATGTTCCGAATTAAGCAGTGATATGAAATATCTAAAATAGATTAAAATATGAATGAGCATTGAAGTATAGATATTCAATCATATGATTGCTGCACATTTACTTTTACAGATGAATGTAAAAAACTTATGACTTTCTTGTAATATTGTTTGCTTTGTTTTTCTTTCAGAGATCATGCATGAGCCGTACAGTATAACAGCAGTACAAGTTCTATAAAAGATCCACGACCTACTGATGCCCAGCTAATTAACAAAAAAGTTTTTAAAAACTGTAATTTTATCCCACCTGGGTACTTATAATTTTACTACGCTGCCTATACAAGTTTTAGACTTGCAATTATATTTTAAATTGTCACTTGGAAAGTAATACATGTACATGCATTATGTTCTGAATTTCTTTGAACAATAAAATTATATAAAAGTATTTTAATGAAATTAAGCACCTAAATTGCATTAAAGTGAAAGTTGCTGAGAACAAGATGTGTTTGTGAAACACAATGTCCCCCTATATGACGTTTGACCTTGAAGGATGACCTTGACCTTGACCCTTCACCACTCAAAATGTGCAGCTCCATGAGATACACATGCATGTCAAATATAAAATTGCTAGCTTCAATATTGCAGAAGTTACATTACATGAGCAATTTTGACCCATATATTTGACCTGGAAGGATGACCTTGACCTTTCACCACTCAAAATGTGCAGCTCCATAAGTTACACATGCTTGCCAAATATCAAGTTGCTATCTTCAATATTGCAAAAGTTTTCATAAAATAAGCGATTTGGGCCACATATTTGACCTCTGACCTTGAAGGATGACCTTAACCTTTCACCCCTCAAAATGTGCAGCTTCATAAGTTACACATGCATGCCAAATATCAAGTTGCTATCTTCAATATTGCAAAAGTATTTATAAAATAAGCGATTTGGGCCACATATATTTGACCTCTGACCTTGAAGGACGACCTTGACCTTGACCTTTTACCACTCAAAATGTGCAGCTCCATGAGATACACATGCATGCCAAATATCAAGTTGCTATCTTCCATATTGCAAAAGTATTCATAAATGAGCGATTTTGGCCACTTATATTTGACCTCTGACCTTGAAGGATGACCTTGACCTTTCACCACTCAAAATGTGCAGCTCCATGAGATACACATGCATGCCAAATATCAAGTTGCTATATTCAATATAGCAAAAGTTATTGCAAAATGTTAAAGTTGGCGCAAACCAACCAACCAACAGACCAACCAACCAACAGACCAACCAACAGACAGGGCAAAAACAATATGTCCCCCACTACTATAGTGGGGGACATAAAAATAGTATCCTTGTGCTCATGGGCAGCTACATATATTGTGACATACATGAAGCAGCTAAAATAACTTACATTTTTCATTTTGTTTCTTGTATATCGTTTGTACAGGGTTCATGAATTGTTACTGTATATTACTTGACTTGCTTGTATTTTGTTACTTTGAATACATGTTGTGAAGGTTGCATTATACTTTTTAACTTTTAAAGTAGCGTCTTTTCTGTTATGTAAGGGCCTGATTTATGATAATGGACCTAGAGGCTTTGTAAGCATGTATTAAACAACACTTGTTTGATCTGAATAATTTGTTAAATAAATGTAACACAATTTGTAATCTGATGTTATATTTTGATGAATTGTGAACAAAATAATACATCGAAGAAACTAAGGCATTATGTTGATTTTTTAATTTGTTTTAATCTAACCTTAAATTATGATTTACTTAAGCTGTGAGTATTGTATTCATTTAATACATGAATATTGTTTTTAGACCAGAAATTTCTTTTTCTATTCAGTGACCATGGTAAACGCTGGACAATTTTTCATGTTATACCAGGCATCCATGGAATATTAAACATGGAAAAACCCTGGAACATTTTCCATGGTTTTCCAGCCAGCATGGAAAAAATACCGTACGAATACTCCATGTAATCTGGAAAACCCTGGAAATAAATCCATGGTTTTCCAGATTACATGGAGTATTCGGACGGTATTTATTCCATGCTGGCTTGAAAACCCTGGAAATTGTTCCATGGTAATTCTTCCAGGGAGCCTGGAAAACCATGGAAACTATTCCAGGCTATTTCCACATACCATGGACAATTTTCCACCCTTTTCTTTTAAATATTGACGCTGGAAAAGGCTGGAAACTTAGTCCGAATACTCCAGCCTCATATTTTCCATGGATTTCCATGGAAAACCCTGGACAAAGTACACCCGGGTAGGGACAAAACCTGCCTATATGATATTGATGAAGTTTGTGGGAAAACCCGCCTAAACTGACGTCATTGTTTCACCCGGGAAAAATTTAAGTATTTCGTTAACAAAAAAGTTATTTTAGGAATTGTTGTGATTATTCCGATAATGACGGATGAAGAAATGGAGGTAAGTATTTGTTAGTTCATGATCGTAGTATTATGAAAGTGTATGTTTGAAATATGTAAATTTCTAAATGCTTTAAAAACATGAACCATCTGAAGTCAAAGTAAAACAAAATGTTGCAGTTTTGCTCATTAGTGTTAAGTAAACTTTGGGCTTACCAAATGGAAATACATGATTGTTATGTAATGTGTAACACGAGCACCGCATAACCGGTGCCAACGCTCGGCTGCGGGTGCAGTTTTGAATAAATGAAAGCTTGTCAGAATTTCTTTTTTTTTAGAGGTCACAGTGACCTTGACCTTTGACCTAGTAACCCAAAAATGGGTGTGGCGTGTAGAACTCATCAAGGTGCATGTACATATGGAGTTTCAAAGTTGTAGGTGGAAGCACTTTGATTTTAGAGCCAATGTGAAGGTTTTATCACGGCGGACGCTCGATGACGGACGGCGGACGACGAGCTGGCTATGACAATACCTCGGGTTTTCTCTCCGAAAACAGCCGAGCTAATTAAACTGTATTATTTATGTATATTTTAAATCAATGTTTTCTTTAAGTTAATGCCAAACTAACCATAAAAGCTCAAGTATGTAGTTTACAAGCATGTAGTTTGCAAGATTGTTGTTATGATAGATTGTTATGATTTTGTCAAGATTGTTTTATAAATACTAAAATTGCTAAAAAGGCAACAAATAGTGGTGTACGTACGTTGTTATGAGAAAATGTCATCATTTAGTGTTTTGAAGTTGTCCAGTCATTCTTGTCATTTAATAATTATTGTTACTATATCACACTAATTTCGTACTTCAGAACAAATTGCCACTGTGGTGTCAGTGGTTCAATTCCTATCGCTGAAACATTTATATGTATTTGTATTATTTGTCTTTTTCAGCTATATACATGAAAATAATTTATTTACCGAATATTGAATTTTAAACCCGTCACATGGAGCATATGTGATTTGAATAAAACAATAAAGCTTCAAGTTCATCTACAAGTAAAGGGCATCATGTTAAAATATTTTTTGGTAAATGATGTTTTAAGGAAGGTTTATTAATAAAAAATTACAATAAAATAATTTATTTTCAACAAAATGGTGATCTTTTTAAAGTCAGCCTATTAATGAAGCCGGGTTTTTTTATTTACAGAAGTGAATCGTCCATTGTCTGACATGCGCGAACTTGTATATTATTTTAGCCTTAATGGGACTTTTGTTTTAATATAGGAATTGGAGAGTGTACTCTCTCAACATTTTTGGAAGATCCCAGTCACCACACCATTTCCTTCTCAAGAGCTTGACAATCTGTCAGCAGACAAAGAAGATGTTGAAAGTGATGTGAGTGTAGACGGCATCTGTTTATTAATCGAACGGAAGGTTTGAGATTATGTGTCTCGCCAGGAGGTTGATGAACAAGAAGAAGATGAAGAAAAAAATGATGGATGTAACAATATTGATTTGGCTTTGAATGAAGATGAAGATTTGAGGCAAGTTGTGAGGCAAGTTGAACAGTTCTGTGTTGATGGTTCTGGATGCAGACACGATTGTGCACATAAACTGAATGTAGAGAAAGTGCATGAACATATTTTGAATGTCCGTGACATGAAAAACAAGATGTGTTTGTGAAACACTATGTCCCCATATATTTGATCTTTTACCTTGAAGGATGACCTTGACCTTTCACCACTCAAAATGTGCAGCTCAATGAGATACACATGCATGCCAAGTTGCTATCTTCAATATTGCAAAGTATACATTAAATAAGCGATTTTGACCCATATATTTGACCTTTGACCTTGAAGGATGACCTTGACTTTTCATAAGTTTCACGCAAACAAACAAACAAACAAACCAACCAACCAACCAACCAACAGACAGGGCAAAAACAATATGTCCCCCACTATAGTGGTGTGGGATATAAAAATACAAAAGACCTTTATTTGATGGGTGTTCGTCAAGATGATAAAAGCTCAGCTGTCACAAACAGAGGAAAGAAGAGACAGTGAAGTATGTACTTCAGTGGAAAAATAGTGTGTCGTCCAACATTTCAAGTGTTCTATGATATCGGATGAATTGCGCTAAACAATTTGATGTATCACATGTCACAGCATGGCGTCATGCCTAGAACCCACTGCAATTTAGGCAGAAGCCCCAAAGCACGCACTAGATGTTGACAATGTTCAGCGTGTAGTTGTTAAATACCTTGAAAATTACACTGAGCGCAAGGGTATCCCAATGCCACGTTGTGAAAAAACATTCCTTAATGACAAATGTTCACATTTTCATTTTTTTTTCTGATTGTTATAGATTTTATTTTGGTGCTGAATGGAAAAAATTATTTAAATCGACTAAGACACGCCAAAGTTAAGGGCATATTCATGACTTCATGAACATATAATGTCCCATTTTATGTTTGACGTTGAAGTCATTTGCAATGAATCAAGAAAATATCACGTGCTGTATTTGAATTCTGGTTTTGTTTAAACAAAATACTAAAATGTTGATTTATCATACGGACCATAACATAGGTTAACTATGTTGTTTTATTCACTATGTTATCATAATAAAATAAAATATTGTTGTGGAGCAACCAAGGAAAGAAAAAGTGGAAATGGGGTCAGGTCGTTTTGGATTCGAAAAAATCATGTTGTTTTGTCAAAAAAACTTATAGAGCTAGATGGGAGATAAAGTTAATGTTGACACTTATTTAAAACAAGAGATATGTTTGTCAGACACACAATTCCCCCTAATGCGCACCTTTTAAGCCATATATTTGACCTTTGACCTTGAATGATGACCTTGACCTTCACCACTCAAAATGTGCAGCTCCATTAGATACAAATGCATGATAAATATCAAGTTGCTATCTTCAATATTGCAAAAGTTATGGGCAATCTTAAAGCTTTCAGACGGACAGACTGACTGACGGACAGACAGACGGACGGACTGACGGACAGTTCAACTGCTAAAAGTATATGCCAACCTACTGGGGGCATAAAAATAGGTCCCATTTGGTAAAAATATATACATTTTTCCATAGGGAATGGGTCTGTCTACTTGTGCTGAATTAGAACACACACAAAAACAACTGCATTCTGATGTTTGTCAACAATAAAAGCAAATTGCACACTTGGAAAATAAAAGCAAACGCTTAAATACTCTGCCCAACTTGTTTCAAAACCCATTGTTGACAACTTAAATACTTGAGCCTTGCTCTTGGAAAACCGGGAACATTTTAAGAGACCTATTTAAGTGCTATGTGATGGCAGGAACTAAATAATTAGATTCAATTTGAAATCAGCAATGATTTGACCATTTAAAATGTTGTACTTTTATAGACCTTGCCCATCCTTTTGAGAAAAGTAATGTATGACACTGCTGCTAAAAACCAAAGAGATGAGTAAGATTTTTTCTGTATATTGAATAATTAAGTCGCACTCTGTAAAAATATGGCTTAAAGCATGTGCATAAAATGTTGTCCCCGACTAGCCTAAATTATGTTACTAATTGCACAGTATCTTATTGTTCATAATATGATATATGATTATATAATAATCAGTTTCAATCAAATTAGAATTAAACTTCCTTATCAATGGAAATCAATTTGAATGATACAAAGTTTACAACAAAACTGTACATGTGTATACATTGGCTATTCTATATTGGCAACACACAGATTGTTCTTACTTGAAAATATAGCATTGGTTAATGGAAACAGAAAGCTAGCAGACTGCACAGAGGTGTAAGCAGACGAATTACATGGGTTGAAGGCATTTTTAATAAATTACCTACGTTGAAGTGTTTTTGTTTTTCCTTTACCATATTGAGACAAAAAATGACATCAGGAATGCAAATAATATGTTCCAAACACAAAATAGTTTTAGGAATATAAACAAATTTAAAGTTTGTTTTCACTAGTATCTCAACAAAAGGGTATGTAAGTCTGACAATTTAATACTTTTTTACAATAAACAAGTTATTTCCAACTTTAATAAGGATTTTCTACGAAAGAAATCTTCCATATCTCTTTTCAATATTCTTTCCTCAAATGTAAAAGTTAATTTGAGAATATGGCTGAATCTAACATAAAATTAAAAACAATTGAAAATTCAACTTGGAAACCAAAAAACGATTAAGGTTTGTCAGGTTAGGTTTACAAACCACACACAAATCATATGAGCTGCGTCATGGTCTTATGCCATATGCAGCCAGTGGCAATGTAGCCTGGTAAGGATCTACCCAGACTGCTTATTAGCCCAAAAATCTTGCATGACTTTATAGCAGACTTGCTAGCTACTGACCAGACTGCGTGGTTGCACATGATGCGCCAGACCTGCCGCATATGGTACAAGACCCATTTATGACGCTGGTCATATCACTTTAGATCGAACAAAGAGCAGTTGGTAGGCTGGTATAAGTGATTGTATCAGAGAGTTTAAGCAAGAGATGGTTTTATAATCTGAAACCAAAGCCAACTAATGTTGAAGCACCACTTCAAACTTACATTTACTTCCCTTCACTTTTGATGATTCGTGCCCCATAGTCAAAAGAAATACATGCTATTCTGTAAGTATAAAAATAGATACAAGTTATAAAACTTCCTGTTTCACATTCTTAATGTACTTTACCTCTTTACTTTGAAGCCTTTTATTCAGTAGATTGAGACAGAAAACAGATATCACATTTCAATACTTACGACCGTCTTCTTACACAATGTAAGAAGCTAAGATTGCAACTTATATATATAGAGAGAGAGAGAAAGAGAGAGAGAGAAAGAGAGACTGTTCAAACTGTCTGCCTCGCAAACTGACTTTTTTGAAAATTATTGCAGTGTTAATTACATTAAAATAAGTATGTTCTACAAAATGGCAACACTCAAACAATATAAAGTATACAGAAAATATGTCTAAGATTCTTTTTTTTAAAGTTTTTTATAAAGTGACCTAACTTAATTAAATGGAGTTTTAACCTAAATAAATGAAGAATTAAGAGGACCATGATTGCTCTTGAGCGCTTAACTGAGTTCAAAGACACTACAGGTTAAGACTTGACCTGGTGACCTAGACTTTGGATGAACCTGACCCAAATTAAGAATTGGCCTAAATATTGCCAAGTTCAACATTTTGACTAAGTTTCATAAAGATTAAGTCATAAATGTGACTCTGGAGTTTTAAAAATATTTTTCCAAGATTTGATATGTTGACCTACTTTTTGGATGCACATGACCCCAAATCCAACTCAGCCTAGATGTTTTTCTGATAAACATTCTGACCAAGTTTCATCAAGATTGGATAACTGATATGACCCAGACTCTGGAGTGGTAACGAACCACAAGTTGACAAAGCACCCTGCACACAGAACGCTGTACATAGGGATGTCCTTTAAAAATATCTAAAAAATTACAAGGCATCAGGCATAATGGTATTTGAGTTAATGTAAGCAACACACATTTTAAATTGAGAAAATAAAAAAAACAGAACTGTACGAGATTTTACAGTTTAACAGACTTGTGCATAGTATGTTAAATCACTTCACTGCCATAAGCATATTAAAAACAATAACAAATATATATAATTAACAATACCAAAATACTGTATATTTGTCTTTAAAAGAAATTGAACCTCAACTGTCTACATTAATTTATAAATCTTACACTTTAAGTGTTAGTACTTCATTTATTTGTGTCAGTTTGTTAACAATTATTAAATCGGGATAACATTTGAATAGGGAACACAAGGGTGGTTGTTTAAAATCTAAGCTGCAATATACTTAATATAAAGAAAAAATAATGTTTTGTACTGAAGGTAAATATTATTCAACTGGCTCATCTGCAGCAAAAGATGAAAAGTATTGGCCCGAATATAAATTTGTACCCTTGCATAGACTGATTGGCCTATAAAATTTTAACAGGATTAAAAGACATATAGTTTGTTGAAAGCATCAATAAAAAATTAATTGATAGCTATGAATATAATTCGGGGGTTATAATCTGTAGTGAATTAATAGTGATTCATTCTGTTATCCAACTTTCACAACTAAATCAAGTTCGATCAAGATTTTCATGCCAGTACATTGTAAATAACATTCATCTATAGTAGCGCAACAAAGAACTGGACTCGCCCAACACCAATAGTTAGCATTATCATCCATTATACCAAATCTACAACAATTGATGTCTTCTCATTGAATAAACCTTTAATAGACATGATACCAGCTGTCAGTCAAATTATGCTCCATTGTCTTATCAGCACTCAAGCAGCCAAATACAGGAGGAGGAGTATGCAAAAAACAGAACAAGTCATGGATCAATACTTAACCAATATGAGGGACTGAAGCACTAAAGATACAGTGTAACTGTTTTGTTTTTATTACGTGAAAATGTTAAGTTTAAATAGTTTTGACATCGTTACATGAAATACAAAAGCATATTTTATTTGTAGATTATTCATTGATTATAGTCCAAAGATGGTTTGTGATAATTATATTTTTAGTAAATGGCATTCTCTCTTTTGGAGTAAATGTAAATGTATTCCTGGCAAATATTTATTAAATGTATTCCTCGCAAATATTTCTAAAAAAGACATTGACATTGAAAGACTTAATTCTAATGTTATACAACTTACTACAAGCTATGCTATCCAGTTAAAACATGTCCAACTGGCAACAGTTGTTAGTGCTTGGCAAATATTTAGCTTAGTACACATACTTATATTGTTATCTAAATGAAGACTGAGCTTATTTTATATATCGGTAATATCAACCTGCAACTAATTAAGTTTTTCATTAAAAGTAACTCTTAATAAGTCTTATTGTATGTCCTACTTGGAAAACATAAGTCAGTGTTTTATTTAAGTATTGAAAGCTTCAAATTTAGATTTAGTATTTGCACCAAAAGGTAATCTATTACGATGTTCTACAGTCTATATCTTACCTGGTGATTCTCCTCAGTGCTAATGACATTTTGCCAAATAAATGAGGTGTTTTTACTGATATCAGATTGGAAATCCCACCAAAGGAATCTACTTTCGTTTTTAGTAGAAAGCCGAAAGTAGCCGATTCTTAATGTAAAAAGCAACCGAATGTTTTCTGCCTTTTTCAGTATTAGCTTTGCTTATAATTCATAAGGTTAAAGAATAATACACACCAATCTGTTGTGTGTTTGTTTTGTTTTTTTGTTAGTTATTCTATTTATTTTGTTTTTTGACTCACTGTATTAGTGATGTTGTTTCGGATAAGTACATTTTCGGATAAAGGCACAGAAGGGTCTTTTTCTTATATTTATTTGTGTTTTTTTTTTGTGTTATTAATATAGGAAATATTCGACCTAGCGCTCATGCGTTCAAATTCTTAGCCAATTCTAAATTAAGATAATATAAAATAGTGTGCGCTATTGATACAGATATTGAAAAAACCTGCATAGTTACAGAACGACCTAAGTTCTAACTGTAAAGCTGAACTCATATGCTTATAGTAACTACGCACAACCATTACATGTGTGTTGTTGAGTTCGAACTGAGCATTTGGTTTTATATAACAATATCTGTTTTTATTCATAAAAAAATCATTTGTACATTAACTGCATGTTATTGTATTTTAAGTGATATTGTGTAAAAATCCACATGGACATTTTTGCACCATGAATTTACCCGCAAAATTAAGAAAGTGATACAACTTCAAACACCGAGATTTGATTTTGTGATTGGATTGTTTTGTTATTTTACCGCAATTATATATATATATATATATATATATATATACATATATATGTAATGAAATAAAAAATTAAATCCATAATTTTTTATATATTAAGGATTTAATGGTTTAATTAATTTGACATTATTCATGAAGTTTTTGAAGTTAACTGTCAATGAGACTTAATCAGGATAAAGAAAATAATCAATAATACCTGCAAGGGGAGTTAGACAGTATAGATAGATAGATAGATAGAAAAGAAAAAAACTTGAACTCCTGACATTCGGTTTGTGAACCCCACATTGATCCTTTGCACCAGTGATGGGTAACAGTAATGCTGCATGTCGCCTTGACAGAAGCACATGTTTTTATTAATGTCCTTTATTCTTTCCCTGTTTTCCTTTTGGACAAAGTTGAATCATGGGGGAAAATTAATGAAGGCCAGGTTAAATATATTGTATAATACGCCATTTAATATGTTATTTCGTTAAGTTAAAGCAACTTAATGAATAAGCTGAAATTATTGGGAAAGCATATGGCTCAAAATGTACACGCGAGTTACACCAAGTGTTACCTCTCAGCCTTTTTGTGACTCTGTATTTTGAGATCATATAAGTTACACATCATTTTAAGGATTACATAAGAACATTCCATATCAATAATATTATCTTATTACTTGGATAAATCCACAATCGCTGGAAAATTAGCACAGCACGCTACAAACTGACTGCAAAGTTGATGGCTGGTTCTTACTCACACTAAATTCTCTCTGAGTTTTCCATTAAATATTTGGCAAACTCACTGCACTTACAAATACAAATACACTTGTATAGCGCAAAAACTATAAATATTCTATTGTGCTTAACAAAACATCCTATATACACGGATTGAGATATCATCTAGTGAGCTTGCAGGTTACAGGAATGCATCTAAGTGTTGTGGAATCGCTCAAATAGTTAGGTTTTGGGTTTGCTCTTAAATGCTGTTTCCGAGGCAGCAGATTTCAAATGTCCAGGAAGCACATTTAACCATTTTGGTCCTACCACTGCATAGTAGTGACCTGTCGGCGATCTTTGTTCTATGCCTTGGCACACGGAACTGAATGCCTACTGATGATCGCAAGCAGTAGCTTCCTTGTGCATGTGTGAACATGATCGGAGGTGAAAAGACACAGTGCTCTTCACGACACGGAAAACAATGACAAGCACTTTGAACATTATTCTTGCCCGCACGGGCAGCTCATGTAATCGTTTCAGCAAGTCATAAAGACTCGTCAAAAGATTTGTCCCAAATATATCTATGACAATTTGAAACTGTGTCACATGAAATCAAAAACTAGGTTATTAGGTTAAAAGATTGTTAACACTCTAGTGTTCACATTCAAAGTCCAGTATTTTCATGAAATTTGGTCAGAACATTTGCTCTAATAATGTCTCAGCTGAGTTCTAAAATTGTTCCAGTTTGTTGAAAAGCATAGCTGCAGTAAAACCTTGTTAACACTCTAGAGGTCACATTAATAGTCCCACCTTTATTAAACTTGATTAGAACATTAGATCTAATGATATCTCAAGTGAGTTCGAAAATGTTTGCGGTTCTTTGAAAAAGATTGCTGTCAGTTTTGCTGGGCAGTTTTCCTTACATGGCTATAGTAAAACCTTGTTAACACTCTAGATGTCACATTTATTGTCCATCAAACTTGGTCAGGACATTTGTTCAAATAATATCACATCTGAGTTTGCAAAAGGTTTCAGTCCATTTCAATACACGGCTGCCAGCAGGTAAGGCAGTTTTCCTTATTTTGCTGTAGTAAATCCTTTTTAAGACTTTCGAAGTTTCAGTATTAGTCCAATATTCATGATAATTGGTCATTATCCCTCGCCATAGGCGGAGGGATATTGTTTTGGCGTTGTCCGTCTTTCCATCCGTCCAGCACTTTTGTATCCGGAGCCATACCTTGGAAGTGCTTTGGCGGATTTCATTGAAACTTGGTATGAGTATATATATGGATAAGAGGATGATGCACGCCAAATGGCATTGTACTACATTGAATAGTAATGCAGAGTAATGGCCCTTTGTATTTTGAAAAAATGCTTTTTTTGTGTGTCCGGAGCCATATCTTGTGTCCAGAAGTATAATGGTTGGGGATATCAATTCAACGAATTTGCTTGTTTGTTCTTATAATATCTGGTCTGAGTTCGAAAAAATTAATGTCTGTTTAAAAACATGGCCGCCAGGGGGGCTAGTTATATGGCTATAGTAAAAGCGTGTTAACACTATAGTATTCACAATTATTGCCTTTTCTTTATGAAACTTGGTCAGAACATTTGTTCTAATGTTATCTCGGCTGAGTGCATAAAAATGGTTCTGGTCAGTTAAAAACCTTTGCTTCCAGGGCACGGGAAGTTTTCCTTGAATGACTTTAGTAAAATCTTGTATACACTTGAGTCCCATTTTTAGTCTGATCTACATAAACCTTGGTCAGATCATTAAATTTTGTTCTAATGATATCTAGGCTGCATTTAAAAGTGGTTCAACTTCTGGTCTGTTTAACAACATGGCCACCAGGGGGCGGGGCAGTTTTTCGTATATGTGTATATTGAAACCTTATAACACTAGAAGTCACATTCTTAGTAAAATCTTCTTGATTTTGGTCAGAATATTTGTCCCAATTAAATCTTCACCAAGTTTGTTTGAATTAAAAAAAATATATGTCACTATGTCAAATTAAGGAAAAAGCTTGTTAACACCTATGACACATTTAAAGTCAGAATAGTTTTGTTCCTTTGTTTCTCAGATGAGTGCCTTAGGGCTCAAGGCCCACTTGTTTTCATTTTGTTAAAAATTTATATTTTATAATCAAGCAATAAAATACTACATTTAATAGCTAAGCATGTTACAAATTAATTAATTAAATTATTAATTAATGTTTGTGAAAGATGGTGGTAACTTTTGAGAATGCAAATTACATAAAGATAAAGTCCATGTTGATTAACTGTCAACGAAGTATAATATTCATGATTTTGATCTGGAGTTGATTGTCCCCCAAGTTAAAAAACTACCAGTTATCAAAACATATACACCAAGGTACTGGCTTTCAACCTTCTTTAATAACTCATATTTTATTCCCATCATAGGCATGGCATGTTGTTTAAATCAGAGGATAGCAAAAACTGTCCTTATGTAAAACGCTTGAAAAGAATTTTGTTTGATCCTTGAAGAAAGCATTTTAAGATAAGTTTAACCAGCTACTCTGCATCATCCCTAACTTTTACTCTGCTAATGATTATTTGATTGTTTGAATCTGAGACAAAGTATGAAAGTTTTAATACAATTTATAAAAGTTTAAGAACTGCGATTTGTCAATCTATGAAACATAGCCCTTAAAAGGGATTCTTTCACGGATTTAAGAATGAACAATTTTTAAAAATCATGTTATTGAAAAAAAAAATTAGTGAATAATGTATTGATATGTCCCTTGCACTCTTTTAGAACCAAGACATTTTTGTCTTTACAGATTGTCATAAAGAATGTTTAGCAGTAAGAGCTACCTGGAAAGGAAGACAGGCCCGTATGGTGTAGGCCGACTTAGTTATCTCCAGTCGCTTGTCAATGAGTATCAGAACACAGACGATGATGACGCGAAGACCCAGATAATAGGGAACCTGGCAAACTTTGCTTATGATCCAATCAACTATGAATATATGAAGGCACTGAACGTACTGGATCTGTTCCTTGATGGTTTGGAAGACCCAGATGATAAAATAGTGGAATTTGCTATTAGTGGCATATGTAATGCATGTAACTATCCTGTCAATAAGAAACACATAATTGACAACGGCGGTGTGAAGATGGTTATAAACTGCCTGTCCAGGCCGTCAGAAGACACCGTGCTTTCAGCCATTACTTCATTGATATACTTGATTTGTCCAGAGACGAAGACAGAAATAGTAAGTCTTCCTGTGGTAGAATGTATGCTGAGACTTTCAAAGGCCAAAAATCCCAAACTCAAAAACCTTGCAACAATTTTTATCGAGGATCATTGTGACCCTAGTGTTGTGGTAGAAGCGCAGAAGATTCAACAAAGACACTTTCATATTCCTTCAACTGTGTCATCATGATAAAACCCAAATTTTCTTTATGTCATGATGCACTTTGTTTTTAAAAAGAAGATATCATTATTATGTACTTTTTGAGTACTGTTTTGTTCATCATAATGTCATAAGACCTTAACCATAGTAATGTGATGGAAGTTGAAATACACAGTTGAAGATGTCTGTTAGTTATATTATGAAAATTGCATTTACTATCTGAACACAATGATTAGCATAAAAAGAAAATCCTTCAAAAGTTGAGCAAAATCATTTATGTTTTTAATTTATTGAGATTCTCATGCAATATTATATCAATACATAACAGTAACAAAGCCTTCCAATTTCATAAACAACCATATATAAAAAAATAATTGTGCATCATAAAATGGCAGTAAAAAGATTATTGTAAAATAACATGAAACAATTTAAATGAAGGTCAACAGATTGTGAGAGACATTTATTTCAGATTCAAATTATGCCTTTATATCATATTTCATAATTGCCAGTTGCTGATATCGACATCTACTTGAATTACTTGGATATACCTTCTTTAACTTCTAACTAGTAAATGCTTCTTATAGATAGATCTATTAAAACACATGATGTTATTGAAACAATAATAGTATACATCATTAATGCTTAACCATTAACACAGGCATTCAACAAAAGATATTTAAATTATGCTTTTAAAAATAAATTATTTTACAGGAAAAAAGCAAATTCAAAGTATAATTTGAAAGCACTTCATAATGGAAAATATGCTTGCTAAAAGCAGTAGATTGTTTTGGTTTGTTATTTAAGTGTTATAACAGTACTTTGGTAAATATTCACTACATGTTTTTAAAATGCCCAAAACATAATGCTATGAATGTTATAATACATTTACAATAAAAATCAAGCCCTTACACACAAACTTGTAGAGACAATACACTACAATCTGTGTTTGTCTTAACAGTGGACTGACCATACCATGGTTAGACTGACCATACCATGGCTAGACTGGCCATGCCATGGCTAGACTGACCATACCATGGTTAGATTAACCATACCATGGCTAGACTGACCATACCATGGCTAGACTGACCATACCATGGTTAGACTGACTATACCATGGCTAGACTGACCATACCATGGTTAGACAGACCATACCATGGCTAGACTGACCATACCATGACTATACTGACAATACATGTACCACGGCTATACTGATCACCATAGCATGGCAAGACTGACCATACCATGGTTAGACTGACCTTACCATGGCTAGACTGACCATGCCATGGTTAGACTGACCAAACCATGGCTAGACTAAACATACCTTGGCTAGACTGACTATACCATAGCTAGACTAACCATACCATGGCTAGACTGAAAATACCTTGGCAAGACTGACTATACCATAGCTAGACTTACCATACCATGGCTATACTGACCATACCATGGCTAGACTGACCATACCATGGCTAGATTGAACATACCATGGCTAGACTGACCATACCATGGCTAGACTGATCATACCATGGCTAGACTGACAATACCATGGCTAGACTGACAATACCATGGCTAGACTGACAATACCATGGCTAGACTGACAATACCATGGCTAGACTGATCATACCATGGCTAGACTGACCATACCATGGCTAGACTGACAATACCATGGCTAGACTGACCATACCATGGCTAGACTGACCATACCATGGCTAGACTGACCATACCATGGCTAGACTGACCATACCGTGGCTAGACTGACCATACCGTGGCTAGACTGACCATACCATGGCTAGACTGACCATACCGTGGCTAGACTGACCATACAGTGGCTAGACTGACCATACCATGGCTAGACTGACCATTCCATGGCTAGACTAACCATACCATGGCTAGACTAACTATACCATGGCTAGACTAACCATACTATGGCGAGACTGAACATACCATGGCTAGACTAACCATACCATGGCTAGACTGACCATCAAAGCATGGCTAGACTGACCATACCATGGCTAGACTAACCATACCGTGGCTAGACTGACCATACCATGGCTAGACTGAACATACCATGGCTAGACTAACCATAACATGGCTAGACTAACCATACCATGGCTAGACTAACCATACCTGCTAGACTGAATATACCATGGCTAGACTGAACATACCATGGCTAGACTGACCACCAAAGCAGGCTAGACTGACCACCATAGCATGGCTAGACTTACCATACCATGGTTAGACTGACCATACCATGGCTAGACTGACCACCTTAGCACAGCTAGACTAACCATACCATGGCTAGACTGACCATACCATGGCTAGACTGAACATACCATGGCTAGACTTGCATTCCAATGTCTCTTAAGAGAGGCAAAAAAATGGTTACTATTGTCGCTTAATTTGAATACACTTCATACGATTTCTAAACTGATAAGTCTTTATGTGTCGACTGTCTATCTTTTCATTTCACAGCCCATTGCATCTCTGCTTTACACTTGAAATTAAGGAAACTAGTGCATATACTTGTGCGATGTCATGTGTAGATGGGTCTTATTAAACATGCGGCAAGCATAGCAAGACTGCACAGTCTGGTAAAGAGCTTCCCTGTCCGCATTAAAGTCACATAAGGTATTGTGGTCATTAAAGTCACATAAGGTATTGTGGTCTGGTAAGCAGACTGGGTAGCTCCTAACTAGACTGCGCAAATGTGCAGACAGGTCTGAAGTTACGCTGGGTGCATATGGCATAACCCCCATTTTTGCATGATGCATCTCATATTTTTGAAGTCAAACTACTTCCATCATCTTCTGTATGTCCTTCAACTGCTTAGAAAAATTCTGAAAAACAACAACAACAAAACATTATCAATGATTTTGCAGATAAACATAAATGTGTATGCTATGATAAAAAACAAAAGAATAATTTGTATACCTATCATGTCTAAAAACATACATTTAAGTTGTCACATACACTGGTATAAAATGAAGAAAACTACTACACAACACGATTCTCTTCTCTAATGAGAAAACTTGATTTAATTCATTTGCGTAGTGTTGTCCATGATTAAGCCTGTGTGGACACACTTTCAGCCTAGACTGGATTGTCACTAAGAAGAGACAACTTTTTAACAAAAATGTATTAAGCCCCATTTTCCCACAGCAAGGTTCATAGTAAGGTACATATATTTCATACCCTGAACTGTGCAGTGCTCATCTCCACAGTGTGTGTTCGGACACTGCCCCCAGGGTCGCCTACTGTGAAGGTCAAGGTGACATATGGAGAGTTCAGGTTTCGGCATTGATCTGAGGTCACGGCCATACCCAGCTTCCACTGTAGGTCCAGCAACTGTAACATTATGTTTAAAGCCTCGCTATGGGAAAACTGGGTTTAATGTGTTTGTGTAAAGTGCCATCCCAGATTAGCATAATATGCAGTCTGCACAGGCTAATCATGGACCACACTTTCCACCTGAAATGGATTTTTGTTAAGAGACTTCCTTTAACCACAAAATTCCATAAAAGGCCTGTGCAGACTTGGATGACACTTGAACATGCATTTAGCCCAGATTTCACAGAACAAGTCTCAATAAATCCTATACTAAAACATAAGCTTACAAATCAGAATAAAGTTCACAGTTAATATTCAAAATAACTTCTTTGACTCAAGCATCTTAACTCCAAAACGTATGGTAGTTTAAACTAGACATTTTAAGAATATCCTCCCAACACAAAATGAAGGTAATGTGTAGAAATTTGTAACAATCTAAAATGGACGATAGGGCGTGGCCTATTTTAATGCCCTGGGCATTATTTGAAGATTTTAGAGACGACAATACAATGGTACATACCAAATAGTAAACCTTTGGGCCAAATGTTTTCAAAGGAACAGAATCATATGAGGAATAGAAACATCTGGACATTGTAGATGTATATTTTTGTTAATAAAATCTTATGTTACAATAATCATGTTTAAGAAGTTCTAGTTAGAAAAAGGGGTATTACTTTTGCATTTTTATGAACTATTAACTTAAAGTATAGAAACTGCACATGCACAACTTCATATTTTGATGTACTAGTAGTGCCTTAGAAGTTGATTTTAATTAAAGACCTTTTTTACTAGGTTCAAATTTTCAAGGCTTCATTTACATCCTTAGATACTGATGAGCAGCAAACAGCATAAAACCTAAACAGACTACAGACTGCGAGTTACTAGCACATAGCCATATTCACTTTGCTTCTGAGTCGGAAAGGGTTATACATTTAGGAGAACTTTTCTGAACAAATTTGTGTCTATTGACAGACAGACAGACAAATGGATGAACAGACATCCATGGTGATTCCACTACAACCCCACACTTTGCATTACCAGTGAAATCATTGATACTTCATTAAGAAATTTAAATCTTCAACTCCCAATTGGATAACTCTTGAATACATTATACTTGTTAGTCCCTATTCCTGTAGAACATGGAAAATTTACCTTCGATATCTTGAGGAAGTTATTCAATTCTCTTTGTAGGACTATCTGACCAGGGCAAATCATTTGCACCTTATTATTAACTTTCTGTCTTTTTGTCCCCACTAACATTCCTCTTACAGTAAATCAATTGCGACCAGGCACTTGACATAGTTCACCATTACATCTCTCACCTTGGACAGGAAAGTCTCTGATACCGCAAACATGTCCCGCTCCAACTTTGAACTTTAAAATCTCAGAACAAAACATTTCTACCGCATTCTTCCCCAAGACAAGACAATCTTTGATACCACGTACCTGACCCACTCCGAGCACATGCCTCTGCTCATTAGATAGCTGCAGATTGGACCTCTGCAATATAAGGATCACATGACCAGAAGATTGGGCAAACAAATCAATGTATATGTGATTAAAATAGCAGCTTACACCAGTTTTATTTATTACTGTAAAACTTGTATTTTATACTTATATACCAGGTTATAGCAAAATATATATTTTTGAACAATTCACAAATAAGATACTGATTCAAAATTTTAAGTTTTAAAGTTTTACTTATGAGAATAAAATGTTACATCTGTTTTTGTAAGTTTGTCTTACTAGGATTTACTAGTCCTTTATGTCAACTTTGCAAAGAAGAACCATTTTTTCAGTGACCACATGCATTTATGTGTGCATTTGATTGGTAATATGGGAAGATCTACAACAAACTAGTAAGGTGCTGCACCCTTATTGGTTGGGGCAAATCTAGCAATGAAATGGCAATCTGGGGCGACACTTACTGCACATACATTTAGCCCAGTCTTCCCAGATCACAGCTCAAATGAACTTGCAACCAAACAATAAGGGACAAATGAACTTGCAACCAAACAATAAGGGACTTAGTTTTTATAAACTCTAAAATATCTTAAACAAATATTTTTGCAAATAAGACACATAAAACTAGCTAGCAATACATACCGGGTAATAGAAAATGAACAAATACAAGTATCTAAAAGTACTGTATATATTCTCATATAAGTTTAGTGCAACTATAGATATACATGTAACTCCGGAGTTAGGAATAATAGATGCGGAGACAGTCAGATATTTGGTTACCATAAATGGCGTAAAAATAATTGGTATCATAGTTATCATAGTTATCATGATAGTTATCATAGATTTGGACACATATAAATTAATGATACAATGCATATGGTTCAGTTTAATACATGTACGTGATAGATGTATTGCTATTTGAATTCTGGCGGTAGATGAAATAATAATTTTTAAGGAACTCAACAACAAATAATTCCTGCAGGAGTGTAGTATGCATGTTCATATAACAGAGATCATGATGGAATTATTTAAGATGCTAAAAAAAAAGAACTTTTAAACCAATTGATTTCTTGGACTCCCAAAAATTGCAGTACACAATAAGTTGGGTGAGTCTTAAATTCATTGAGTGGATGGGTGTTCATACAGAGTATACATAGAGTGATAAGGATAATGAAGAGCCAAGCTCTGGGAAAACAGGGCTTAATGCATGTGCATACAGCATGCGTCTCAGCTCAAGGAAAACACTTTCCACCTCGAGAGGATTTTTGTTTATAAGAGACTTCCTTTAATCAAAAATTTCCAAAACAGCAGAAAGTGTTGTCCCTGATAAGTCTATGTAGACTGTTGTGCATGCATTAGACCAGTTTTCCAAGAGCCCAGCTTAAATGCAGGCTTAACCTTATCATATGGGGTGTCAGTTTTGGTTGTTGTTTCCGTACCTTTAACATTCTCTCATATGATTTCAGTTTTGGTTTGCTGTTACAGAACCTATAACTGTCAAGTTGCATTCCGCATATATAAGTAGTGTTCTAAATACACATTTCGGACAACTTATCGCCTCAGCTTTTGACAGGTAAACTAATTCAAGCAATAAATAACCATATTAAAACGTGTGTGTTCTCAAACAACCAGTAAATGCCAATAGCTATACATGTACATACACACGTTTTTCACCAAGAAATTGATTATTTATGTAGGTTTCAGTTTGAATTTATGCTGTTAAAACTAAAGGTGTTCAACTAAATATTGAAAGAGAAAAAAATCATTATATACATGTATTTAGACATGAACAACAGTTTGCATAAGCTGCTGTAGAGATCCATTAGAAGAGAAATCAACCTGACAAAATTCATTTACAAAACTAAATTATCTAGGTTTTCATTAGATGATTGAAGTTTTACTTATAAAAACAACATCATCCAAAGGGTGTTTTTTTGCAATGTATTAATTATATATAGTTAAACACATATTGGCATAGAAAATACTTATTAGGGTCACTCTTGGACAATGGGGGCTTATGTGTGTGTGTAAAGTGGTCGGACATGCTTTTCAGGGCAGACAATTTTAATTTTTATTTTTTTGTTTAAAGAAAATCTCTTCTAAGCAAAAATCCTGTTTGGGAGGCAAGTGTCATTCCTGATAAGCCTGTGCAGACTGCACAGTCTAATCTGGGACAGAACTTTACACAAATGCATTAAAACCCATTTCTCAGACCGCCGCCCATATAGTAGCATAGTTGCAGCCCTAATGGATATGAGTCTCCAAGCCATGTTGGGGAGCAATGCAGGTACCTGCTGGGACCATACAGTGGTGAGGGCAGAGCAAGTAGGGGCTTGGAAGAGGCTACTAGACTCCAATATACCAGAAAACTCCTCGGAGGATAAGCCGGCTTTGGTACTCCACCTTAAAAACATGGAAACATTTCAGCCTTGCTCTAGGAAAATGGGGCTTAATGCATGTGAGTAGTGTCGTCCCAGATTAGCCTTTGCAAATCCTGAACAGGATTTTCATTTTTTTAAATGAAAAATTCTGTAAATGCAGAAAGTGTTGTACCTAATTAGCTTGTGCAGACTGCACAGGCTTATTGGCGATGACACTTGACAAACATGATTTCTGCCCATTTTTCCAGGACGAGGCTCATTTAGTTGTAGTGCTTTAATATGTTGAAAATGAAGCACTTTGAAAAAAAGTCTTGCACATATCATGTCCACTACACAATTAGCAATACAGTGAATACACAGCTTCATGAATTTATTTTAGAATAAGCATCTAGTGAGGCAAAACTGAATTCACAGCTACAACAGACATGATCAACAAGAGGACCATTGGCGCTTGGGCGCTCACCTTTATGAAAAGGTGAATTTCAAAATAATGAAGGTACTTTATGAAATATATATTTAATTTCTATGCTTATTTTAGGTTCTGAACTCTGATAAAATATCATTAGAACATAATTATGTTCTGCCCAAGGTTCATGTCGATTGAACAAAAAAGTGATTTAGAGTGTGAACTTTTTTTTACCTAGTGACCTAGTTTTGAGATTACATTACCCAATTTCAAACTCAGCTGAGATTACATTGAGAAAATTGTTAAAGTTGCATGAAGAACAAGAAATGTGTTTGTCATAAACACCATGTCCCCTTCTGCGCCGCTTTGACTTTTTTTTTTACCTTTGACCTTGAAGGATGTGCAGCTCCTTGAGATACACATGCATGCCAAATATGAAGTTGCTATCTTCAATATTCCAAAAGTTATGGCAAATGTTAAAGTTTGACCAAACCAACAGACCAACGAACAGACCAACAGACAGGGCAAAAAAACAGTATGTCCCCCACTATAGTGGTGGGGGACATAAAAATTCTCTCCCACCAACCCCCTGTTCTTCCTACACACCAAATTCTAATTAGAAAAATGTGTATGTCAGAAACACCCTTCTGCGGCGCTTTGATTTTTTTTATATTTACCTTTGACCTTGAAGGATGACCTTGACCTTTCACCACTCAAAATGTGCGGCTCCATGAAATACACATGCATGCCAAATATCAAGTTGCTATCTTCAATATTGCCAAAGTATTCATAAAATGAGCGATTTTGGCCACATATACTTGACCTCTGACCTTGAAGGATGACCTTGAACTTTCACCACTCAAAATGTGCAGCTCCATGAGATACACATGCATGCCAAATATCAACTGGCTATCTTGAATATTGAAAAAGTTATTGCAAATGTTAAAGTTGGAGCAAACAGACCAACAGACCAACAAACAGGGCAAAAACAATATGTCCCCCACTATAGTGTGTGGGGGACATAAAAAAATGGGAATTCTACTGTGTTACACAGCCATATAAGGAAAACTGCCCTGCCCAATGGTGGCCATGTTTTTCAAGGAACTGAGACCATTTTCAAACTCGGACGAGATATCAATAGAACAAATGATCTGACAAAATTCGGCCCAGATATCATTATAACAACTTTATGACCAGGTTTCATGAAGATTGGACCAAATATGTGACTTCTAGAGTGTTAACAATGTTTTACCATTGCCATATAAGGAAAACTGACCCACCCTCTGGTGGCCATGTTTTTCAAAGAAGCAGGACCATTTTCGAACTAAGCTAGGATATCATCAGAAGAAATGTTATAACCAAATTTCATGAAAAATGGACTGAAAATGTGACTTATAAAGTGTTTACTTGCTTTTTTCTTAATTTGACCAAGTGATCATATTTTGAACTCTTTTAACCAAGTTTCAAGCTGGGACAAAATACAAATGGGATAAATCTTCTGACCAAATTTCATGAAGACTGGACTATAACTGTGGCCACTAAACTGTAAACAAGACAAATGTTAATGATGGACGACAGACAAAGAGTGATCGCGTAAGCTAACCACTTTGTGCCCAGGTGAGCTAAAAAAAAATCAAATATAAACTTTATATACATACAAAAAAGGTTATACACAAAATTTATTAGTAAATCAGAAATGCATCGAAACTGTTTACCTAAATAAGTATGTCACTGCGTTGACAATGCTCTGTAGTGTGTCTCTGTCAATGTCAGTATTTAAATCTTGCACCATCTGAAACATGCAATTAAAACTCTTTGACCTTGCTATTGTGTCTGGGTCTCTAGTCAAAGTGCATTCTGTTGTGTTGATATGTTCACAAATGCAAAAGATCAGCCACATAAAATCCAAAATGACACTTCTATGCAGAATTCTAATGACCTACCTGCTCATATGTTAGTCAATAATTGTCCTGGATACACACATTCAGCATAAAATTCACAAGGGCAAATAAATGTAAAATAATGAAAGCAGGAGTTATGCCTATTGTGCAGCACTTCCCATGATTGAGATCTATCTACCTATAGAATTTCAAATTAACACCTTGTATAGTTTTCAAAGAGATCTACACACCAATGAATTTTTCAAGTTGATACATCAAATAGTTCTTTAGATATGCTCCTTACAAGAAATCAAACTTCTTGAGTCAAACAGACATACCTTGACCAACTTATCCAAATTCACAACTCCAATTTTATTCTGCAAAAGGATGGCAACATCACAGCTCTGGAAAAAAAGATTTTTACAAGTATATAAGTATATTAAAAATTTCATTATAAAGGCCCCAGTTGGTCTGGTCAACACACCAATTGTAAACATGTTTTTAAACATTGTCTGATTTTATTTTGTTGACAAGTATAAGATAATTATGACATGTACTTGGTACTGGGCGACTAACTCTCCTATTGGGCTACAAAAGTACTTCATTGCCTGTCTGTGCAACCTACCTTTAACGTTAGTTTCTATCCCTTCCATACATAATAATCACCTTCTAAGTCTCGTTCTCTGATTCCTTGGCTTAATGCATGTGAGTATGTATATTATATGAACCGACAGACCTTGAATACAAAGACAGATGGTTTTAGCTAGCATTTTCAGAAAACAAATTCTTACGTACATAGGATATTGGGCTGGAATTGATTAAATATAAAAAGAGCAATACAAGTCTTACCAAGGTAAATATAATTTCTGCTGGAAGTGTGTTCATCTGCTGTACTGCAGTAGTAAAACCTTTGAAATAAAAAGAGAATGGTCTGGGAAAACAGGACTTCATGTACACACTAATCAATTTATACACTTAATGCACATGCTTTTTTTAACCCTTTCAGTGCGGGAACCGAATTTTGAAGGCCTTTGCAAACAGTTTGGATCCAGATGAGACGCCACAGAACGTGGCGTCTCATCAGGATCCAAACTGTTTGCTATTCTGATAATATTCTTTGAAAACAAATCGAAGAAAATGCTAATTTTAGAAATTCAGCAGACGACATTTTAGCAGACGACAAATTTCCCAGCATGCAAAGGGTTAAGGCCCCATTTTCCCAGGGTGCCATTCATATCATTATGTAAAAGCTGTCAATTGAGCAGCAATTTGCCCAAACTTGTTAATGATTGCAGATAAATTTATGGATCCTAAATTTTAACCTCAAAGAAGCAAACACTTTCCACCATATTTCTTTTTTAAGTAAACATGATCTTGACCCAAATTGGTCCAAATGCAAGCCCAGTCTTTGTCTGCATGTGAGCTACCTACAAAAAAATTGCTGCACAATACCTCCATCCAAACTTAAGTTATCTAGTGGAAAAAGTTGCTCTATTTTAAGTAAGAGTGATCTTGATCCAACGGGCTCAAAGTGCAATAATTGCTGGCTTGATATGCCTGAAACTTACCAACATACAAAATTTAAGCAAAACATCTCCACCCTACCAGGGTAACTGAAGTTTTTGAGCCCAAACTTTTTATCTACTAGTATTTATAGCGAACTTAACCTTTACCAAATCTATGCTAGTTTTGATTATGAGCTAAAGATAAGACCTGTATTTCATAGCATAAAAATGTCAATAAGTCTGCAGCTCTGATTTATAGACCTTGGTCAGTGACCTTGCCAAAGACAAGTACAGAGTTTCAATTCAATATTTTTAGAAGTTAAGGAGATATGTACTGTTGCAACATTAAAATGAAATCAATCTGCACCCAAACCTTAACCTGATTTTAAAAGGGGGCAAAAAACCGCTAAAATGGTGGTCACAGTAAAGATCTTGGAAAGTGAATGTTCGTTAAGACCGTGAATACATATGTAACACTTTAATTTAACATCTGTAGTAAAAAAACACATATTGATATGAGTTATTGGACATAATAGTAACCCTAAATTTTCTCAAACAAATATGGACATAATTCTTCTAAATTAAAGGTCAGAGTAATGAAACTAGGTCATTAAACAATATACTTAAACGTACCCGGTTGATATTAGACTGTACCCCAGGGGTATTCCTGCTCAAAATCTGATGTCGTAAAACGCACTACCGATACCATAAAATAATATTGTTTATCTTATACAAACTTCTCTTTAAAAAAAACTGATTCAACATACTTTTTAAGTATGAGTTTTGATAATATAGAGGCCATTAAACAGATAATTGACATAAATGTTAACATAACATATTAAAAAAAATAGCCAACAACGACCGATTTAGTGTAAAAATTCCTAGGTAACTTTTAGTATATTTACCGCTCCCAGGGTACATGTAAGTATACTTAAGATTACCCGGGGTACATGTAAGTATACTCAAACTGGTCAACTCGCGGGTCGGGTTGAGTCGCGGTATTTCCTTAACGCCCTCTGGCTTATGTTTATAAACAAACCTGCGTGACTTTCTTGTCAAATCTGACAGAAAACGCAAAATCTGGCTACAGATTGGAATCGATTTTTAGTGATTAAATGTAGTAAAACTCAGACTTTAACAATATTTTAATTTTTATAGTTCAGTTAACTGTTGAAACGAAAAAATACGACATTGTTTAAAATTATTTATTCTACTTGATGTCTGAAATTCCATATATTTAACTTATTATATTCTTTATTTATTGTTACTTTTAATGTTATGTCAGAGCTTTGATTATTCATATTTAATTTAAAATTGGTGCTGTTTAACCTATTAACCGCGAATCTACCGGGATAAAAAAAAAAAACAATGGCAGACAGTGGTGTTAGATTTGTTTCTACAGCAGTTTATATTAAAGGATTTTCGTCATTAAAAGGCAGTTGTCAACTAAAATAAAGTTAAAAATGATTGTCCTTAATTTAATCATTTATCTGATATTTGAAGATCGTTTCCAGACACAAGTGAATAGTCCTCAAGTACAGCGAGTCAACCCGTGTTGCAGTATAGTACCCGAGCCAACAATGACCAATCGAGCACTACTAATAGTACCTGGGTACTCTAAAGTGTACTTCAATGATTCCCCGGTAATTTTATATGCTAAAAGGCACCTGGCTATACTCTGGACGCCATACTCAGGGTATATTTGAGTATATTTTGTGAGGTGACTGGTGAGCTAAGAATAAATTAAGACATCAAAATGAAACTGCATTAGTGTCAAAAGGGAGACTTGTTTGACAGGAATGGAAACAGAACAACAAAAACATATAAATTATAAATCATAATACAAATTCGTAACCGGATATCGTAAAAAGACTTATGATAAAAGAACAAAAAATTGCACACAAATCAATAAAATACCATTTGGTGCGCCTTTCAGCAAGTCTGTCATTTTGTCAATTGAGTAGAAGCTTGCTTCATCCAAACCACTAAAAGCGTCTATTAGACTTGAGAATCACATGACGACTACTGCGGCTGTGTCACATGATCAGAAAATGGGTGCCTGTCTGAAATACGGCTTGCTGCTGGTGTTTGTAGTTCCATGTTTCTGTCAAAATGAATGGCCGGTGCCATACAGGTAAACAAAATTATGCGATACTATGTTCATGTTTCATTAATTTTAACGTTTAAGAATAATTATTTTAAAGTAAGATGGCAATCGATGTTAAAGGGGCCTTTTCACAGATTTTGGCATATTTTGAAGGGCCTGGGTCATTTTGAAGTTTGTCACTAAATGCTTTACATTGATAAATGTAAACATTGGATCTTAAAAGCTCCAGTAAAAAATCAAAAATAAAATTAAATTAAAAAAAAAAAAGTAGCGGGTACCAGGGCTCGAACTTGTGACCCCCGGAGGCCTGGAGTAAGTCTGATGTAGAAACGCATTAGCCCTCTCGGCTATTCCGCCGGGAATACACAGTTTAATTATTTTATACCTTATATAAGCAATCTTCTTAGTTTCGTAAATTTAAACAACAACAACAGAACTCAAATTATTCAAACTTTCGCGTTGCAACGCTATATAATTTTTAGGTTTTCAAATCGTCAAAAGATACATATAATGGCTATATTGGACTATGGTAAATGTTCAATAATACTGTTTACTCACAAATATTATAAATAAAACGAAAATTAGCGAATCTGAAACAACTTTTTTCAATTTTGTCAATTTACCAAACGGTTAAAATATCCCTTTAAGTTAAACTTTAACTTCTGTTTAAACTAAACTTAGACTAAAATCATATGAACTTTAATAGGGAATTCTTCATAGATTTCGTTTTTGTAGCGTTATTAAACGACATTCAGCGTAATTTATAAAAAGGATTTGGCAAAATGTCCAGTTTTATTTCAGTGTCAATTTTCTAGCTAATTTATTTAATGTTATTTTTTTAAATGTAAAACAAAATGTTTCATTAAAATACCCAGCTTTTTTCTGTACTGACTTGAGTTATCAAAATATGCTTGCTTTTTATACTGTAGTTGTTTTGATAAAGCTTCGAAAATTAGGCACCAACATGGGTAAGTAAATTTAATGAACTAGAACATTCCTATAAAGTATACAAGACAATACAAACGTACTGTACTAAATATCAAGACTGGTTATGTAACTATATCCACTGGTTGTGAGATACCATTTAGTGAATTAGGACTGACCCTGTAACTAATTGGTTTGATGTATGAATGTATTATTTATAAATGTCATATGATACATTTGACATATGATACATTTGTGTTACTACATCTCATTTTGATGTGCCGCTTAATGTCTAAACTGTTAACTTTATAGATTTTAGGATTGACAATTGTATTGGTCAGTCTTTTCAATTAATACATAAAATTACATTTTTAAATTTTAAGGAAATCTTTGACCATTAGCCCCTCAAAGCATTGAATGCAAAGGCTTGAGTATAATAACCTTAAACATGATTTTAAAGTCAACAACAAAATTTGAACCTAGAATCTCTTTACAAACATAAAGTACTTCTGGCTTAATGTTTCAGCCATTCCTGGTCATAAATATTTTTCTTTGAGTTTGTGAATTTTTATTTTATGTTTTCCAGTGGATTATAGAGAAATATCAGTGAATTAAAACTTTCAAACAGTGAAAATTATCAGTGAAAATTATCGATAATTTTCACTGTTTACTGTGAAATGACGTCATTATCCCAGCGAATTCTTTAGTTAAACTCTTTAACAATGTATATAAACGGTGACAAAAAAGCATAAAATAAAAAGGAAATTTTGTTGGATTCAGTGGGATATCGATTTTAATTCACTCGTGATCATAGAAAATATATATTTTCACTCATGAATTAAATTCGATAATTTACCGAATCCAACAAATATCCTCTTTATTATTACAATTCAAGCAAACTGTAAATCTTTAAACATTTCCTTTAAAGAAATAAACTTAGCCCTAGACATTATCAAGCGTTGTCAAATGTTAACATTTCAGGCGTTTCCCATCAAGACCTCAGTTCAACTCTTACTGCCAGGCGGGTGTGGTGCCATTCTGCCCCACTGGGAAAGCCTCCAACACCATGCCACAGTTCCATGACTTTGACACGATAGAGGTCTACGCATTGAAGGCACCTGTGTTTGAATTTAAATTTGGAGACCTGCTTGGAAAGTTTGTTAGTAGTTATATAAACTTTTTTTTGTAATATATTTATTTGATTTTAATTTTAAAAAATAATTATTGTAAAATATAACAGTTTGGTTTCTTTTTTGGGTGTATATTTAAAAAAAGTTGTTACCAAATGATTGACATTGAATTAATTTTGAATGTTAACCCTTGTATTTGTTTTTCAATCATTCTTTATTTAAAATATATTTTGTGACATACATCCTATCAGTACCACCTTTGTTAGACAGTACCACTTTGCAACCATACTTAACTGTTTACAGCACATAATGCATGATGCTATTGGCTTCAAGAACGTGGACACAGGGTTCAGCTACACGCTCGAGTGGTATGAGCTTGTAGAGCTATTCAACTGCACATTCGCCCACACTCTGCAGAACGACTCCATGATCTGGTGTAACCAGGGGGCGGCATGTATCTACGATGGCATTGACACCAAACATTGGATCGAGAATGGAACCTTCGTTAAAGTTGCGGATATCACTGGTGATTGTTTACACCTATGAAGTTTTCATCCCCGCAGTTAATATTGCCTCAGTTTCCTAGTTCAAGGATGTGTCTCTGTGGGGCATTGTACTCCTGATATTGCACAATTTTACTGTACAACAATAGAAAGTTTACTGTAAGCAGAAGTCTGTGCATTCGTTTTTTCAAATGATTTTTCAAAATAAAGGATTTTCATCTATCACAATAATTTGTAAAGGATACTTCAAGTAATATTTTTATAGTATTATCAGTACACTTTAATTTAATATGCAAACGATACATATATTCGTGTGAACAGATTTAGAGTATGTATTTTTTAGAATATTTAAGAACAAATCAAATATATATTTTATTTAGTATTTTTTTTAGTTAGGCTGCTGATTAGTGCAATACTCATCTATTAAAATACCTCTTCACATCATTACAATACTCTGTACATGTAAGTAGCTAAATAACGACTGAGACTTTGTTTATTCTGTTTTTACATGGGCTGAAATTGGAGATTGATTTACCTTTAACTAATGGTGTGTTTCACCAAATGGCCATTTCAAATTTTGCTTGCATTCAAACAAGTCAGAAACCAATTTTTGACTTTGTCGATATCCATAATTGAGTCATATTTATCCAATTTTACCTCAAATAGTGCACTAACTGTTACAATCAAGATGTCATATGAAATGTTTACGTTCAGGAAGATCAACAAATGTATGCTTTAGTTGATAATTTTGTTGTATTGACAATACTAAGTAGAAAAACTTGCCCTGTATCAAATGCCCATATTTCTGCATGAATTTAAATGGCTTTTTTAGTACAGTGAAATTGTGTATGTAATGTCTAGTGAATGCTTCCCAACAGTATGTATTACCAAGAGACATTTTTTTTATGTCAGTGCATCTGTTACGTGCTTAAAATAATGCCAAATTAAAGGGACCGTCAACCACAAATGACAAAAAAAGAAAAGTATTTTAATCAATAAATACTATCAATTGTAAAACAATACGGTATTTTAGAACTTTTCTTTTTTCGTTTGTGGTCGACGGTACCTTTATATTTATATTAGGGAATCCACACAATGTTATTGCTTTAATTTGCCTATTTAAATAAAATGTGTATATCTCTAATAAATGTGTCTCTATTATCATAACCTTGCAGGTGATGTATTCAACAAGTTTGCAGACTGGGTTGAGTGGGATAACAACACTGCAATCTATTATGAAACATGGACTGTATGGGACAAACCTGGTGAGATATGGTTGATTTGTTTTAATTGAGCATGGCTCTAGCAAGTGGGCACGGGCTTATCAGGGAAAACACTTTCCGCCTAAACATTTAAATGATAAATACAATTACAGCAGAAACTGTTGTACGTGATAAGTCTGTGCAGACTGCAGGGGCTTATCTGGAATGACACTTTACAAATTGCATAAAACCCCATTTTCTCAAGGCTCATTTAGAAGCATGACCAGCCCCTCAACAGTTTTATTGGAATGCAAGAATACAATAATAAGGAGCTGCGCCATGAGCGCATGATACCCCTGTCGTTCGCCAATGAAGTAGTAAGGTAATAAATAACCCTTTGAATCAATTTGAAAAAAATCCATCGAAGGATATTTGAGCTACGGTAGGACATTCAATGAAATCACGAAATTTTGACGAACAAAGTCCCATAACTCTGGAACGACAATTCAGAATTCCGTCAAAAACGAAAGGGGATCAGGGTTTATCAATATTAAGATTGTGTTGAAATTTGAAAAAAATCCATCGAAGGATATTTGAGCTACAGTAGGACATTCAATGAAATCACGAAATTTTGACGAACAAAGTCCCATAACTCTGGAACGACAATTCAGAATTCCGTCAAAAACGAAAGGGGATCAGGGTTTATCAATATTAAGATTGTGTTGAAATTTGAAAAAAATCCATCGAAGGATATTTGAGCTACAGTAGGACATTCAATGAAATCACGAAATTTTGACGAACAAAGTCCCATAACTCTGGAACGACAATTCAGAATTCCGTCAAAAACGAAAGGGGATCAGGGTTTATCAATATTAAGATTGTGTTAAAATTTGAAGAAAATCTGTCAAAGGATATTTGACGTAGCGTACGACATTAACAGACGGACGGACGGACGCGGGGTATACCATAATACGTCCCGTCATAGACGGGCGTATAAAAATTGTAATAAATTGACAGAGATTTGTACAAGAAATACATTATGATTTGACAGCATAGGTATTTTCAAGGCTGTGTCTAGACAACATCTCATTTAAGCAAAGTTCAGTGCACAATAACTGTAACTCTGCAAATAATACTGTTGGAGTTATAGTCCTTTGTTCACTTTCCTCCAAAGCATAACTTGAAGACTTCTGTGAGCATGTTGAATCCAGGCTACACACTTTTGTTAAGAGTTCTAGTCATACAGGAAAAGTGGTGTTTGTATTTGTCTTAAAAAAACTATATATTCATTTCCAATCGGAGTAAGAACAGTGTAGTATCTTTAATTTATTGCTTTAGATGGAAAAATGTGGTTTGACTCCTTCGACTGCGCAAGTTTTGTTCTACGAGCCTTTCAAAAACTGGCTGATGTTGGTGCAAAGTTCAATCAAAGTGTTCACCTCAACTACACACGGATCAATCTCTACTCAGACCAACCAGTCTACCTCGGTAACGAGACAGTCGTGAAAGCCGACCAGTCTCTGTACAAGAACATCACAGACTTCTACAAGAAGTTCCAATCGCACCAATCCTATCAGGACCTATTGACTCACCTCGTAGAGGCATATATTGAGGTCTTTGATCAACAGCAGTTTTATTTCTTCTACAACTTTGAGTACTGGTTTCTGCCAATGAAATCGCCTTTCATCAAACTGACCTACCTAGAGGTGCCTTTACCGAAACCGAATTCAACACTGTATTATAGAAATAAACATTTCTGATGTTTTGATCAGAGTCTTTCAAAGTATCTGTGATATTAACGGTACAAGCTGTGGAAACTGCAATAAATTTTGATGTATTGATTACAAATTATGTTCATTTGTTATGCTCAGTTATAAACTTATTTCAAACAGATATTTGAGAAGAAACAAACAATAATTGTACTGCTCATTAATCACATATAAGAAATTTCTTCTTGTTAATGATCCCTGTTAAATTTGTTCTAGCAATAACTGCTTTACAGAAGTTTCTTGAACAGCAGCTTGTACTTATTTGGTTAAAATAAAAGTGATGACAAAAAAGAATGCATCAGATCTTGTTTTTTACATAAAAATGCGCACACAAGTTATATACACAAATGGACATTTAGACTTAAACAGGGAAAACAATGCTTGAACACTCATATAAAGTTTTCTAACAATACAACCATACATAGACCTTATTAAATAAATAAAAAATGATAACATGTATCTAGATTCAAATCATGTAAGGAATATATTTTTGCCATTTTTTTCTAGATATCTTAAGCATTACAAATGCAATTTCAGATCATAAAAAGCGTGGAAACAACAAATGGAAATATATTTCATGTATTAAATGGAACAGTTAAAAATTTAAAGTGTAAATGAAACTGCAACTTGAAAATGGAATGTCAATAAATTGGTCAACTTCAAATAATTACATAGATTTTTACTTAGCACACTGGTAACTGTCACTTTGTGTGTATTTTTCTACTGCACTGTCACTGACTAAAACACAAACAGGGCCCAGCGGTAATGGATGCAAATATAATGGTTATATATATGCAGCTTAGCTTATGCTAATTTTACCCTATACTATTTTTAATGAAAACATGGAACAACAACATGCGAATGTTGTTATTTACATGTACATGTAATATTTATTTAAAGAAGTTTAATATTCTTTAGCTCTTACGATAAAAACTATTGCCTATGAGCGAAGTTGGCTGGTTTCAGTTAGGGAGATGTCTATCAAACAGGGAATGGGGGAGGGCAGTGTATGATCAATAGAGACTGGTTTTCTTCATGATTCGCAGGAACTCTTCCTGGTTGATTTCTCCGTCGTGGTCTCTGTCAGCTTCATCAATCATTTCCTGTAAACACAACACCGTTAACTTCACATCACAAGAATAATAGCTTGACACAATGTACAAATGGTTGTAACTCCATCAATAGGATCATGAGATACTTGTAACTACTAGCATAAATATCTTTTTTTGTATTCCTTTTATTTTACACTTTGTGTATTTTTTACACGTTTTATCTGATCAAGTTAAATAATGCTACAACAGTAATTTTGGTATTGTATTTTTTGTCTACTTCTCAATTTTAGTTATGGACATGAGAATATTCACTTTTGTAATATTTAGTACACTCTTAAATCACAGTCAATGACTGGATCAGGTTAAGACAACATCCATTTCAATAGCAAAACAACAGATGTGTTTTTCAGAAACACAAGGCCCCAGATTGCGCCGCTTTGAAATAAAATTTCAATATATCATTTGGCAGGTTTAGAAATTCCCTTTTAAAGCTTATTACTTCTCTTGGATTGTATTTTTTTACTTTTGACCTTGAAAGATGACCTTGACCTTGACATTTCACCACTAAAATGTGAAGCTTCATGAGATACACATGCATGCCAAATATCAAGTTGCTTTCCTTATCCCTTATACGTCTCCTAAATAAACAACAAGCACAACGATATAAATTGAAAATACAGCTTGTATTTTGGTATCTATGCGTACGACCAGATGACACATTTATAACGTATGACAATAAACAAATGTGAACAATTCACATTTTGATATAAATTTCATAACTCATACATGAAATAACGCTTATATAGTTTACACACAAAAATCAACAAACAGACTATATTCCATTCCTGCAGATCATTTTCATGAGAAAACTTGTCAATATTTTATATCCAATAAAATATAAGAAAATTAACATGTTCTCTGGTTTGTATTGCAAAGCCGAATGGCTATTCCATGAATATATTTACCCGCCAAAACAATACACTGAGCGACCCCTACAGGAGACTTTCTTATGCAAAGGAAAATAATTTTCCTCTAATTCCCTGCGCTCAAACTAGGAAAATTATATATCTTCAATATTCAAAAAGTTATGAGCAAACTTGAACCAAGGTTAAAGTTTTGGGACACACAATGAATGAATGACAGACAGGCCAAAAACAATATGCCCTCAATCTTTCGTTCAGGACAAATACCCCCACATAATATTGACACAGAATATTTTGCATGTTGTCTTCACAAAAAAACAGCGGACATCATGCTCAATGTTTTAAAAACGCACTTAGTGACCCCCTGACCTAGTTTATGACCCGGCATGGCCCCATGTTCGAACTTGACCTACACATGTCATCATCTAGATACAACTTCTGACCAAGTGTGGTATAGATCGGATGACAACTACTTTAATTAGAGAGCGGACACAATGCTCAATGTTTAAAACGCACTAAGTGACCCCCTGACCTATTTCTTGACCTGCCATGACCCATGCTCGAACTTGGCCTAGATATCATCAAGATACAACATATGACCAAGTTTGTTGAAGATCGTATGAAAACAACTTAAATCAGAGAGCGGACACTTAATATGGACCGACCGACAGACAAGCTCACTCCTATATACCCCCCTAAACTTCGTTTGTGGGGGTATAATAATCCATAACTTAAAACATACTAGAGCTAGTAATATTCTTTGCAGTTTAACCATTTCCTGTCAAGAAGATTAGGGTGTTAAAAAAAACACCAGATTTTAAAGCTCTTTGCTGTTTTCCAGCCTTTCAACAAAATTCTATAAAAAAATAAAGTATTTTTTTCGACAACATACCGGTATACATCCATGTTTTTACAAAAACATTTTAATTGCAGCTAAAGAGTCATTTTTCATTCTAAATGATGCAACAACTATTTTTGCGCCCGAAATGAGAACAATATTTTCCAAGATAATTTATTATCATTTTATCAAAATTTTGTTCTCCAGTGTCACGTTTTCATCCGTGATTCACAAACCTGCAGCTCTTCATCAGTCAAGTTTTCACCGAGCTCCTTTGCGACTCGTCTGAGATTTTTGGCAGAGATTTTTCCTGTCTCATCATCGTCAAATAATCTAAATGCCTTCAAGATTTCTTCCCTGGCATCTTTCTCACTCATCTTGGTCGTCATGATTGATAGAAAATCATTGAAGTCAATGGTACCTGAAATATCCATTAAATTTATAATTGAGCCACAGTCTGAGAAAACTGTGATAAATGCATGTGCTTAAATTAGAAGCTAATCAGGGACAACAATTTCTGCTTATATGAAAAACAAGCAAATTCGTTGAATTGATATCCCCCGCCAATATGCTTCTTGACACAAAAGTGTTATATTTGATACTCAGGTAAAAAGCATTTTTTTAAGATGCAAAGGGTCATAACTCCATTATTAACAGATGGTGTACTCATCCTCTTATCCATATATATACTTAAACCAAGTTTCAATGAAATCCGTCAAAGCACTTCCAAGATATGGCTCTGGACACAAAAGTGCCAGACAGACGGACAACGCCAAAACAATATCCCTCCGCCTATGGCAGAGGATAATAATATCTTATGGAAGTGTATTCTAAACAAAAATCCAGTCTAGGCAGAAAGTGTCGTCCCTGTTAAGCCTGTGCGGACTGAACAAGCCAACATTGGATGATACGTTTACAACAGCACGGCTCATTTAGATGCTTCATAAGTACATAAGAGGTTCATATAAAATGAACATAAGTCATATTTAAACCAACCATACGAAATAACACCGTAATTACAATTTTGGGTATCGTAAAATAAATTATTCTTGACATGTTTGAGAGAATACACAACTGTCTACATGCTGCGTGCATTTAGAAGACTGAAGGACTGTTGATTGTTCTGTGCTTCTTTATTTCCAGAACTATATGATTGATTAGCTGTTTGTGACCCAAAATCTGAAGCGAATATTAACTGTATTTCCTTAAAATACAGACACTTCTTAAAAGCCATGCAAAGTCCCATTTTCCAGACATATTTATCGAACAGCAATAATATAATATTGATTATCGTCTACAAGAATGAAAAAGTTAATTATTTGAGCATAATACATATGACAAACAGCACACATCTCTAGACTATTACAATCACATGTAAGCTCTTGAAAATTATAATTTAAGTAGAAATTTTATAATTTCATCTTCATTTTTTTCCATCAAACAAGTGAAGCTGTCAATTTTAAAAAATTCTAAAAAATTTTCAAAGAACTTTCTTTATTCTCACCAATTGAAATAATAAGGCTGAAAACAGCATGAGACACAACTTTTTTACCATTACACAATTGGATTAATAAGTTTTCTTCTTTTTCAATACACAGAGAATCCTCAAATCTATTAAGACAATGTCAAGGATTGGCTTAGATTATTGTGCGATATTTGGTCCCTTTTCAATACAAAAATCCTTGATTAAATTTGTAATCAATTGGCTAAGATTGTAGCGTCATATTTAAATTAATTACATTAATCAGTAAGCAGAATTTAATCAAAAAGTTGTATTTGTACTCAGACTCTGTATGAGATATTTGTTCCTGATTGTAGTCCGAATTTCAAAGATTCGTCCAACACATTTGTGTGTGCAAAATAGATTGACACTAAACCAATTTGTGTGCAACATTTGTGAAAACTATGTGATATATTCGCTAATTATGCAGCCTCACCAGTACAATAGTTAGTATGCAAATAGAGGTATTTCAGGTACATTCATAATGATTTTAATACACTTCTGAATTTTCCTTGCTCACAAAGTCATTACAAGATTAAGCAACTGTTAAATAAATACTTTTTAAAGATAATCTTATTTAAGAAAATTATTTTACTTCTTAAACAATAAAACATACAAAATATTCAAACCTGTGCCTTCTTTATCTATCTCTGAAATCATTTTCTTGATTTCTTCTCGCTTCGGTTCAAATCCTAATGCCCTCATAGCAACCTGTAAAACGACCAAATTCCTTATATTGATAACACCCGCCTAAATATCTGAGTTAAAGCCCTGAAGAGTTACATCATGAAAACTACAAAGGGAAATAACTATTATTAAAGAAAGTGTAGGGTAATGTTTCTTGTGCATGGCACTTCTCATTGGTATCTATACACCCATGAAGTTTCATGTTGAAATCTTGTATCATATAAAGCCCTGAAAAATTACATATTACGAAAACAACAAAGGGAAATAACTCTAATTGAAGAAAGTGTAGAGTTATGGTTCTTGTGCATCGCACTTCTCATTTTGTGCATGGAACTTCTCTTAATTTATTTCTAAATTGTATATAGTAAGTGACAGACGGAAGGACTGACACACTGACAGACAGACGTACAACACCATTACCATATCTCTCCTCCTTCAGCAGGGATAACATACTTTAAATATACTATGTTATCATTAACATGGTACTTGTGAACTTTCTTCGCAGAAATTACACGCTTGAATGTGTCTTATATTATACTTATATACCTATACCTATATTTGACTTTGCTGGTTCATTTAATGCATGTGTGAAATTAATCCGATTTCCGTACAAACACTGACATAAACCACATAAAGGTACTTTAATATGTATGTTCACGTATAAAGGTCAACATCAGGTCAATGTTGGTGAGCTATAATACCTGAACACTAGGTAGTATGCACTGTGACTGATGTGCCTAGGGAACTCCAAAGGGCTCATATTCACCAAAAGATTATAAAGAAAAATTAATAGCAAAGTTAAAAGTGCTCTGTGTTCAGCTACCTTACCAAATGACCCTGAAGTTAACATATATATTTAGTTTCAGTTAAATACTTGTCGTAAAAAATAGTGATATGTTTACCTTAACCAGAGCATTATGCGAATGCAGACGACAAAAGTATAGCTTAAACTATTCAGTGACAAGACAGTCCAGATAAAAATTTGAACATTTATGAGAAAAAAAATTGATAAGTATGTGCATGGCTGCCCAGATATTGCAAATTATGTTTTATTGCTTGCCCATACAGTAATATTGACTATTGTTAATATTGTTTAATTCATCTTAACAGTAGAACAATAAATCCTTACAGATCATCATTATGACTAAGAAAAGTGTAGATTCTAAGCAAGTTCTGACAATGGAATCAACCTTCAACTCCTTTGCATCAATTGTTCCTGAGCCATCAGCATCAAAGAGGTCGAATGCTTCACGTATTTCTTGTTTTTGTTCTTCTGTTAGTTCAGGTTTAGGGCCAGTCTTCTTGCGACCACCACCTGCCAGCGTCGTCTTTTTGTAGTTTGCTGCCTAAAATTTTGTTTAACAAGACATCAGTTCAGATCAACAACTACTGACAATATATAAGTATAAAGTTTTGGAAAATAATTCATGCACCTATTCGTGATTACCTGGGTGTATTGATTGTGCAATGAGATAGATGTACATGTAAACAGGTCAAAAGCACTAATTTATGTGTTATTTTATTTGTTTTTGGGCCTTTGAGTTGTATTTTTGATTGAACTTTTATATATTTTGAAATAATTTCTAAGTAAGCATTCTTACTATTTGTTCACTTTTTATTTTACAACCTTCAGCATTTAAATTGTGAAAAATAGCATGATCAACCAGGAACTTTGGACACAAAATATTATAAATATTATACATGAATTACAGTGCTCTAGCTAGGATTTGAAAAGGGCAGGGGGCTATTTTGTTGAAAGGGCACTTTCAACGCACAGTAGTTTGTCAAAAGAGCACCTTCGAGCGCGCGGGCGTATCTGAAATGCTCACTGTCGAATATTAATTTTTATGTTATTTATAATTGTTGTAATATATTTATTATTAAACCATGCAAATAAAATGTCTACAATGAGGAAGAAATTAATTACAACGTAATAAGAAATTTATAAATTATCAAATGTAAAAAAAAGGGCAGAAGGGCAGGGCGAGGCTTCGGAAGGGAATGGCGGACGCCCGTCCATTTAGGCCTAGCTGTTGCACTCAATTATTCCAATAAAATACATTGTTTAACTTCAATTTTATATCATAAAGGGTCTTTCTTATAATCCAATTAATGATAATGCTTTTATTCGCCATGTTTGGGATATTTTGGAAAAAATCTTTTGCTATCGGGAAACATCCAAATTTCTGTAGTAATTTTTAGTAAAAAAAAATACAGCTTATTTATTTGCAATCAACTATATTTAAAATTTTAATTAAACAGGTTTACATGGTTTTTGCCTTTACAAGAAAGAACTTTGAGCTGTACACATTTACTGATGGGCGCTACAATTTGGATTATTGCAAATAATTAAACCATAGCTTTAGACCTTTTGCAGGCATATATACGGGTCAGTTAAACAGACCCATTTCCAAATCAAATTAATAAAACAAAAAAACTCAATTTGAAAACAAATTTTCACACAAAAAATGTGAGTGTCTTACGATTTGTCTATGTCAATTTTATTTCAATTAAATCAATCATAGTATATAACTTTATTTTCTTATTATTTTTTTCTTCTATTTTGAATAATATTAAAGAGTTATATAAAATTAGTTTTTTTCCCAAATCAGTAGACTTTTTTGGGAAAACAAAATCCCCATTCCAAAATAGCATTTTTTCCTAAAATGGCCAAAATTAGGCCTGAGCTAACTTGTTACCACTCAAATATTATATGGCTCTGTGATGTAGCTTGCACTGTCAATGCCTACTTGCAAGACCTTAGGCATGAATGCCTATTTGAAAGCATGACATACAACATTAATTTGAAGTACTTGTAGTTCAACCTTCTATGGTGTTTGAGCCTTAAATGGCATTCATTGAATGCTATTAAATAGTGTATTTTGTAGAAGAAACACTACAGGCTCCATTTTTCATCCTGTTTGAAACTATTTTTGAATGATTAAAGACAAATTAAAAACATGACTGACAAATAATAAGCAAGTCATAGGCCTACCCAGCAATTTCAAAGCATGTGCACGTTACAAATGTTTAGGATATTAAGGGACTGCAAAAGTGGAAACTTGTCATAAACATTTGAAGTGCAACAACATGTGACAACAGTCAACATACAATTTTTAGTTTCATCTCCTAAACAAGAGAATGAAACTTCAGTTTATCAATAAAAATTAACAGCTTGGGCATTTAATTCAGATTTTAAAATAACACTAGCAACAACATCACATTTAGTATTTGATAAACTGGAGCTATGTTCACAGAATTTTAACGATTAAACAAAAACTCTACAAACCATTTTAAAATATTATTTATGCGATTTGTTGATCTTCGAAACCGTGTTGATAGCAGGCTAGATCTTGTCTGTAATAAGCAATTTGATTGGTTAATAATATAAAAGTACACACCGCATAATAGAGAGTGGATTGCACTATATTGTTTATTTATAAACCTCCGTTTTTATTTACAATCTTTATATAAAATAACATTTAAGGGGATGCATTTTATAATATGTTTTTATTTTGAATTATAAAGAACGTATTTAATTGGATATAATGTTATATGTGTTGTTAGTGTATCAATTTCCATACATCATAATACATGTATATCTAAAACTGAATCTGACTGGATATGTTACAGGACATTGTGGTTCTACTAATACATTATGTTTATTGAAAATAATCTTTGTTTGGTGTGGGAAATCAGATAATCTGGAATAAACACAACTGTCATATGATGATTTTAATGACATCTAGCGAAGCCTTCAGACGCAGAGCAAGAATCGACATAGGACAGACAAGCAAAAATGCGCCAACTACTACGCTAGCCGGACAATTAAATAACATAAATACAGGCCTAAATTTAATTATAATAATTTGTTAAATGGAAGCAGTTCTGGGCGTTTCATGCTTCCAAGCTAGCGACCATTTTACATGAGAGTAAGCGATCAAACCCGAAAAATTATATAGGAGCGTGCCGTGGAAATACCGAGAATAATGCATGTGCGTGAAGTTTTGTCCATCTTCAAAGTTTCAAATTGGTACTTTCCGCATGCAACTTTTGTTTAAGGTAAGGCCACACTTAGTTGAACCAGAACATATCATATAAGCGGAATGCCTGTTCGCATATATACGGGATAAACGTAACGCAAGTGCAATAAAGCCTGATGTCCTCCACGATTTTTTTCTCATCCGATGTTTAAACTACAGTTGATGGTCGTATCTTATCAGAGCTAGATAATCTGTCTTCTTATTCTTTTTCATCATCATCGTCTTCTTCGGATACATCACCCCTTCTAAATAGAAAATTTTGTGCCATCGAGATCAATACGTAGATTGTTTACACTAACATGCCTAAAATGCCTAAAAAGATGACATGCAGATCGACCAGACATTTTTGGTTAGTTTTCTTTTACTATACACGAGTAATTTCTTATCTAAAATGTCACTCATATAAATCTTCTGGATCTCTTTGCAATATGTATGCCTAAAGATGCAAATATAATTTAAGCAAATATAAAAGTATGTAGTAAAATGATCGAAAACTCAAAATGTAATATAAAAAGTACGTGCTACATGATCGATCCATTAGGATAAGCCGTGTTAATGCATGGAATGTACATTTTACGCCTTGAGGTAAGTTCACAGAAGAGTTCACATCACGTTCATGTAATGCAATTACTGAACACATAGATAGTGTAATTTATTCTCTATGCTTACCATTATGGTAAAAAGTGTAAATACAACAACACTTATTTTAATCATATTTATTCGGTTGATAACATTTGTCCTGTAAAGCTGAATAAAGATACAATGTATTACTGTTCATCACCACTCCCGCTAAACTACGTTACAATGAGAGGTGCGTCTGCACGACAACGCGATACGGCGTCATAACTACAACGGTTACGGCGTCTTTCCACAGTTTGTTGACGATACGGGACATTTTTAAAACAAATGATATTAACGGTAATTTTGAATAGTTTTTGTATGTGTAAGCCAATTTAAATACGGATATTGTGTTCCTCTTTCACAGCTTGCCATGTAATTTTTTCCTATGTTATCGATAAAATGGAAGTTTTACAGACCTGTATAGACAACTCATAAAATCATTGGAATATAATTCAAAGTCTGACATTAAACAGATGAAAATGCAAACAGACGTAAGCAAGAACGAATATTGAATCATTCTTATCAAGATCTGTCTCAAAATTAACTGCATGTAAGTGTAACTAGATCAATTGTGATGAATTAAAATGTTACGGCGTCTTACAGAGAGTGTTACAGTGCATTTACTACAACATGTTTAAGACAGACAGACAGACAGTTTATTCAGACTTATACACAAGTACATCGTCTTCATACTTAAGTTTACATATTATTTTCTGTCACGTAACTAGGTATAACAAATAAACATTACATAACATAAATATACATTTAGGAATACAAATACAAATCAACTATCAAAGCGGTAATGAAACTTATGGGACAGTATTATTCAGAATCGTATTTCTTATAACAAGCGCTTCTTTTATATATTTACATACATTGTAAATTACTGATTTGTCGCATGAAAGTAATAACTTGTGAAATTTATATACAGATGGGTTTTCATAATAAATACGGCTTATAAATTTTTTCCTTAAATCAGAATAACAGCGGCATATACAAATAAAATGGTACTCATCTTCTAAATCCAAGTCATTGCAACATAAACAATAACGTTCATTACGTGGTATGTTATTTTGGGCGTATCTGCCAGTTTGAATTCTCAAAGGATGTGCAGAGACTCTTAGTCTTACAAAAAATAATCGCAGACGTCTAGGAAGTAAGTCTAAATATGTTTCATATTCCAAACAGCTTTTAAAAACTTTATACATATCTAGTACAGTACTATTATTCATTTTACCGTACCACTCTTGTTTAAAATTGTCAACAAGTCTACATTTAAACTCGCTAATAAAACTATTAACTTGAACAACGTTTGGATTTTCAAATACATAACCAAATCCAAAATTATTTAACATGCTCTTGACATTTGAGACCCAGTTCGTATAACCTTTATTACAATCGTTCAAGGCTTGTTTGTACACATTTTGCATTATGATATTTTCATTTCTCAAAATTTTAAACCAATATTTAATAATTTTAACAAATCTGTTTATATACAATGGATATCTACCTAATTCTCCATAAACAGCAACATTACATGTATTTATTTTCACCTGCAGCAAGCGTTTGCAAAATTTTAAATGTATACGTTCTATATCGTCTGACTTCGTGAAACCCCACACTTCTGAGGCATAATTTAATATAGAACCCACAAAAGAGTCAAATAACTGGCAAAATATTTTCGGTTTTATGTCAAATTCATTGCATTTAAACAATAATGTATTCAATGCTTTAAGGGCTTTACCAACCAAATGTTCTTGGTTTAATTTAAAACTTCCAGTATAATTCAACACCGTGCCTAAATAGTTAAAGTTATCAACAACTTCGATATAATTACCATTGTATCACCATTTTTCATTTTCTTTTAATCCCCCTCTTTTCCGAAAAACCATTATTTTAGTTTTTGCAGTGTTAACATTTAGCCCCCAAGCATTGCAGTATACATACAATTTATCTAAATGTGATTGGACCTCAGCAGGTGACTTGCCTAAAATAGCCATGTCATCGGCAAAAAGTAATAAAATCAACACAATATCATCTATACTCAAACCAGAGTTAATGCTATCTTGTAAGTAAAGTTCAAGATCTTCGACAAATAAAGAAAACAAGATCGGCGACATTACCTCCCCTTGCCTCAGTCCAACCGCATAGCTAAAATAATCTGAATAAGATGAACATGATTTAACACGTGACTTAACATTCGCATACATATCCTTCACTATTCTAAGCAATTTACCTTGTATACCAGACTTAAACATTTTCAACCATAATGCATTGCGGTAAATACTATCAAAACATTTTAACATATCGACGTAAATAACATACAAACGTTTATTTTCATTCAAATAATTTTGAACAATTGACATCAGAATAAAAATAGCATCAACAGTTGAATAACCTTTTCTAAATCCGAACTGCGCATCCGAAATAATAGTGTTTTCATTGCAAAAAGTTTCAATGCGTTTATTTAAAATCGTGGTAAATAATTTTGAGAAACAGCTAACTAAGGTAATCCCTCTATAGTTATTTACATCATTAACTGAACCTTTTTTATGCAAAGGGATTATAACCCCTTCTGTCCATTTATCTGGGAAAAAGCCCGATACAAAAATACCGTTAAACACATCGCATAAATGGGCAGATAAAATATCACTACATTCAAGAAAATATTCATTCAACATACAATCACTACCCGATGATTTATTACGTTTTAAATGTTTAATCGCATTACGAACTTCCTCAACAGATATAGGCAAGTCAAGTTCAGGAAATGAAGAATTTTCTAAGTTAAAATCATTATTTAAGCAGAAATCCTCTGCTTCAATATTACAAACATCTGATATATTACTACTTAGGTTTTCAAAAACTTTGTAAATTCTTCTAAAGATATTTTATTTTTAATAACTCTATTTTTAGATTTGAAAAAACGCCAAAAGTCCCTTGGTTTGTGTTTTCTTAAATTTTCAATCTCAATCATTTTTTGCCTATAACAACATGCTTTCTTCTTTCGAATTAAGTCCTTATAAATCCTCTTATCCTGTTACAGGTACATAAAAGTTCTCTATTTATATCAGTTTTACTTGAGTTAAAAATACGTAGAGCGTCGTGGTACACATTTCGTGCAGTATCGCACTCGTTATCAAACCAGTCTGCATTCTTAATACAGCTATTTACATTAAAACTAGGGTTAGTGTTATAAACGTATGTTTTACTAAATAACGGGTCCGCAACACTGCGAATGGTTTCAGTAAATCTATTCAAAACATCATTGATTGCCGTTCTACTTGAATAATCTACATGCTGTACAATAGAATTGAATACAGGTAACATAGAAATAATACCTGAGCGAAATTGACCTCGTAACACATCGTCCCATTTATACTTGACATCAGTGTGAGACTTGTACTCAGCTGAGACATTGTTACATAATAATGAAAAATGTAACGGGCGTGATCACTAAATTCGTTAAAATCATGGACGGTAAAATCAGATATACTAGAAAAACTGTATTCGTTTGCCAACAAATAATCAATTACAGATGTACCGTTATTGGAATAAAAAGTTTGTTTACAACTATTACCAACTCTACCATTAGCAATACGTAAACACGTAGATTTACATAAATCAAGCAATTTTAATCCATGGCTATTTATTGAGATATCAACTGAGGCCCTTACAGGAGTGTTATCTGGACAGTAATCGTCATCATCATAAACAGTATTAATTTTATCATGTACAATGTAATCGAATTTATTGCCAACCCTACTATTGAGGTCACCGGCAACAAACACTTTACCAAATTCAGAAAAATAAGTTATATCGTTTTCTAAAATTTCAAATAAATCAACATTAAAGGTGTTATAAACAGGAGACTCATGCCCCCATATATAGGTTGCACATATATAAAAATCTTCTGAGATATTAAAAAATACGTGGTCAAGTTTTAACCATATAATTGTATCATAGTGGTTTTTTACAATTTCAATACCATTAACTAATTCTTCTTTAATATATAATACAATGCCACCACTATTTCGACGGGCTTTTTTGTGTTGAAATTTTCTGAAAAAGTTGAAAGACATGTAACCATTTAAATTGACATCACTAGAACTATTAGCCCAAGATTCGTACAAAATACATATATCGTGAGAACTTAAAATATTTACAAAAAAGGGAGAGGACTTCTTTATCTCAGTGAGCCCGTTGATGTTCCACGACAGGACGGATATTTCACCACCGCCGTGCTCCTACGCGCGCACCGGGTTGCCGTCGATATAAAGCGTATCGTATGCCAGGTACGCCCGCTTCCCTAGCCTCCTCGCCTCCTTCATCTTAGGAACCAATTGCCGTCTCCTCATCACGACTTCCGGGGGAAATTGCTCGAAAACCCGGTACTCCGTGCCATCAAGCTCTTTCCACCTTTTTCTGACCATTTCCCTGACCATTAAGGTTACGGTATAGTATCGACGTTTACTAGAGGTTTCGGTATAACAAGTTCGGTAAATTGTATTTATATAGTAAATGTTGTGGAGGGTTCGGTAAAATGGATCTTTATAGCGGTATACCTACAATAAGGTGTTAATGCCAACCATTATTGTCTTACATTAGGGGCATATATTTGCAGACTGGCGATTAATTTTTAATTGATTAATTAATGCAATGCCTACAGTAAATAATTAAGGGGCATGAATGAGCTACCACTGAACTTTAAAAAAGAATAGTTTTAGGTACCAAACCAAAAAATGTAGATTGAATTTAAAATGTAACTTTATTGAAAGTAAATTTACGATTTAAATAAATCAGTACTTATTTTTTTTTAACGATTTGTTCATTTATAAAAAAAAATAGTAATAATAAATGCTGATTTAAAGACTGAATTAATAGAAGATCTTCAATTTAGAGCAATGCCTTAAACAAATGTTCAAAGGCTTGTAAAATAGTGTAGTACTGATTTATTAAAAAAAAAACATAAAAAAATATTAATGAATTTGCGATTCTAAGATTAATTCAGTCTTTAATTGTATATTTTCACTATTATTTTATCTAAAAATAAATGTACCAAATCTTAAAAAATTGTATTACTGATTGATTAAAAAAGCGCCATAAAGAAATACAAATAAATATTACCCAAATGAAGTCTTGCTTTTAAATGACCTTAATATGTTATTGAATTCCCCACTTTCGATGTGTGAAATATTTTCTACATTCCTGTTAAATTCTTTACAGTAATTGAGGTAATTATATATATAGTAACCGTTGTTGTTGCAATCAATGACGACCTCCATACTCACGTCCAAAATGGTACTATCGTGGAACGAAATCACCATGGTTTTAAATTTGACTTCCTGCAGGCGCTGTAACGCTGTAAAGAAGACACCGTAACATGTCTTAGTCGTAAGAGAAGATACCGTAACATGGACACGGAGTTGACATGCTACAACTTTTTTGCAAAATCGGATAGAAATCACCAATAATAGTATACACATGGGCATCACATGCTTGTAAAAGAGTGAACTTGATACAGATCATTGAAAATAATCATCGTGACAGAAACTGCAAGCCAGAAACAACGAATTTATTAGATTTGCTATGCTTTGCGCTTGAACTTCTTTCTTTTATCATGATTTCACGCTAGAAAATGTCTCGATAGCTTAGGTAGCGAGTAAAGAAATATTAATGAATGAAAATAAATGCCATATCCCGTTTTAAGTGTAAGTTTAAACAAAGAAATAACCTGTCTAAACGCGCGTGTATGTCTATAACTGTCAAGACGCTGTAACCGTTGTAGTTACGACGCCGTATCGCGTTGTCGTACAGACGCACCTCTCATTGTAACGTAGTTCAGCGGGAGTGATCACGATGAACACACTGCTTTTATTTCTATGAATTGCGCTTTTCTTAACACGTTTTTTTTTCAAATTAACGTCGGATTGCAGAGAGCGGAAAACGTTCTGCATCACTCTTTTTTACTCCACTCTAGCCGTGTTCAAAAAGACTGTCCACGGGTCCCTCCCAGAATCATAGGACGAGCTGTCGGAATTCAGCGTCTACATCGGTATTCAACTTATCGGTTGTGCCTTGCCAACTACTGCTACATTTTTGTCACTGTACTGCTTTCAAGAAAGCGACCGCACACCTGTACATTCATGCGGTTGTAAGTAAAGGCAATATATATATGCGTGTGAAAACGTTATTAAATACATCAGCAACACGCCAATAATGAAATGGCAGTGGCTAGTCGTACGGCTAAACATGAGGCTAGCCGTACGGCCCCATACGGCTAGACAATAGGCTAGCCGTACAGCTCTGTACGTATAGCCTTTCCTATGGAGATTGTCAAGCCGTACGGCTTATAAATCATAGAATTGATATTCAATGCTGTTTATCAGTAATAAGTTTGTTTAAGCTCATAAAAGTACACACCTTCTTCATCTGTTAAGGCTTCCTTTCATGTAATACGGTTGCCTATTTGATTCTTTAATTAGTCGACGTTCCTAAGTAAGGTGTGAAAAACTGTTTTAATTAGTTTCGGCATCAATACTATGAAATTCAATGACGGAAGCCATCAAAGTTAGGTCCTAGAAATTGAATTAGTCGACGTTCCTATGTAAGGCGTGAAACTGTTTTTTATTAGTTGCGGCATCTACCGGTATAACTGTCACTTTCCCTATAAATAGTATATTAGCATTCATAGCAAATATAGTACTGCTGTACAATTTGTATCCTAATTTTGAGAAACTTGCTAATTTTGTATAGTTAGTAAATAAGGTGTTCTTTTACCTTTTCTTTTAACTTGCTTCATCCCCTATATATTAATTTGTATAGTATGGATGCCAGCTCTTTGTGGGTTATTTCCTGCATTGTTGTATGAGTTGGTCCTTACCAATCCCACATATTACTAGAATATCTCAGTATATTAAACATTAGAGTGTATTATCTCTTTCTTTTTATTTAGTTATCACCATGTGTAGTTTTCTTAATTCCATTTACCGTGCACTCCCTCTGGCCTAGGGGACAAAACCATCAATACCTCTCCATACAAAATTATCTCCCCTACACAAACCTAAGTTGATTTGCCCCTGTTGGAAACCCCGCACCCCACCACACCTACCTACACTTCCAAACTCCTTCTTTTAACCCCCCAGGGTGGCAACTTGTTTTTTACCTATCAATAAGTGCATACAATATTGTACATTCTGTACATATTCTGCTCATATGTATAATCATTGTTTGTTTTGTCAAATTTTTAACTGTAAAGTACATTGTTTTACCTTTGTTTTTATGTGGCCCTAAATAGGTAACCGTTTGGCGACACGCAAGTTATTACCTGTAAATATATAAATATTCTCATTTAATTTCTTTTAAATATTGTCTTAACGGAATACGGACAAAACCCCTCCCGGATAAAAACCCTCCCGTCATTTTCATAGGGGGCGGACGAAAACCCTCCCATGAATAAACATGGGCGGACAAAAACCCTCCCATGAAAAAAACGGGGGAGGACAAAAACCCTCCCATGAAAAAACAGAGGCGGACAAAAACCCTCCCGTAAAAGAAATTTTACACTTAGTGTTGCATTCATTAATCCGACAAAATTACCCATTGTGTGTATTGTGTTTTCAGAGGTGTGAAATTGAAAGAAAATGTGTATCCATTAACTGCAAACATACCGCTTTCTAATGTGCATATATAGACAAGTGAATTTAAATTTAGATTGAATGCAAAACGATATAGTGCAACGTTTTATCGCGTTATTCGCTCATTCATGCAAAAAAACGTGCTTTCCGGGAAGTTTATGAAAACTTTGCGAAAATGAAAGTAAAATTCTGTTAACAACTAACAATTCGTTAGCATGTAACTAATTTGTCTTAACTACTTATTATATTTATCTTTGACTGTAACGTTTTCAATTGCATTTTTGCAGACAATATATAAAGCATACTGTATTGTCAAATGTGTCAATGATTCGGTTATTTAGGCCCACTAATCAGCTAATCATAACAATTAACTAGTTAATGTCATACAATAATATATATATCCAAATAGCAAACTGTGAATCTGCAACTGCGGACAAAAACCCTCCCGTGAAAGCAATTAAACACCAACAAATGTAATTGCTTTACACATTGTTGCACTCATTAATCTGCAAAATATACTCAAAATAGCAAACTGTGAATCTACAACTACTTTGAGTTTTATTAGTTTTATCACATAATCAATTAAAAGCAATTAAACGCCGACAAATGTATTTCACACAATGTTGCATTCATAAATCCGAAAAAATCACTCAATGCTGACAACATTTGCTCAAAATATCATACTGTGAATCTGCAACATATAAAAAGCAATTTGTTTGTGTAAAGGCATACATTCAAAATGGAAGTGAAGACTCGCGCACAATGGCTTCGTCTACACTAAGAAGAAAACGTAAAAATCGACTATACGCTGGGAATGTTCTCAACGCGCGGCAAAGTCTTGTAAGGGCGCTGTAGTCACGGACATAAATATGACGACAATAAACTCAACCACAAGTCACAGCCATGAGAGAGATCAGTTTCACGTCGAAGCGATGAAGCTGCGTGAAGACAAACGAAATAAAGAATGTCTTGGGAAGCCTGTGTCCGCCTTTGTTATTTTTGCGATGAATAAAAAAGAAACACGACTTTGATGTTCTTAATGCACTGGCCGGCGCACAATTTGATATTTTATGTATTTTATATAAACACCCTACTTGTTATTCATACTAAGTAATCATGAATATCGTAGTTCTTATCATACTATGTAATAATAAAAATCTTAGTTCAAACATATATAATTGACGTCAAATGGGTGTAAAATATCATTTCAATTCGGAAAATTTTAATTAGTCAATATATAGTGTAATGTTACCTACAGAAAATAAATATCTCGGATAACCGACTACAAAATAAATACAAATGTCGGAAATGAGATTCGGAAATGACCGATTTCGGATTAAAAATTCATAAATAATCGTTGGTACTTGAATTCGTGGCTCAGATTTCACGGGAGGGTTTTTGTCCGGTCCCGTTTTTTCATGGGAGGGTTTTTGTCCTCCCCCGTTTTTTTCATGGGAGGGTTTTTGTCCGTCCCCGTTCATTCATGGGAGGGTTTTCGTCCGGCCCCTATAAAACTGACGGGAGGGTTTTTATCCGGGAGGGTTTTTGTCCGGCATTCTGTCTTAACGCCACTCTGGGGGGACTTCTCTTCTCCATAGCCCAATCCTCTTTAAGTTCCATACAGACAGGGTCTAACGTTGGAGCATTACGGCTATATTCCCTGTCTGCAAGTGTTTACCATTGAGCCACATACATACATTTATACACATTACAATTTTTAATAACTCTAAATACTCAATTGCAACATTAATGAAGGGGCAAATGTCCACCTTGAGAAATGGAGTGAAGGGGCAGATGTCGACCTTGAGAATTTTAGTGAAGGGGCAGATGTCCACTTTGAGAATCTGAGTGAAGGGGCAGATGTCCACCTTAAGAATTTGTGTGAAGGGGCAGATGTCCGTTTAGTCCTGATTTTATGAAGGGGCAGAGGTACGAAGGGGCAAATGTCCGTATACCGATTTTTTTTCATAGCCTCAATAGTTTGGCACTTAGTTCTATTCAGCGTTTTGCAACCAACAGTGACAATACGTTTCCAAGATGAACAAAATAACTAAACTACCCTAATACACAGTAATATCAGTGGAAAATCCAGAGCTCTTAGATACAAAGCAAGTTATACCAGTACCTCCCTGGAATAAACTTATCCATAAATAAAGTCCAAACATTTTATATCGAATTAATTTATTCTATAGTTTTCCTCATTTTGTATTTACCAAAACAAACAATATCAAATGATAAACTGTGATGCATTTTTCTGCCTCTAAAACAAGACTAAAAGCCACTTTTTAAAACCTTGTTAAAAATATATTTTCAAAGAATGTAACACAATCGTAATCAAACTTTAAAATAAGTTTTAAATGAAATTAGTAAAAAAACACTTGTCAGTAAGTACTTTATGATACAAGACCGGAGGTTTGCACATTTACATGAAATAACTACAATTTGACTTGAATCATTTCACTGGTGTGCGCAAAAACGGACCTTATTATTACTTACATTATATACGAATGAATTATCGGAGGAATATTAGATACAAATTATATCCATCATGCAAGTGTATTTCAGAGTTAATGGTCCCGCTGCGTCTTAGCGACTACATCTATGGGCAGATCTGCCACTGTGACCTGTCAGGGGAAAACGTTAATGTTGATGAAAAAAAGGTCAAACTTACACGGCTGCCCGGGTATGCGCCAAAGATATAATTTCGGGAAATAGTGGAATAGACGGTGGCCAATGAGAAACTGATGTGCTCTGGTAGGATGTTACTCCTTTAAATGAGGACAATATTCATGGAATCGGTAGATTACGTCTGATCTTTGGAGTAGTAGTATGCGAAATCTGTATCAAACACGATCTCTTACAGGGACCTTTTCAACTTTTGGTTAATTGACAAAATTCAGATTTGCTAATATTCGTTGCAGTTATGATATTTGCGAGGAAACAGTAATACTGAACATTTATTATGCTCTAAAATATGCATTATATGCAACTTTTTGTGACATTACGAGGATTACTTAAACTAAGTATGCAATACACCACTCCCTATATGCGCAGTATGTAATACACCACTCCCTATATGCGCAGTATGTAATACACCACTCCCTATATGCGCAGTATGTAATACACCACTCCCTATATGCGCAGTATGTAATACACCACTCCCTATATGCGCAGTATGTAATACACCACTCCCTATATGCGCAGTATGTAATACACCACTCCCTATATGCGCAGTAATACACCACTCCCTATATGCGCAGTATGTAATACACCACTCCCTATATGCGCAGTATGTAATACACCACTCCCTATATGCGCAGTATGTAATACACCACTCCCTATATGCGCAGTATGTAATACACCACTCCCTATATGCGCAGTATGTAATACACCACTCCCTATATGTGCAGTATGTAATACACCACTCCCTATATGTGCAGTATGCAATACACCACTCCCTATATGCGCAGGAATGGCCGAGTAGTTAAAATGCTAGACTTTTACACAAAAGGGTCAGCGGTTTGAACCCAGTTGAGGATTACTTTTTATTCTTTATTTAATTTTATTCTCTTTTTTACTGGGGCTATTTAGTTCATATGCTTACATTACCAAATCAATTTAAAGCATATAATGACAAATTTAAGTTCATGCCAAAATCTGTGAAAAGGTCCCTGTAAATACTAGTAGGTGTTAATACTAGTTTGTCGCAAGAATTTAAAGCCGTTTAGTATACTGAGCTTCAATGATTGTATATGGTCGCTTACAATACAGAAATCACATCGCCACCTTGCTCTGAACAGGGACCTATGTTTGTATAGATCCCTGCTCTTAATATGCTTACCAATAATAGGTATAGTTTGTAAGATTACAAAAATCACATAATGATTGACAACTCATATACGGTAAACAACCAACTTGAGTGAACAAAGACGTTTTATACAGCTGTGTACTAATTACTAATAAAGAATAAATAAAGATGCATACGCTTTATAGGGAGAGCACAAAACCCCAAACACCTTTAACATATTTAATTCATGATTTATTTATCAAAGATATTTGATAAAATTATTCACAACTGTCACATAAAAAAGCAGTCACTGTTGTTATAGAGTGATCTCTATTTTGGCGGCGTCAGAGAAGTTAGTTTTTTGTTTTTAGGTTTTCCGCCGAATGTAAGTGTCGTCTGCACAGGCTGCTGCTTCAGAATCTGGTGAAAATGCAGCTGTTGTTGCTGCTGCTGCTGTTGTTGTTGTTGCTGACCTGGTGTTTGTCTCTGGATATTCTGTAAAGGGAGCAAAAATTAAGAATGGTTAAGTTTAATGGGATTCATTTGGCTTAGCATATTTTAAATAGGAGGGAAAATATTCATAACACAAAATATACTTTATTAAAAAAGTTCAGAATTAGAAGAAATCATCAGATACTTTGATTACAGTATTACACAAAATTTGACCCAGTATGGACAACAATCTGAGCCGTGCAATGGGAAAATGGGGCTTAATGCACGTGCATTTAACCTGTTTTCCCAGAACGAGGCTCATCTAATTCACATCATACACCTATAACATTTTAAAACAGTTTTCATATACAAGGTTAACTATCTCCAATGTTACCGACTATCAGATCTATGAATTGCTTTCTTCTGAAATATTCAAGACATGTTTAGGAAAGACCAGATGGATCATGAAGTCTTGATTATGGTAAGTTTAGGTTTTCATTGTTGCACTAACAAAACGAAGCCTATACTTAAATGTTCTAGACTTTGTTTAAACAGTATCTGTTCATGTATATCTGGGTACTAGATTGACCAGACAACTGACAGATTTGTAGAAAATACCTGTAGTTGAGCAGGAAACTGTGGCTGGAACACGATCTGCTGCGAGGTCAAGGTCGTGTTGATGGCCCCTTGTGCGGCCCCTTTAACCCCCACTGTGTGCCCCATTCCCTGGGCAGAAAGCAGGGCTGCAAGAACAAATGCTTATTTTATTATATTTATTAATTATACCAAAGTTTCTTTAAATACCCGGTAGTTGTTTGTTTAAAAATGTAGCCACCAGACCATCAGGTACAAAAATGACTGCAACAGTCTATGCAGTTTTCTGTCCCTCAGTCCATAGGTTGAAAAACAGTGTCCAGTCAGTAAAGTCATCATGTTTAACGCAATTTGAAAGCATTACCTGGTAAGGGTGCATACTTGCAATAACTAGATTTAAAATTTATAATAGTCCACACAGGCTATTTTGGGATCACACTTTCCGCCTACTAAATTGGATTTTCGTTTTGAAGAGACTTCCTTAAAATGAAAAATTTCATGAAAGCTAAGAGTTATCCCTGATCAGCCTGTTTGGACTGCTCGTCTGTGACGACACTTACACATATGCATCGTGTTCTGAGAAAACTGGGAACAATGCATGTGCGTAAAGTGTCGTCCTAGATTAGCTTGTGCAGTCTGCACAGGCTTATAAGGGACGACACTTTCTGCTTTTATGACATTTTTCGTTAAAATGAAGTCTCAATCCAATTTTTGCAGAAAGTGTTGTCCCTGATTAGCCTGTGCGGACTGCACAGGCTAATCTAGGACGACACTTTATGCACATGCATTATGCCAAGTTTTGTCAGAACGCGACACATATGCATTAAGCAGCAAAGTGTTCCCAGAAAGAGGCTCAAAGGACCACAAAGGACGAGGTTAACAAAATTATTGAGATTAACATGCTTGCATACTGGTAGTGAGAGGTCCCTGTGATACAGTGGTGGCCTTGACCCCTAGGGTTCCTTGTAGACTGGTTCCAGGCTTCAGTGTGGCCCTCTGTTGGGGCAGGTTCACAAACTGGATACCAGACTGCAACTGTAACATACACAATGGATTTGTGACAGTGTCCAAAAGAGCAGGATAAACACACAAACCCATAATGGGTTGCAGTGGCATAATGGATATGGTGGCCACCTAGCAACTGGTTCGATCACAACTGAGGGATTGTCTTTAAATCTCCTCCAAACACACCTAGTACTGGTTCTACCAAAAAAATGGACTCAAGAGTTATTTTTATATCAATGCAATAAAGCTGAAATGAATAGGTTTAAACTAAAACTAAACCCCTGACACATGTTTGTACTGAAACAACATGCATGCATTAAAAACTAATTTTTGCCTGTACAAACTTATTCTTAATTTATGTTATACAGTGAAGTAATTGAAAAAAACATGTTATGCCTATATTGGTTGCAGCCTACGCTTGTTCCTTTACAGTCATCTAAACATGAGCATTCAACAGCTGTTAAGAATTGCTGAACCTCCACCCAGCAGTTAAAGAGTTTGACTCACACAATTTTAGAGAAATACATTGACCATTTGACAGAAAAGTGGATTGCTCATTCCTTCCACTTTGTGACATTTAAAAATACTAAAGGGCAAAAGACATGGGTTAGCAGGTTTATCCGTTTCTATTAGGCTGACCAAGTTTGACACTATCTACTAGTACTGACCAAGTTTGACACTATCTACTAGTACTTTTAAGACCAATTGACACTGCATATGAGCTGCTTCCTGGAAAAACATAGCTACACAGGCTTATCTGAGGCGACACTTAACACACATGAATTAAGCACCATTTCCAGAATGCGGCCAAGAATCATGAAAAATGCATACATTTTAGTAAACCTTATTTCAAGGCCCGCATTAACCACCCCATTCCAGGCCTGTATCAACCACCCATCCTTAAGTCAGTATTAACAAGCAAATTCGTTGAATTGATATCCCCCGCCAATATGCTTCTGGACACAAAAGTATGATTTTTGACACTCAAAAAAGCCTTTTTTCAAGATACAAAGGGCCATATCGTTATTAACAGATGGTGTACACTGCCATTTGGTGTGCATCATCCTCTTATCCATATATATATACTCATACCAAGTTTCAGTGAAATCCGCCAAAGCACTTCCAAGATATGGCTCCGGACACACACAAAAAGCATTTTTTTCAAGATACAAAGGGCCATAACTCTGTTATTAACTGATAGTGTACAATGCCATTTGGCGTGCATCATCCTGTTATCCATATACATACTCATACCAAGTTTCAATGAAATCTGCCAAAGCACTTCCAAGATATGGCTCCGGACGGACGGAAAGACGGACGGAAGGATAACGCCAAAACAATATCCCTCAGCCTATGGCAGGGGGAAAACAAGACTATTTCCAATCAATGATGTCCCCTACCGGTGAAACTCAACCATTTTTAGCAATATTTCCAGTCTATTTGTTGCCATAGCAACATGAATTCTCGACGTAGGAACAAAATGAAATGACGTGCATAATCTCCATATTGCCATCTGTCCATGTTTAAAGTTTCATTAAAAAAATATTTCTATTATATTTGTTGCCATAGCAACCGGAATTCTTGACGTAGTTACAAAATGAAATGACGTGCATAATCTACTGTAAAACCATTACATTTTGTGTGGTACGAATTTTCGTGGATTTCGTTGGTCCAATGAACCACGAATTCAAGTACCAGCGATTATTTATACATTTTTAATCCGAAATCGGTCATTTCCGAATGTCATTACAGACATTTTCTTTTGTTGTCGGTTATCCGAGATATTTGTTTTGTGTAATAATTACTTCACTTAAGTAGTATTTTGAAAGAGAGATTGTTTGATTGAGAAATGATAGTTAATACAATATGTTGTTTTCCTGATACGTGTTTGGGTAATAATACTTTTTAAATCAAGCACAGTATCTAAACTGTACGTCAACACGTTACAAGCGACCTAGTATGTTTAAATTTATTAAACTCCGAAATAGTAATAAGAAAACGACAGTTAGCAATCTATTGTAGAACGTGTTTCAAAAAAAGAGAAAACAATTTGTTTATTATCACATGATTTGTTAAGAAGTACTATAGCTTATACTAACAATTGAGTGTACTATGCTCGTTACATGTTGTTATTAACCATGTATGTAACATGTAACTTTGTTGTAGTTGTTGTATTCCATGTCACATTATAACTTGTAATTAGAGCACTCTCACTCTCCAGTGATAAGTGATTTATTAATTGATGTATGTAATTTGAACATTATTATTATTTATATCCAGCACGCATGTCTGTAAAATTTTCACGTATTTATAAATGACGATAAGCTTGTTATGCTTAAGTCAAAATAAATATTCTGTTCTGTTCTGTCAACGATTGTTCTCTTTTATGTGACGTCGTCAAATTTACAGTTTGCAGATTTATCACACGTGTATTTTGGGGACCTTATTACTCAATTGTTACTACTAGGGGACCGATTGCGCTGAGAATTGCAAATATTGTCAAAACAACATTGATGGCAATTAGCGAGCAGGGACCCACAAGCTTTATCGCTCTTATCGACAATTATCGGCAACACTTTCAAGCTTCAGTGCACATTAACCTCAAGTCTTGCTGTCAACACAGATTAGCATATTATGCTTCGTTATTACTTTGGCTGTTTTAATAAAAGTTTAATTATTATGACGGTCAGTCTTCCCCGAAAATTTGAAATCCACGAAATTACGTGTCAACGAATCAGTTGTTTTTTATTAAACCACGAAATTTCATACCGACGAATTTCTATATGTTTACAGTATATATTGCCATCTGTCCATGTTCCAAGTTTCATGAAAAAATACGAGGAACTTTTTAAGTTATCGCAGGATCCAGAAAAGTGTGACAGACAGACTGACTGACACAGAGAGCGCAAACCATAAGTCCCTTCTAGTTTCACCGGTAGGGGACAACAAGTAAATTTTAAAGCTTAAGAAACCAAAAAACAAAAGTACCCTGCAGCCCATATGAAGGGAACAATGGCTGATTACTGTAATTATATTTATTAAAAAATTTCCACAAAAAAATGCTACAATTTGAAAACCAATTTACAAACAAACACATGCAAACTTACAGTAGCTTTTTTAGAAGGATGGTGATAATTTGAGTGGGCAACATACCTGAAGTTGGAGGGGTAGGTGGGTAGAGCCCCGGATCTGCCCGGCAGACTTGAGGCCCTGGGGTACCAGTCCTGGACCAAGGTTGATGGGCATTGACAGCATACCGGTACCCGGCAAAACATTGCTCTGCTGGCTAATTACACCTGTAGGAGTGGTTGCCATGGAAACAGTCACTGTTTGGTATGGTATGCCTTAACAATGTAGAATTTTAAATGGTAAAATTAATTGAATACACTAAGTTCAATATTTAAGTTATTTATTTATTACAATATAAGTTCAAACTATTATAAAGGTAACTGCCATAATGTTACACTATACATGCTGTATGTATAGCAGACAATATTCACATTGATGGTCATTTTATTTGTCAATGCTAACCCAAAACCAACAACACAGCCTGTGCAGTCGGCACAGGCTAATCAGGGACACGCTTTTATGTCATTTTTTGTTTAAAAGATGTCCTTTCTAATTAAAGGCGGATATTGTCATCCCTGATTAGCCTGTGCAGACTGCTCAGGCTAATCTGGGACGACACTTTCCGCAAATGCATTTAGCCCTATTTTCCCAGAGCGAGGCTCTAATTCACTTAATACACATTTCCAGCTACACAACCTCACATTCTACTAGCCCCTTGGCCTACCTGTCACTACGTGTGTGATAGGCTCTAATTCACTTCATACACATTTCCAGCTACACAACCTCACATTCTACTAGCCCCATGGTCTACCTGTCACTACGTGTGTGATAGGCTCTAATTCACTTCATACACATTTCCAGCTACACAACCTCACATTCTACTAGCCCCTTGGTCTACCTGTCACTATGTGTGATAGGCTCTAATTCACTTCATACACATTTCCAGCTACACAACCTCACAGTCTACTAGCCCCTTGGCCTACCTGTCACTACCTGTGTGATAGGCTCTAATTCACTTCATACACATTTCCAGCTACACAACCTCACATTCTACTAGCCCCTTTGTCTACCTGTCACTACGTGTGTGATAGGCTCTAATTCACTTCATACACATTTCCAGCTACACAACCTCACATTCTACTAGCCCCTCGTCTACCTGTCACTATGTGTGTGATAGGCTCTAATTCACTTCATACACATTTCCAGCTACACAACCTCACAGTCTACTAGCCCCTTGGCCTACCTGTCACTACGTGTGTGATAGGCTCTAATTCACTTCATACACATTTCCAGCTACACAACCTCACATTCTACTAGCCCCTTGGCCTACCTGTCACTACGTGTGTGATAGGCTCTAATTCACTTCATACACATTTCCAGCTACACAACCTCACATTCTACTAGCCCCTTGGTCTACCTGTCACTACGTGTGTGATAAGCTCTAATTCACTTCATACACATTTCCAGCTACACAACCTCACATTCTACTAGCCCCTTGGTCTACCTGTCACTACGTGTGTGATAGGCTCTAATTCACTTCATACACATTTCCAGCTACACAACCTCACATTCTACTAGCCCCTTGGCCTACCTGTCACTACGTGTGTGATAGGCTCTAATTCACTTCATACACATTTCCAGCTACACAACCTCACATTCTACTAGCCCCTTGGCCTACCTGTCACTACGTGTGTGATAGGCTCTAATTCACTTCATACACATTTCCAGCTTCACAACCTCACATTCTACTAGCCCCTTGGCCTACCTGTCACTACGTGTGTGATAGGCTCTAATTCACTTCATACACATTTCCAGCTACACAACCTCACATTCTACTAGCCCCTTGGCCTACCTGTCACTACGTGTGTGATAGGCTCTAATTCACTTCATACAAATTTCCAGCTACACAACCTAACATTCTACTAGCCCCTTGGCCTACCTGTCACTACGTGTGTGATAGGCTCTAATTCACTTCATACACATTTCCAGCTACACAACCTCACATTCTACTAGCCCCTTGGCCTACCTGTCACTACATGTGTGATAGGCTCTAATTCACTTCATACACATTTCCAGCTACACAACCTCACATTCTACTAGCCCCTTGGCCTACCTGACACTACGTGTGTGATAGGTGTCATGGATGTGGTTGCGGGGGACGATGTCGGGTGCTGGGTCACCATGGAAACCAGACTGGTCTGCACTGGCTGGCACTGGGAAGCAGACACAGAAACATTTCCCCCACCCTGCAGTGGATAGTGAATATACTTCAGAACCATCAGCAACAATAAAATATCAAAATCAATTAGAGCTATTCACACTAGTTTTGACCTACTTATTTGATACCAAAATACCATCATGGCCTTGAATCACTCACCTGAGTAAAAGGTACAACAATTATTCAAGACTTGACCTGGTGACCTAGATTTTGACCCAACATAACCCACATTCAATATTTGCCTCGTATTGTAAAGATTAACATTCTGGCTAATTTTCATCAAGATTGAGTCATAAATGTAGATGCTCAAATGGTAACATTGTATTTTTCTATTATTTGATCTGGCGATCTAGTTTTTGGACGCATGTAACCAAAATTGGAACTCAACCTAGATCTTGTCAAGATTCTGACCAAGTTTCATAAAGATTGGATGAAAAATGTGGGCTCAAGAGTGGTAATGAGCAAACAGTTGCACAGTGGACTCCTGACATGTAGTTAACACATTATCACTAAATGCTCAGGTAAGTTTAAATTGTGACCATTTTGGGTGTGGCATGATTTGACCAAAGGAGGCATAATTTGAGAAAACTTTTAAGAGGACTACTATATAAAACAAGAGCACCGCCTTGCGGGTGCAGACCGCTCATCTATTTTCTTTTTAAAGGTGAAGGGACTCTCATTTTCAATCACAAAGGAGGGAGGAGTGGAGTGAAGAGGGGTGTATAGTGTGGGGTTGTGGATATTTATTACATTATCTTCCAAAAAAGCGAAAAAAAAAAAAAAAAAAAATCGGGGGGGGGGGGGGGGGGGGGGGGGGGGTTTTGGGTGCGATGGTTGGACGGTATTTCAAACATAACCATTTTAAAAAAAAAAGTGTGAGGGTGTGGTGATAATTTGTGAGATGATCTTAAAAAAAAAAAAAAAAAAAAAAAAATCAAAAAAAAAATTGGGGGGGGGGGGGGGTGGGGTGGGGTGGGGGTATAGTGTGAGGGTGTGGTGGTCATTTGTGAGATGATCTTAAAAAAAAAAAAAAAAAAAAAAAAATTAGGGGGGGGGGGGGAGGGGGGGAGGGCACGGGGGAGGGAGGGAGGGCACGGGGGATGGTTTGGGTGAAGTCTATTGTGGTATGTCAGGTAAGAGTAGTTTCATCAAAGTATCAATCAAATCTAATCATAAATAAAGAAGTTATGGCAATTTTAGCAAAATTTAATAATTTGACCTTGAGAGTCAAGGTCATTCAAAGGTCAAAGTAAAATTCAAGTTGCCAGGTACAGTAACCTCATGATAGCATGTAAGTATTTGAAGTTTGAAAGCAATAGCCTTGATACTTCGAGTGGATCGAAACACAAAATTTAACCATATATTAAAAGTTACTAAGTCAAAAAAGGGCCATAATTCCGTAACAATGACAACCAGAGTTATGCAACTTGTCCTTTTACTGTACCCTTATGATAGTTTGTGAGTGTTCCAAGTATGAAAGCAATATCTATGATACTTTAGGGGTAAAGTGGACCAAAACATAAATCTTAACCAAATTTTCAATTTTCTAAGTATAAATGGCCCATAATTCCGTCCAAATGCCAGTCAGAGTTACATAACTTTGCCTGCACCGTCCCCTTATGATAGTTCATAAATCTTGCAAGTATGAAAGCAATAGCTTTGAAACTGTATGAATAAAGTGGACCTAAACACAAAACTTAATCAAATTTTCAATTTTCTAAGTATAAAAAGGGCACATAATTCTGTCAAAATGCCAGTCAGAGTTACATTACTTTGCCTGCACAGTCCCCTTATGATAGTTAGTAAGTGTTGCAAGTATGAAAGCAATAGCTTTGATGCTTAAGGAATAAAATGGACCTAAACACAAAACTTAACCAAAATTGTCAATTTTCCAAGTATAAAAAGGGCACATAATTCTGTCAAAATGCATGCCAGAGTTATCTAACTTTGCCTGCCCAGTCCCCTCATGATAGTAAGTAAGTGTACCAAGTTTGAATGCAATAGCATTGATACTTACTGAGAAAAGTGGAACTAAACGCAAAACTTAACCAAAATTTTCAATTTTTTAAGTATAAAAAGGGCACATAATTCTGTCAAAATGCACGCCAGAGTTATCTAACTTTGCCTGTCCAGTCCCCTCATGATAGTAAGTAAGTGTACCAAGTTTGAATGCAATAGCATTGATACTTTCTGAGAAAAGTGGACCTAAACGCAAAACTTAACCGGACGCCGACGCCGACGCCAACGCCGACGCCGACGCCGACGCCAAGGTGATGACAATAGCTCATAATTTTTTTTCAAAAAATAGATGAGCTAATAACTGAAAATGACCAAAATACAGCACCTTTGGTCCCTCTGGTGTCAGAGAAATAGTTTATTAATAAGCATCATGACATAGAAAGTCTAGGTAAAAGGGATGCACATTTTTTTCAATTTTGTATGCAGGAAGATTCAAATCGCACATTCACAAATTAACATTATACTAAATAAAAAATAATGCCTCCAAAATTGAATGTTGTAATTTGAAAGGTGTTGGAAAACACCTGTGAGCACTTTTACGACCAGGGACAGACAGACAGACAGACTAACAGACAGACAAAAAGACATCCATAGTGATTCCAGTATAGCTTTTACTTCATAACAATTTAGGGGGAGGGGTTGGAATTTCGACATTTATGAGAAATACCCCTTAGATAAGCTGCATGTTCAACTATAGTGGGAGTTTGTAACAAGATTGTTATAGAAAATCTTTATTTAAAAGAAAGATGGCTTAAACAATTTTTCTCTTAGGATAAAAGTAAAATCATGTCCCAACTTCATAGGGAACAATGCATGCTAATTGGAATGTTGTACATTGAAAGTTTGTGATGTCCATAGTGAACAAATTAAACTTCTACTTTGCTGCAGGAGGTGTAAGAACTGTACAACACATCAATGTAAGGCTAAACGTTCAAATATATAATTCTTGATGCATTAACATAGAAGCTTTGGACTTGTTTCAATATTTTCAGAAAAGACGTCTAAAAATGTGATCATTAAATGAAATGAAAATTGTTTTCCTAAAATAATGCATAGATCACCAACTTGTAAAATGATTAGATGCTTTTTGATGGTTTTGGTGGGTGATCACATTTTGTTTCATGAGAGCTTATCGACATTGAGACTTTTTAAGATCAATACCAGGTATAGATCTTAGTGGTTTCCCCTGCGTGTAGATTTAGGCCCTGGAAGGCATGTTAATTTCAAAAGTCTGACTGGGCAAATAGCTTTTTAGAAAAACTTCAACAATTTTACTCACAGTTTATCATTTAATTTTTATTAAGAATGAATTCAAGCTCCAGGGATGTGATTTAAGAACAACTTCAGGGGAGAAAAAGTCCCCACTTACAAAGTTCAACTAAATTCTCATTTCTATATAGATCCAGTCAAGTTTATAACTATTTGTCAAAGTTTGACATTGAAAGGGAGGAAATCAGCTGAAAGGAGGAATAATCACACCCATGAGGCTCATATAAGGGCATTAACCAGAGCAAAATATTTACTATAGATAGTTGCCCGTCTGGGCAACCTCCTGTAAAAAGTAAGTTGCTATCATTGAATACCTGAGTAGATGTGACCAGGATGCCCTGTGGGTTGGTGCTGATCATGCTGATGGGGACAGAGATGCTGCCTCCCCCGTGGACTGACAGGGACACCTGCAGACACGAGGTGATATTTGAGTACTGTTGTTGGAAAACTGGGCTTAATGCATGTGAGTAAAGTGTTGTCCAACTTTAGCCTGTGCAGTCTTCAAAGGCTAATCAGCGACAATACTTTCTGCTTTAATGTTGTTGTTTTTTGTTTAAAAAACATTTCTTCTAAACGACAAGGGCTGTTTGTAAAACATGCATGCCCCCCATATGGGCTGTCAGTTGTAGTGGCAGCCATTGTGTGAATATGTTTTTTGTCACTGTGACCTTGACCTTTGACCTGAAAATCAATAGGGGTCATGATCAATGTACCTATGAAGTTTCATGATCCTAGGCCTAATTATTCTTGAGTTATCATCAGGAAACCATTTTACTGTTTCGAGTCACTGTGACCTTGACCTAGTGACCTGAAAATTTATAGGGGTCATCTGCCAGTCATGACCAATGTACCTTACAAGTTTCATGATCCTAGGCATAAGCATTCTTGAGTTATCATCCGGAAACCATTTTAATATTTAGAGTCACTGTGACCTTGACCTTTGACCTAGTGACCTGAAAATCAATAGGGGTCATCTGCAAGTCATGATCAATGTACCTATGAAGTTTCATGATCCTAGGCGTAAGCATTCTTGAGTTATCATCCGGAAACAATTTAATGGTTCGAGTCACCGTGACCTTGACCTTTGACCTAGTGACCTGAAAATCAATAGGGGTCACCTGGGATGTCATGATCAATGTACCTATGAAGTTTCATGATACTTGGCGTAAGCATTCTTGAGTTATCATCCGGAAACCATTTTACTGGTTCAAGTCACCGTGACCTTGACCTTTGACCTAGTGACCTGAAAATCAATAGGGGTCATCTGCGAGTCATGATCAATGTACCTATGAAGTTTCATGATCCTAGGCGTTAAGCGTTCTTGAGTTATCATCCGGAAACCATATTTCTGTGTCGAGTCACCATGACCTAGACCTTTGACCTAGTGACCTGAAAATCAATAGGGGTCATCTGCAAGTCATGATCAATGTATCTATGAAGTTTCATGATCCTAGGCGTAAGCATTCTTGATATATCACCCGGAAACCATTTTACTGGTTTGAGTCACCGTGACCTTGACCTTTGATCTAGTGACCTGAAAATCAATAAGGGTCATGTGCGAGTCATGATCAATGTACCTATGAAGTTTCATGATCCTAGGCGTAAGCGTTCTTGAGTTATGATCCTTAAAACCATTTGGTGGACGGACAGACCGACGGACCGACCAACATGTGCAAAACAATATACACACTCTTCTTTGAAGGGGGGCATAAAGATCAAGTGTATGCAGAAAATGTTGTCCCTCATTAGCCTGTGCAGACTGCACATTCTTATCTTGTACGACACTTTATGGACATGAATTAAGCCAAGTTTTCTCAGAATTAGTTGACATTTAATAGAACTAGAACGTTGCCATGCAAGGAAACAAAGCTTTTGCCATTTTATTAATTTATTTACTTGAAATTACTTTTGGCAATCCCAAGCTATAACTTCATGTCAGCTACCTACATGCACATTTTTTGGCGCAATACGTTTATCCGAACTCCAGTTATTGAGCAGAAACAGTTTTTCTATTTGTTGGTAACATAGACCTTGAAGCGAAATGCTCAAAATGCATGCCCAAGCAAGGTCAACATGAAAGTTACCTTCACACACACATTCCAATCTCAATCTAGGTTTCCATGCAAGCTTACTACATCCAAAGTTTCATCAAGGTGGTGTCAGGCTGGGACGACAGTTTTCGCACAATGCATTAAGCCCTGTGTTGCCAAACCTTGGCTCATATAATTGCATGTTCTTAAGCCCGTGTATATTTAGAAGGCCATGCATGTTGTCTTACCTGCATGTTCTGCAGTCCTTGCAGGTTGGCTATGTTCATGCCAGGCAACCCTGTGAGGTTCTGTATGTTGATGTTTGGGGGGATACCCGTGATGTTCAACATGCCCCCATGCTGCTGCTGCTGCTGTTGTTGTTGCTGTTGATGATGATGAACGATGTTGTTTGCTGATGACACTTGGGCTGAAGAATCTCCTACAGTTGAATATATCACTTGTTTTATGATTTCTTGTAATAGTAAAAAAAGAACCGGAGTAACAAGGTTGAACCAATGGCATGTTTTCAAATGGTATTGTAAAATGGTCGTGCTTTGGTCAGATCCAGCAATTAAGACCAGAATTAATATAAAATACTGTCAGGAAATTAAGGATCACTGGTTCTTATTCTTAATGTTTCTGGATAAAAGGTACAACCATGACCATCACAAAATTTAGATTAAAAGACATTCCAACTATGCAGTTAAAACTATTGCCATTATCTAAAATTGAAACAACATTTTGTTTTCTCTAATATTATTTTTACAAAAGTTTTATGAAAACATTGCATGGTCTGATATAACAATAGAATTACTACAAAGAATAAATATAAGAACATAAAAATTTGCTTCACTTTCTCATTCAACATAAAACACAGCTCAGTGTTTTTTGGTCAAATCTTGGACCAAACTAAGGCCCTATTCCCACTCTCAAAAAGTATAAAAAATTTCCCAACTGCCTAAAATTAAGCAAATAAATATTTAATAAATCTCAATATGTAGTTTATCTCCATTACCTTATTTAATATAATATTGAAAACACTATTATTATCATATTATATACAGCAAATCAACAAAACCACAAATTTCCCATTTATACTCAAAACGACGATATTTTCCCAATTCAAAAGGTGTCGGTCGAGTTCCCAAAATGGTGAGAAAAAGCACCGACAACTGCTTACCTTGCACATACGAGGATATATTCACATGGTGCGTGGTCTGGGCCATATGGTGTATAGTGGAGGACTCATTGGTCAGACTGGGCTTCCTCGCTAGCTGGCCGGGCATGGACACTATGGATGGGGGTGGGGTCGGGGTGTGTGTGGGTGTTCGGGAGCCCGTAGGCAGGGAGCCCCCAGGGGTGGAAGGCTGGGCCAGGAAGGGCTGAGTCCCCTGGGAGGTTGGGCTGGTGAACAGCTGGGCTGGAAAAGCAAGACAAGAACACTGTACTGAAATGCTGACGCAATTTAGCAAACAAGTCTCTTTCTGGAATAACTATCCATGTGCATATGGTGTCATCCCTGTTTAGCAGTCTGCACAGGCTAATCAGTGATGATAATTAACACTCAAAAAAGATATTTGCAAGAAAGAGACTTCCTTTAACTGAAAATACCATACAAGTGGAAAACGTGCCTGATTAGCCTGTGCCCACTGCACTGCATATGGGACAACACTTTACGCACATGCATTAAGCTCAGTTTTCCAAGAGTGAGGCTCAAATGTATACAAGCAATACAATGTCAGTTTCTTTAAATGAAATTTTAGTTTAAGATAAAACAGAAATCAGATTTATTGCATTGTCAAGTATAAACATGGGATGCCTGGAAGAGACTTAATAAGTAAATCATTTTGAAATTAGAAATGTGTTACAATGATGCCCCCACAACCCATGTTTGGAAACAGATACGGTAACAATATATTCTACAGTGGACAAAAAGAAAAAGTGTGAAAGTTTCATCCAGTATAGTTCAAGTGGACTTAAAAACACAAACTTTATCGACTATACAATATATAATGAAAAAACAACCAAGGCCCATAATTCTGACATAACTTATCGCAGCCCTAAATGCCTGCTTTATTATCATATATAAACAAGAAACCGTCGGAGACGGGTGATAATCCCCAATGTTTTTTTTAGTCACAATATTGCACTATATATTCAGATAAAAGGAAACGTCTTGAGGGCACAGTAGTTGGGGGGACAAGAATATTTTAAAATAAAATTTCAAAGGGCCATAACTCTGTGAAAAATCATCCGACCAGAACCAGCTGATAATATGCACATCTCCTCTTGGTAGTGAAGCTTCCCATAAAGTTTCATTGAATTCTGGTCTTAGTTGCTGAGAAATAGCCCGGACAAGAATTGCACTATATGTACAGTAAATGGAAATTTTCAAAGGGCCATAACTCTGTGAAAAATCATCCGACCAGAACCCGCTGATAATATGCACATCTCCTCTTGGTAGTGAAGCTTCCCATAAAGTTTCATTGAATTCCGGTCATTAGTTGCTGAGAAATAGCCTGGACAAAAATTGTGCACAGACGGACAGACGAAGCGGCGACTATATGCTCCCCCCAAAATTGTTTGGGGGAGGATAATAAAGGTAATTCAAGGTAAAAGTTTTAGTGAGATTCAACTGACATATAAAGAGCAGTTGAAAACACAAAATGTCTGGACAAAATATTCTATCGTGAAAATAGGAACAAAGGCTCCAAATTCTGCCAAAATAAGTTTCAGCCCAAAATTCCTTATTAACCTTGATTATGTTTATCTACATATAAATGTTATTCAACTGTGAAAGTTTGAGCAGATCACCCTGTTGTTAAAGAGGACTTCTAAACACACCTTTGGAACATACATACTGCCATACCAAGGGAAAAGTGCAATGCTCAATGCCTCCCAATATACCGAGGGAAAAGAGCAATGCTCAATGCCTCCCAATATACCGAGGGAAAAGTGCAATGCTCAATGCCTCCCAATATACCGAGGGAAAAGTGCAATGCTCAATGCCTCCCAATATACCGAGGGAAAAGAGCAATGCTCAATGCCTCCCAATATACCAAGGGAAAAGTGCAATGCTCAATGCCTCCCAATATACCGAGGGAAAAATGCAATGCTCAATGCCTCCCAATATACTGAGGGAAAAGAGCAATGCTCAATGCCTCCCAATATACCGAGGGAAAAGAGCAATGCTCAATGCCTCCCAATATACCAAGGGAAAAGAGCAATCTCAATGCCCCCCAATCAGTGGGGGCATAACAATTGAAATATAATTAACTGTGACCTTTTACATCAATTTAAAATTCAGATTATTATACATGAAACAAGAGATGTATTTGTCAGAAACACAATGCCCCCTACTGCACCGCTTTGATACATTTCTTTTTTACATTTGACCTTGAAGGATGACCTTGACGTTTCACCACTCAAAATGTGCAGCTCCATGAGATACACATGCATGCCAAATATCAAGTTGCTATGTGAAGGGACATAGAAGTTATGAGCATTTTTCGAAACCTAAACGCGAAACCTAAAGGAATAGTGTGACAGAAGGACAGACGGACAGACAGACGGACGGACGATCCGATCACTATATGCCCTCCTTCGGGGGCATAATAAAAAGAAACCATAAAACAAAGATACTCAACATTAAATAAAGAGGCCAATATCAAAGTGAAAGCAGCATAGTTAAAAGAAAGGTTGGTACTGTAAAAGCATTTGTGGGACATCAAATTTTTAAGTCGCGTTCTGAGAAAACTGGTCATAATGCATGTGCGTAAAGTGTTGCCCCAGGGACAACACTTTCCGCTTTTATGACATTTTTCGTTTAAATGAAATCTCTTTTTAGCAAAGATCCAATTTAGGCGGCAAGTGTTGTCCCTGATTAGCCTGTGCAGACTGCACAGGCTAATCAGTGACGACGCTTTATGCACATGCATTATGCCCAGTTTTCTCAGAACATGACTTATTTTTTTATTTTGTGGATTAACGATCCACAAATTTAACACGAACACATTGGAAAATTTCCAATGCATATTCCTCATATTTTATTTCATAATCAGTAATTCAGGAATTTAATTGTCCATAAAGAGGTCATTTTTTTAAAGACCATTCAATTTCATGCCAACAAATATAAATGATTTTACAGCATCTTATCGCCCTCTTGGTGCAATAACATACCATGTGACAGTGAAATTAGAAGGCGCATGGTACCTTTTTGCACCGATTGGGTGTAATATAACTACAAAAACCTAATGTCTACAGAACACTGCCCATAACGCCATTTACCGATAGGAGGCTGAGGATTGATAGGACTGGCCATAGGAGTGTTGCTCCGGGACGCTATACTTGTCTGAAAACCAGTCTGTAGTCCCAGCTGCTTGAGCCTCTGGGACGCTGACTGTGACTGGTTGGCCATGTGAGGTAACCGTGGAGACAGGCCTACAGGAGACTGGTTTACACTGGTTGGCAATGTCAGCTGGATCTGGGCTGGTGACTGGGTGGGGGTACCTGGGGAATCAATCGGACATAGTTTTAGGGTTATTAAAGATTTGTTAATTGAATAAAAGATCTTGAACTTAAATACAAATATGAAAAAAGTGCTTATTATTGCTATAAAAGGGTAATCAAATTTATAATAACAGCAAATTACAGGCATGCGCATTGATATATAAATGAACTTAACATGCTGAACACACATTATTTTTTAAACATATGAGACCACATAGTTTAAGATTTATCATGAGTTATCTCACCCTGCTGTGAGATAGATGTCCCAAGGGGTGGAGTAGGGGTGCCTCCAGGGGGCGGGATACTCAGCTGTAGCTGGATAGGCATCTGTCTCTTCTGGGCTCCCAATGCGCCCGGGCCCAGCTCCTGATATGAGATTAGCTAATAGATTTGTTTTTGCTTTTTTGAGACGCATTCTGAGAGAAATGGGCTTAATACATGTGCATAGTGTTGTCACACATAAGGCTAATCAGGGAGCGCAGTTTCTGCTTTTATGGGATTTTTCATTTAAAGGAAGTCTATCCAAAAAAAAAATCCAGTTACACGGAAAAGTCATCCATGATTAGCAAGTAATGCATTGAGTGCAGTTTTCCCAGAAGGAGGCTCTGTTTTTTTAAAGGTATATTGATATGTTGATAAATTGATATGTTGATATATTGATATATTGATATGTTGATATATTGATATGTTGATATATTGATATGTTGATATATTGATATATTGATATGTTGATATATTAATATGTTGATATGTTGATATATTGATATGTTGATATATTGATATGTTGATATATTGATATGTTGCATTTGACTTGCAAAACGTATGTGATGAGCATAATAAAAACGGGGATATTAAAAATACTGGAAAATTTGATTATCCTGGAATTTATATGAAAATGTTTGTGGCTTAGTTTTTGTTGAGCCTTTCTAAAAAAAACTGTTCTGTATTCAATACTAATTATTATCTATGAGCCAAAAATTAACCTTAATTCAATTTCATGTGGGTAAAGCGACATCCTAGATAACCCTATGCTGTCTGCACAGGCGGATCTGTGATGACACTTTCAACCAAAACTTAATTTTTGCGTTTAAACATAAAAGCAGAAAGTTTCGTCAATGGAAAATCTTTGCAGACTTATCTGGACAAACACCTAATGCACATTCATCAGACCAGCTTCTATGTTTTTAATTGAATAACATCGAACAACAAGTTATAAAGGGGATGACAGATACTAAGTTTTATATCTTTGGCTACAGCTTTGTCACTCAAAGTTGTATAATTAACTAGAATGCTTGAAAAATGTACAAAAAATAACATTATTATTATTTCTGTTTTTATTATTATTGAAACATGTTAAATCTTTTTAAAATAGACATTCAAGCTCATATTGCATACTGATACCATTTGTATGTACAATATGTAAAATGCCAAACTGTTCTCTGTTGTGCTAATATCCCGCACTGTTCTCTGTTGTGCTAATATCCCACACTGTTCTCTGTTGTGCTAATATATTTTATCATTAAAAATGTGTTTGCATTTATATCACACTGTTTGTGCCATTAATAAATGGTTATAAAGATTTCATAAGTATCAAAAAAAGGTCCGAAACTGAAAACTGTTTGAAATTGTAATTAAAATTAATGTGCTAGAAATATTCGTGTTTAATTGTCTGTTATACACAATCAACAGACCAAAACAAGTACTGGTCGTGTACGTAATGCCGGCCACTTTTGGGACTATTTTAACAAAATCTTTTGTTTTAGGCAACTGGTTGAAACTAAACTTCAAATATATAATCCTGAGTTCAAAACTCACCTAGCATGAAATTTCAATAGAATTAAATCAGTGTATGTTACTTTTATTAACAGAAATTAATGACATAAAGTATCAATTTTCGTATGGCAATTGTACCTACAAAATTGGCCACTTTTCAGTTAAATCTGCAGGTACAATTACAAAGCAATATCTTTAGACAAATGTCCTCATTTAAAGAGTACTAATAAAGGTTTACAAAAACAAAATTTTCGACTTGAAACTTATAATATATGCGACATTATTATACCAGTTCCTCTACCTAACTATTTTAATAAATATAAACAGGCACTGTTAATGGGGAACTGCAAATTCATTATTTTTTTATTTTTTTTAAAATAGTTATTATTTTATTTTTTCTAACAATGCTAAGAAAGTAAAAACATTTTGTTTAAAAAGTTGACTTTAGTGTCGATTTTTAGTAAACGCTTATATTTAATTTTACAACATGTAGCCTATTAATATTTTAATCAAGGGAGGTAATTTATATATTAAAAGTTTATATTTAGGTCCTGAATTTTATGTTTTAAATGTATGTTATTAGACAATTAAATGAAAATACCTTAAAGGCTCTATAAAGGTGAAGATACGTAATTATTTACAGATTTTTAAATATTTTTTTCATATTTTATTTATAAAGGTTAGCAAAAAACAATATATATATGTGCTATTGGACATAATAATAAAAAAATGAGCAATACAACTTGTTTTGAGCTCAAAATAAAGTGTCCTCCAAGTCAATTGTGTTTACAAACAATCAGTTTATTTACATCGCTGTTTACTCGTAAAAGAGAAATTGAAAGTGACTCAGGTCACCAAAAATATAACGATGACTTTTAACGTTTTCCGGTATTACTCACAAAGTAGGTCTCTTCTAAATGGTTAAAACGTTTGTAGTGAACTAATAAGTTACTTTCTGCTTGTAAAAAGTTGTTAAAATAGAATTAAAATTGAATGTTCTTTCGGCTATTTTTAGCATATGTCAACGCTCTGAGGCTACACATCATGTTAGTTGCAAAAATGTAAACATTTCTTCCAATTATGAAACGGGTTTATCTTCCATAATTCTTGACAACGTTGTACCTAAGCTGTGTTATTAGAAGTTTTTATGCAAGAGTAACTGAAATTCTGTAAAAATTAGACCAGTTGATATGCATAATAATTGGATTTGTGACCTTTATAGTCTTTAATTAAAGTTAATCAGATAGAAATTATAATAATATTATTAAATATGTTTGTTTCTTATATGGATATAATTTTCGCAATGGATGATGACGTCACTTTTCCCATGTGAGAAATATTTCGTGTTATGTTAATGCAAACGTTTACAGTGATATGCTTCTTTAATTTTGCAAAATATTGAGAGTAGGGTTGGTTTTCAAGTTGATTTTTCTAAAAATTATTTCAAAATATATGTGTTTAGATCATGAAAATGATTAAACACAGGTGGCCGTTTTTTTACGTACAGGCCGGAATTACGTATACGACCAGTATACATTTTATTTTCAATCCTGATATTAACCTGCAGTGGTGTGGAGGTCACAGTTTTATTTGTGCCCATGTTGACCCCCACGTTGGCCGAGGGTAGCTCAGTAGGCAGGGTCTGGGTACAGGTGACTATTGTACGCTGTCCTGGCCGGTGGATCGTTATCTTCACCTCACGGCGACCCTCCTCCGTGAAGATCTCTCTGAACTGGTCCAAATACCTGGTGAGCATATGAACAATGTCCCAATGAAAATAACATGGCGATTAAGATTATTGTAATAGGGCCGGTTAACAAGTTGTGCAAGTTATTTTAGAATCCCTTTATACATGGCAAAATTAAGGCTTGTCCAGGAATTCTAAAATTGTTTTACAGCAAAATGTGACTTTTGACCGTTAAGTGTGACCTTGACCTTTTATGAAGGAAGAAGGAGTTAAACATGACACGTCATCTAATGATGGTAACCATTGTGCACAAAGTTACTTTAAAATCCATCAATGTATGGGAAAGTTATGGCTGAGACAGGCAGTTTCACACACAAATGCACAGACAGGCAGTGCAACTGGAATGTACCCGCCTGTATGCAAATGCACTAATCCCAGTTTTCCTAGAACACAGCTTCAGTTCTCTTCATAAATGTGATCAGAATGTGGCAACTTACTTTCTGACAGAGTCTTTGCTGCCAAGGAGAAATCTGAAACAAGAGATGTCAAATATTAAAGGGACCTTTTTCACAGATTTTGCATGAAATAAAGTTTGTCATTAAACACTTTTAACTGTAAACATTTGAACTAAATAGCTAAAATAGCTGCAGTGAACACACAAGAAGAAAATTTAAAAAAGAAAACAAAGAGTAAATCCTCAACTGGGTTCGCACAACTGACCCTCAGAGTAAAAGTCTAGCATTTAAACCACTTGGCCATCCGTGCACAGATAGTGAGTGGTGTATTTTACACTTAATATAAGCAATCCTTGTTATGTCATAAAATATAACGATTACAACAGAACTCTCCACATGATCATACAATAGTGTCGCATTTTAATGTTTTATTGTTTCCAGGTTTTAAAATAGTCAAGTGATGCAGATATTGGATATTTTAGAGCATAGATAACCTTCAGCTTAACTGTTTCCTCGCAAATATCATAACTAAACAGAAAATTTGCCAATCTGGAACAATTTTTTTCATTGTGTCAATTTACCAAAATGTGGAAAGGTCCTTTTAAGAAATCATTATGATAAACTTGCTTTTACAAATCAGTAATTCACTTTATACAAGTTAAGGAATGAAAATTATCAACAAAGAGCTTTTGTAAAACTAGGTGACCATGCATAAATAAATACATATAATGTTCTTCATTTGTGACTTTGAGCTTTGCCAGACAAACATGTTTAATTGAGGGAAAAAATTACCTAATCTATATTAAATGAATATTAAATCTTAACTTTGCTCCAAATTCCTTACAGGAAGTTTTAAGTAACACAATAAAAACTCTGGCATCCAAAAGAAATAGATTGAAACCAAATGTGTATGTAAAAACAGAAATATGTATGGTTAACAAATTGAGACCATTTATATATCATATGATATCTAAATAACCCTCCCTCTTTGAAACTGATGTTTAACCCTTTCAGTGCGGGAACCGAGTTATGAAGGCCTTTGCAAACAGTTTGGATCCAGATGAGACGCCACAGAACGTGGCGTCTCATCAGGATCCAAACTGTTTGCTATTTTGATAATATTCTTTGAAAAAATTGGAAGAGAATGCTAATTTTAGAAATTCAGCAGAGGACATTTTAGCACACGACAAATTTCCCAGCATGCAAAGGGTTAATACATGTACATAAAGTGTTGTCCCAGATAAGCTTGTGTGGTTCTCCCGGGCTTATCATGAACGACACTTTTCTCTTGTGTGGTATTTTTACGAAAATCCAGTTTAGGCAGAAAGTGCTCTCCCAGATTAGTCTGAGCGGACTTGACAAGATCTGGGAAGACAGGTTATGCATATGCATTAAGCCCAGATTTCCCAGAAAAAGGCTTAAACGAGCTGAGGTCTAACTAATGGTATTAGCTTGAATAGCCAGTGTTTGGAAATGGTTTGTGTCTGGCCTTGTTTCCATATTGATTGACAGAGATATTGGATAGAGTCTTGAGTGGTATCATATGTACCTATTTATCAATATTATTGGGGTTATATGAATGTATAACTAAACTAACAAGCAAACCATTCAAATGCTTTTGCGCACAATTAATTGCAGCTCTATGAAAACCTGGTAAGATCTATGGCTTTCCTAAGTTTGGAGACCCAAATGGCTTCTACTTTAAAAAAAAACTTTTTAGTTAGCAGACTGTCTGCCATAGGAGAACAAGAGATGTGTTTGTCAGAAACACAATGCCCCCTATTGCGCCGCTTTGAAATAAAATTTCAATATATCATTTGGTAGGTTTAGAAATTATCTCCCTTTTAAAGCTTATTACTTCCCTTAGATTGTATTTTTTGACTTTTAACCTTGAAGGATGACCTTGACCTTGACTGTTTGCCACTCAAAATATGCAGCTCCATGAGATACACATGCATGCCAAATATCAAATTGCTATCTTCAATATTGCAAAAGTTATGGCCAATGTTAAAGTTTTCCGACGGACGGACAGACAGACAGACAGTTCAAATGCTATATGCCACCCTACTGGGGGCATAAAAATACATATTGAGACATCCACCAAGGGGGATAACATTGATTGGGATATGAAAGAAAACATTGATTGGGACATCCACCATGTGGGAAAACATTTATTGCAACTTCCACCATTTGAACAATACTTATTGGGATATTCGCAAAGGTGGAAACATTAGGACATCCACCATGAAAGTAAACAATGAATGGGTCATTATTTATCACCTTATAATATAACTCTAGTCAACTCTCATTATATACCACTAGATTTTATGCCTCTAGCCAAGTGTAATGTTTTACCCCTTGATTGTATAACTCCAGTCAAGTATAATTATTTACATCTTGATTGTATGATGATAGTCAAGTGTCATTACTAACCTCTTGATTGTATGCTGATAGTCAAGTGTCATTATTTACATCTTGGTTGTATTACTTTTGCCTAGTGATATTATTTACCACTTGATTTTAAGCCAAGTGTTAGTATTTAAATTTGACTATTAATATAAACACACAATTTATTAATTGAATCTTTGATGGACAGGTGTCTACTGGCTAATTCAGTGCAGTGTAGCCTAATTGTGTGCAGTGTATCCTAACCTGCAGGTGGCCCCCACAGACTTGTCCTCCCTGTAGTCATGGTCGAGGTAGAGCTCCCCAATGTGAGCGTCGTCACTGGGGCGGTGGAGGATGGTCAGTTTGGCCAGCAGCTTCTTGTCCTGCATGCCGTCACGCTCCAGGACATGCTCCTCTAGAAGACTCTGTAAGATTTGAGGCAAGAATATATATGAGCCTGGAAAAACGGGGCTTCATGCATGTTAAGTGTTGTCCCTGATTAGACTGTACATTTTCCACTTTTATGGATTTTTTTGTTGAAAGCAGGTCTGTTCAATACAAAATCCAGCGTAGACAGAAAGTGGTGTCCCTGATTAGCCTGTGCAAAGGCTTATCTGGGCTGACATTTTATGAACATTCATTAAGCCCAGTTTTCCCATAAAAAGGGAGTTGGAAAATTGATGAAGATGAAGCTGCAGAAACAAGGTGTCTTGATCAATATCATGAACTTCTCCCAACACTCACCAATAATTATTTGTTTCCTATTATTCAAAGTATTAAATCATGAAAAAGTCCTGACACTCTTTCTAAACAACTACAAATAACATGTTGGTTTCCCAGTTTCAGGACTGGGTTTTTGTTTAAAAATAAAATCATTATTTTGGAATGATTGAAATTCACCATTCTCTAATTACAGCTTGTCACCATAGTGACTTAGAATACACCTTGATGTTACATGTCATAATATGTTGCAAGTTGATTCTACAAAGAATTGTTATCCCTTGGGCGTGGCCAGTTTTTATCACAGGGGCATCGTTTTTTAACACTTGGTGCAGGACCACTATAATATCTTTTGTACCAAATAGTGCTTCATGCTTGCAAGAAAAGATCTTAATAGTTATCATGATATATATGTATAAGTGTATATAAATCATTCTTCCTCAGGGTGTACAAAGTTTTGACTCTAGGGGCGTGATTTCATCAATTTTTGTGGGGGTTCACATTTCACTGTTTAATACCAAATATCAAACCTATGGGCCATGAGGTTTCAGATGAAAATGGTTTCTGTATGCCATAAAAGTCTATATTAACTTTGTGAACCAAAGGGCGTTGCCACTTTTACTCATGCCTGTTGACTCCTGGGGAATGATTATAACAAAATGGAGGACCTCGGTACAATGTCACATGCCAAATAGCAAACTTATAATATGACAAAGATACATCCAAGTTTGAATATTGTGTGCTAAACAGGGCAACAGAACGTCTCTGGAAAAGGTCTTGTCTACTTACAAATAGACATAGGTCACCAGGGGGTGTAATAAGAGACACAACATACATGTGTTACACATGGAAATAGGATGAGTCTACAATTCTTGTTTCAAGTGCAACAATTGAGCCTAATTCTGTGAAAACTGGGCTTTATGCATGTGTGTAAAAGGAATTTAGGCTTTTATGGAATTTTTTGTTCAAAGGATGTCTCTCCTTAACTAAAATCTAGTGCAGGCGGAAGGCGTCCCCACTGATAAGCCTGTCAGGACTGCACAAGCTCATCTGGGACGACACTTTAAGCTCATGCATTAAACCCAATTTTCCCAGAACAAGCCTCAATTAAAGAAAGCTGTCGTTCTGGCTAATGACTTCATTAATCTGTGGAAAATCAGAACTCCAATCAGTTGTTTAACTGCTGATAAAACAGACAAACATTGAGAGCTATGTCATAAACATTACTAAGACTTCCTGAACCCCTCTGTCTGCTTTATTCAAGAGCGTGCAAAAAACAAGCATGTTTGGGGTCACTTCCGATTGAAAATCTCTTCATGGTGATGACAAATTTTAAGCTTCAATTTAATTTGTTGAGATATGAAAGGAAGTAGTTTGAGTCACAAACATATATTTTCTGCGGACAAAATTCGGTCTGACAGAGTATACTATACTGAAATAGCTATGGCATTCCTATAACTCCTTCATGTAGTATCAAAGCATTAAAAACAGGATTCATAACATACTGCCTATACCAGTGTGTTAGACAGTGTTCTAAGATCCTAACATACTGCCTATACCAGTGTGTTAGACAGTGTTCTAAGATCCTAACATACTGCATATACCAGTGTGTTAGACAGTGTTCTAAGATCCTAACATACTGCACATACCAGTGTGTTAGACAGTGTTCTAAGATCATAACATACTGCATATACCAGTGTGTTAGACAGTGTTCTAAGATCCTAACAAACTGCTCATACCAGTGTGTTAGACAGTGTTTTAAGATCATAACATACTGCATATACCAGTGTGTTAGACAGTGTTTTAAGATCATAACATACTGCCTATACCAGTGTGTTAGACAGTTTTCTAAGATCATAACATACTGCATATACCAGTGTGTTAGACAGTGTTCTAAGATCATAACATACTGCCTATACCAGTGTGTTAGACAGTGTTTTAAGATCATAACATACTGCCTATACCAGTGTGTTAGACAGTTTTCTAAGATCATAACATACTGCCTATACCAGTGTGTTAGACAGTTTTCTAAGATCATAACATACTGCATATACCAGTGTGTTAGACAGTGTTCTAAGATCATAACATACTGCATATACCAGTGTGTTAGACAGTGTTCTAAGATCATAACATACTGCACATACCAGTGTGTTAGACAGTGTTTTAAGATCATAACATACTGCCTATACCAGTGTGTTAGACAGTGTTCTAAGATCATAACATACTGCCTATAACAGTGTGTTAGACAGTTTTCTAAGATCATAACATACTGCATATACCAGTGTGTTAGACAGTGTTCTAAGATCATAACATACTGCCTGTACCAATGTGTTAGACAGTGTTCTAAGATCATAACATACTGCCTATACCAGTGCGTTAGACAGTTTTCTAAGATCATAACATACTGCATATACCAGTGTGTTAGACAGTGTTCTAAGATCATAACATACTGCACATACCAGAGTGTTTTCTTCCATAAATGTCCTCTCCTGTTTCTCTTTAACCTTTGCAAATTTCTCCACGTCTATAACTTCTGGGGTGGAGAGAGGAACTTGCTTCTGTTTCCAAAAGTCCACAGTCTGAAAACGGTTGCCAAGAAATGATTGAAACAACAGCTTGCACAGATTTTGAAAAACTGATACACCAACAAAATATTGTACTAAAATTAAACAAGAGATTAGGTGATGGCATACAGTTTGTTTTTTCCACTGTTTGTCCACTGTCATCTTACTGCGGTCATAGGGCTCCATCTGGCTCAAAATTTTCTGTAGCCAAATTTACCTTTTATGTCTTTATCCTTATTATTTTTTATATTTTATGGGTGAAAATATAGAAAACCTTGTTGCCAAATAGATTTGTTGTAGTAAAATTTCTTTATTTGTAGCCATTTGCTAATTTGGTGAGTGGCAGAGAAAGCCCTAGATCAATTAACCTTCTCTTACTTTACCTGGGTAAGCAGGTTTACCAGCACTCAGTGTACATACTCAAGCCAGTAACTGACAACTGCCATACTTCAATTACAAGTAGGGGGAAAATGGAAGTAGACATGATTTCATGAGATATCACTACACAAGTAATCTTGACACGTGCCAGGAGTCAAACCAGATGTTCATAGATTATTAGTTCAGTGCTATATTGAGGTTGCTTGCAGAAAGAAAATGAGTTTTGTTCATGTTTAAAACGGATTTTATGAAAGTGCATAAAGTGTCATACCAGATTAGTTAGTGCAGTCTTCACATGCTAATTAGGGACTATACTTTTCTGCCTTAAGTGGATTTTTACTAAGAAGAGACTTCCTTTAAACAAAAATTAGCACAAACTGCACAGGTCAATCTGCGACAACACTTTACCCACATGGATTTAGCCCTGTTTTCCAAGACTAGGGATAGAAAAAGATCCATGATAAATAAATCAGAACAAATGTGGTTTTTTACGTAAAAAGTAGGGATGGCAACGAATACCGATATCGGTATTGGAATATTCGGTCACCCTTCCGAACGAATATTCGGATATTCGGTCAACATCTGTTGGAAAAAAGTCAACTTTGTTTACCGTACCATTACTCCATGAATTATACTTTCGTTTTTACCGGAAGTTCACCGGAAGTGACTAAATATTGACACAGCGTTGCCGTCGCTAATTCGAAGCTGATTTTGTTGATTACTTTTTAAGTTTTTATTGTTAAAATTGAATGACAAAAACTGTTTTTAAACTATTGATATCGTACGTCAACAATAGAACGAGAAACATAATATTACATGACGACAAAATAATTACATGACAAAACAGTTATATCTACATATAATTAAAGCTGAACTTAAACGAATTATGTACATAGCCACAACACACTTTGAACCTGTTAAACAGACTAAACAGTCAGTCTTTTAAAGTTGCCACGTTTAAAAGACACTTGGATCGGCGACTTCTTATCGGATGATGTCGTGAAATACTTCCAAGCAGCGGAGGCGTATGTGGCATTTTGCTTGGACAGATATTTACTTTATGCGTGTAACAATTATAATATTTTCAATTAAATGAGGGTGCAATACCAAAAACATTTCTTTAAGTATAATACCTGATTGAATATTGAGTAATTAATTAATGTTTGAACCATACGATACGCAAATACTCATTAGAGGTTGAGTAAATTATTTTCTAAAAGCTTTTTTGATTGGACAACGTGATTATAACCATACGATCTGTTTTGTTTTTCACACCAAGTCGGCTCTTTCTTTACTCATTTAATCTTTGATCATTTTAAATGTAATTCGAGTTATTAGATCAAGACGGGTCGGTGTTTTAATTGCCATACGGTCTTATTTGTTTTTTACACAAAGTTGGCTTTTCCTTTACTCATTTAATCTTTGATAATTTTAAATGTAATTCGAGTCATTGGATCAAGTGCAGGTCGGTGTTTTGATTGCAGACGCGATTTGCACCTATCATAATTTTGACACAAAGTGTCTGGCTTTGTTAGCGGGATTTATGACCGGTATACTGTCATCACCATATCGACGCATTATCGCGCCAACCGGAATAAACATTATGACACGGGGAACAACTTTTTTGACAATGTTTGAAGCAAATTTTACGAATACAAATTCTTTGAAATTACTCGATTTTTTATTTTTTCTTCCGAATATTCGATTCGGAAAACAGTATCCGAATATTCGGCCCGGGACCGAATATTCGGATATTCGTTGACATCCCTAGTAAAAAGTTATAGGACATTAAATCCTCACAGTTTTACTCAACTTGGCCCCGGGTGAGGCTGTCTTCTTGTCCCGTCTGCTGGTGGTGATGAAGTCATGAAGTTGCAACTCCCGGGGGGCTGGAGACTGGGCAATCTTACGCTTCCGATTCAATGCAGACTGGTTGTACTTTTTCACTGATCTGCACAAAGAATTATGCAAAGAATACAAAATTACATTTACATATTTCTTTTACAAAGATGGCCCCTACAATAAGTGGTGAAACCCTACATTTTCTTAATAAGCTCTCATGCTCTCTTTACAAGATGTATTTAAAAAACAACAAGGGAAGGCATCAATGGATAGCTAGGCAAGGCAAGCATGGCCCGTATGTAAACAGTTTTTATCCCAGTCATTAATGTATATATCAACTTACAGCATGATATGAGCATATCATGTGAAGTTGCCATACAACTGAAACAAACTAAATAAGTGAAGCTAAAAATTTGTTAATTTTCACTGAATAGCACAGTTTTAATATACTAAAGATAGGAAACAGAATTCTGGACTCTCACACATCAGCATCAACAGTCACTCCAGACAAGAGTAGAATGCATGTCATCCACAGAGAAATGTTTATAATGGCTCTGATTGTTTCAATGTGGGCTACTTGAACAGAGCTGGTTTGCATTAAGCTCCTAAGGATTACAACTAGGGATGCAAGAGGTTACAAAAATCATTAACCGGTTAACCTTTTGATGTAACCGGTTATTAACCGGTTAACCGAAACACCGTAAGTACTAAAATGTTAAAGTATTCGTTTAAAATGTCATACCAAGCGTACATGTACTCTCTATAGAAACGAAAGTAATTTGAGCCAAACTATTATCGTTACAAGTACGACATTAGTTAACTCAAAACAGATTTCAACTACGAATGCATTTCTTCATAAAAATTTTACTTATAAACACTTCATTTTCGCGAGCAATCAGTGTTGGATATTTGTTAACAAAACATCAAAATAAGCTGTCCAATGCTTCATTTGATTTTTATCGTGAGTTCGATAAAAGTGTCAATTACGTCCTCGCTAAAAGCCCCCACTCCCCGCAGTTCCCTCGTTAAATTTTTGCGAGCTAAACAAAAGTGCCAATTATCAAAACGCACCCCCTATTTGTTATCACAAAGGTACTGATTTATTGTTTTATTACTTTGTTTGTTAACATGTTATTTAATATCGGCGATGGTGCAAGCATGTTGTTCTAATTAGTCGCCAGTGCATGTTGGCAGTATGTCACGCACAAAACATAAATAGTACAAATTATTACATGAAAAAAACATAATCAATTTTTTTTCTTCAGGTTAACCTTTTCCTGAAAATGAAACCGGTTAACTGGTCACTTCGGTAGGTTAAACGGTTAACCTATTGCATCCCTAATTTTAACTACTTTAAATACAAGGATCGAGAAGGAAACTAAACATTCAATTAATATAAACAAATATGCAATATATGCATGTTAAATGGTAAAAGACCTAAATCAAAAGAATTTTCATTTAGAATAGAATTTTCAAACAGAAAAAAAAGGTTTTTATAAGAAAATTTGTCACTTCAGACCGTGTTCTGTAAACAAATATAACACTTCTAGCACTAAATAAAATATATATAGGATCTGGCACGAGATGTCATATCATACCATATTTTATTAACCGAGTTCAGGAATTTTTTAAGTAAGCGAGCCTTTGCCTATGGTATGAAATGACGAGTGTCAGATCTTTTTTATCACATACTTTCAAATGAGAAAATTAAATAAATATTTACGCAAACATAATGATGAATCTCGAATGTTGTTTACATTTTGTGACGTCATTTGACGTTGCAACGTCATTTCAGCAAAATAACAAAATGCGATTTGTCAATCAAACAAAAATAAGTCAATGAAAACGCTTAAAAAGTATATTACACATGTGTAAGATAAAAATATATGTGATGGTTATATTACATGGGAAACAGGGTATGGCATGTGATAAAAAGATATTCTATATAATTAAAAGGTCAATATTTTTTCTATAACAGAATAACTGCACGTAGCAGAATCCTGTAACATATTAACTGCATGTAGCGATACCTTTTCAGCAAAGGCGTGTTCATCTTGTTGCGGTCATACTGTTGCTTGTTGGCCACCAGGAGGACAGCGGGGGAGGGGTCGAGGCAAAGGGGCTCCTCTGTAGCCAGTAGCAACCGACTCTCCAGCAGGTACAGGTCCTCCTGGGTCCACAGATGGCCGTCACTTGTGAGGTTGTTGATGTCGCAGAGCAGGGTCTGACAGACACAAGTATAACATCAAGAATTCTGTCTTAGTGTGAGGTTAAACACATAGAATGAAAATACCATTTCAGCCTCATTCTGAGAAAACTTGGCTTAATGCATGTGCGTACACGACTGCCAGACATAAGCCCCCCAGGAAAAACCCCCCCCAATGAAAAAATGAACATTTGGACAATTGCCCCCCAGTAGAAATGACAGGTAGGATATAAGCCCCCCAGTGCTTATTTTGCATCTGGACATTTGCCCCCCAGTGCTTATTTTAGAAGTGGACATTTGCCCCCCAGTGCCTAATTTTCAATGACATTACTCGATTGAGCAGATAATCATGTCCAATTATCACCACCTGATTACTCAAAACCTTTGAGATGATAATCCATTTATCCAATAACCACCACTGAAAGGCTTAAATAATGGAAGGGATAAATAAGGCGACACTGGATTTGATCTCTTCTCTGACTTTCATAACTTCTATGGCTAAGTGGTCAGCATCGTTACTGTGTGTTGTGGATGATGTGACCATAGTAACCTGAATATATAAAAACAATAATTTAATATTGTAACTAATGATAATAGAAATGAAACATTTAATTTATTATATATATAATTATTTTGTGACGTTTTGTATATCTGTTTGGAATTAATTATGTAAATTAATTGATATTTTGAATGTTGGTAAAGCTTACAAATACTACATTTACCTTTACTTCAAATAATTAAATTTGTGAAGTTATGCAATACTGTGTGGAATTAATTTTGCAAATCGCTATTTTAAAAGTTATGATAGCAAAGATAACAAATAGCATTTTAATATTATACTTACATCAAGATTAGTTGTCAAGGTTCCTTTACATGAAGCGCTTCTGCGCTTGGAACATTCCCAATGTATTGATTCTTTACGAGACTTCTTTTTGGTGTAAGAGTACCCATCCTTCAGTAATTTCTCAGACCCTTTATTACTCTTAATAATTTCCATGATGAAATGTATCATTTGAAATGTGATAGTTTCGTTATATACTAAGTTTTAGTTAATTGTCACTCAAACAATGTAACTACAAAAATAATTGCCTTTAAATGTTGTTATATGTGTTCACTTTAATTATCATTATTTGTACTAAGTTATGATAATTATTATTGATAATCCTTTTGATTGATTAAATAAAGAAGCCATTAATTTTCATTAACAAGTATATGATCAAAGCCACATGTCACACCTTTAACAAGCTGATAATCCTTTTGATTGATTAATTAAAGAACAATTCTTTAAGATGTTTGTTTTACCTAAGATTAGAAAATTCAAGTGAGTTTCTGGACCTTTTTTATTTCAAATTATAATGATCCAAGTTTCAATGATTATATATTTGTGAGATATGAAATAATAATGAATCCAAAGACAGAGATATACTAGTTTAATGGAAACAACATATGATATTAGCACTGGGGGGCAAATGTCCTCTTCTAAAATAAGCACTGGGGGGCAAATGTCCAGATGCAAAATGAGAACTGGGGGGCTTATATCCTACCTGTCATTTCTACTGGGGGGCAATTGTCCAAATGTTCATTTTTTCATTGGGGGGGTTTTGTCCTGGGGGGCTTATGTCCTACAATCGCGTACACACAGGCTAATCTGGAACAACACTTTTCAACTTAACTGGATTTTTCGCTATGCAGAGACTTCCTTTAAAGAAAAAATACCATTAAAGTGGAAAGCGTAGTATTTGATCAGCCTGCACAGGCTAATCTGGGACGACAGTTTACGCACAAGCAATAAGACCTGTTTTCTCTGAGCAAGGCTCAATTCTGTTGTATTGTATGGCTTAACAGATATAAGTTTGCTAACTTTCTCATTCAGCTCCAACTAAACGTGTGCTATGAACTACAGATATTACTCTGTAATATTAGTTTTAGGACGTTATCTATTTTAGCCAAAAATAAATGTTTTATAAGCAAATGACGTACATAAAATATGTCAGATTAATGCTAGAAGTCAGAGGAATATTGGAAAATCATTGGTTTATGTAAATTGTCAGAGACTGTATATCCCTACACAGTTGAATAATATTTACAGACAATATTTTTGTGACTCTAAATTTTCAGACACGAAAAACAAGAAACCGTCGGAGACGGGTGATGCTCCCTTAAGGTTTTTTAACTTTTTTTTGTCACAATATTGCACTATATATTCAGATAAAAGGAAACGTCTTGAGGGCACAGTAGTTGGGGGGACACGAATTGTTTATAGAAAATTTCAAAGGGACATAACTCTGTGAAAAATCATCCGACCAGAACCCGCTGATAATATGCACATCTCCTCTTGGTAGTGAAGCTTCCCATAAAGTTTCATTGAATTCCGGTCATAAGTTGCTGAGAAATAGCCCGGACAAGAATTGCACTATATGTACAGTTAATGGAAAATTTCAAAGGGCCATAACTCTGTGAAAAATCATCCGACCAGAACCCGCTGATAATATGCACATCTCCTCTTGGTAGTGAAGCTTCCCATAAAGTTTCATTGAATTTCGGTCATTAGTTGCTGAGAAATAGCCCGGACAAGAATTGCACTATATGTACAGTTAATGGAAAATTTCAAAAGGCCATAACTCTATGAAAAATCATCTGACCAGAACCCGCTGATAATATGCACATCTCCTCTTGGTAGTGAAGCTTTCCATAAAGCTTCATTGAATTCCGGTCATTAGTTGCTGAGAAATAGCCCGGACAAAAATTGTGCACGGACGGACGGAAAGACGAAGCAGCGACTATATGCTCCCCCCAAAATAAATTTTGGGGGAGCATAAAAAACAATTTAAGGGTCCAAAAGCATAGAGTGACTTAAACAACAAGTAAACTGACAATTTCCTAATATACTGATACACATTACTCTTAACACCTCACTTCCCAACATTTCTGGTGTCAGGTGAATAAAGCATACTATTAGAATACTTAATTTGTGTACACAAAATTATTAAATATATTTAGGCTCTTCTCTTGAATAGGTTTAAATGTTGAATCTCAATTTTCAAATGACAACAACATGCTTGTTAAGACTGGCGGAAATGGAGACAACAATAAAAAGAGAGCTAACCTGAGGATTGGGTTTCAGAAGCACATACTGCATGTCAAACGTGCCGTTTGTGGAACGTCGAAAGTCCCTGATCTCAACAATCACACAGCCGCTGTAGAAAACGTTCACCTGACGAAAAAATACCCACACCACTTAGTAAATACCAGGTATCTTTTCTTATTTTTTCCCTAAAACTTTTTGTAACAATAATGTTTGAAAAGTAGATAAGAAAGTTGCATGTTGATACCTGTGCTTTTTCTAATACATCCACAAGAAATGGCGGCAGCTGAAAAGAAAACCAACAACAAGATGAGTAAATCTTAAGATTAGCAATTCAATATCAGGTATGTTACTTTATATTTTGTATTCAACACTTAATGCCAACCATATTAATGAATACATGATAATTGTGTATTCTACAGTTTACTGCAGGAATAAAACTTTATACATGATTGTGTATTCTACAGTTTAATACCAGACATAAAACTGAATACATGATAATGTATCTTATATTTGAAGAATTAAGGCATAATAATTTTAATGTCTTTTCAAAGCCTGTCAACTTTAAGAAAGTGCCACAAAGCAGACCACATGAAAATAGTTAACTGTAGGTCAAAACAAAACTCTTTCATGAAAACAAAACATACACACAGCAAATCTTAACAAGATCAATAGTATTACAAGTTTTCAAAAAAACACACACAAAAACGCACAGTTGACATTGTTTTATGTTGGTAATTAGAACACTATAGCCACTTGTCCTAATGCATCAAGACATGCAAGTGTCTTCTACGGTTCAGAAATTGAAACACAAAATTTCAGCCTAAATGTGGAGACATTACCTCTAAATAATTATGTCCCTTGTTTATAATATGACTGGTATACAAAAATCCCAACCAATTCAATGACATAAATCTCAATAAATCTCACCTCAGAATCATCAATGTACTCCAGAAGCTCTGTTACCTGCAGAGAAACAACCAGAGAACACTTTAAATGTCTTATTCTGAATACTATTCACATAATGCTCTCTGTATGGGCAGTGATTGTAACATGGCTCAACAGGGCAATCACTATGTATCTTGAAGGTTGGCTGTAACCTTTAAGAAGCAAAGAAAATGCAAACATTTGACATGAAGGTTGGCTGTTACCTTTAAAAAGCAAAGGAAATGCAAACCTTCAACAGGAAGGTTGGCTGTAACCTTTAAGAAGCAAAGGAAATGCAAACCTTCAACATGAAGGTTGGCTGTTACCTTTCAGAAGCAAGTGAAATACAAACCTTCAACATGAAGGTTAGCTGTTACCTTTAAGAAGCAAAGGAAATGCAAACCTTTAACATGAAGGTTGGCTGTACCATTTAAAAAGCAAAGGAAATGCACACCTTCAACATGAAGGTTGGCTGTAACCTTTAAGAAGCAAAGAAAATGCAAACCTTCAATGTGAAGCTTGGCTGTTACCTTTAAAAAGTAAAGGAAATGCAAACCTTTAACATGAAGGTTGGCTGTTACCTTTCAGAAGCAAGTGAAATACAAACATTCAACGTGAAGGTTAGAGCTGTTACCTTTATAAAGCAAAGGAAATGCAAACCTACAAATTACAATTTAAGGGTTGGATGTTACCTTTAATGACCAAATCAAATACACATCTACAATGTGACGGTTCAAAAGCCAGCAGACTCTTCATTTATATCAAACCTTGACCATTTTTTTCTCCTCTGTCTAAAGAGAAACATAGTATGTACGCTGTTTTATGTACAAGTAAATGTGTATCACTAATACACTTTAAAGTAGAGAAACATAGATAGTAGTGCCACACACTATTACATGTACACCTTTAATTTTGGTTTCTTTGACACCAAGCTGTGCTCTTAATGGTAACGGATAATACAAAATAAACACTGGCAAAATATACACTCTTTTATCATTTGAGTAGTGTTCTTGGCAAACTGAGTAAAATGCATATTCACAAGGTGTCATCTTAGATCAGTGCAGTCCGCACAGGCTCATCAGGAACGACACTTTTCACTTTTATGGTATTTTGTGTGTAAAGGAAATTTCTTCTTAGTGAAAATTCACTTAAGGCCAAAAGTGCATTAAGCCCAGTTTTTCAACAGAGAGGCTGATTTGAATGCTGTCTACATTACATCATATGGCAGTTTGCATGTTTCCATTTCCACTCCAGTTTTACTGCGCAGCATCAGGGAGTACCCCTCGTTGCCTGCATAGAGGTTCAGGATGAGACAGGAGAGCTTTTCCCTGCGTACCAGCTTCTTCAGGAGGTGGGTGTTACACTGCAAGGCCTGAATCAAGACAACTGTCAGTGTGATTTGCAGTTTGATCAAGCCTAAGGTAATGGGTCACCCCAGGATTGTTTCTAAGTAAGTTATTTTGAAATTCAGCAATGGGCACAATAAAAGAAGATATCTATAAAAAAAAAAGATAGTAAAAATTTATAAGTACTGAATATATTTTGTTTGCAATGAAAGATATTGATTAAAGACATGCCTAAGAATTGAAGAAGTTCTTTAAAGGATCACCCAACATACATAATTGAAAAGTTAAATTGAACAGAATGTTTCAGACAGATTGTTTGAATAAAAGGCTTGCTATGAAAAAATGAGGCTTAATCCATGTGCATAAAGTTTTGTCAGAGATTAGCATGTGCAGTTTAAAGGAAGCCTCTTTTTTGTAACAATCTAGGTTAAGAAGAAAGTGGTTTCCCTGAATAGGCTCTGAGGTTTGTACATGCTTATCTGGGACGACACTTTACTCACATGCAATTAATCCTGTTTCCCCAAAGCACGCCTAAAATGTGAACATAAAATGATGGACAATGGATTACTGATGCAGGACAGATTACATCAGCACACCATACAGTGTTTCATGCTAAGGTGATTTAACCCTTTCCCACTAAGAAGCAAAGTAAAAATGGTTAAATACAAAGAGCATAAAACCAGAACAGCCTGCGAGTAACTAGCAGTCTGTTCAGGTTTTATGTTGTTTGCTGCTCATCAGTATCTAAGGGTTGGAAATGAAGCCTTTTAAACTTGAATCTAGTAAGAAAGGTCTGTAATTAAATTTAACTTTTGAAGGGACTACAATTGTGTCAAAATATGTATCTAAGTGGTATTGGGTTTAACAGGAGGTAAAATATATCTTTTGCATTGCTTACTTAAAGTAAAAACTTTTCTTCTTAATTAAATATAATTAATAATAATTTGTTTCATTGAATAGTTTGAAAACGCCAAATTATGTAATTCAAGGTAAGGCCACAACAAATTGATGATTTGTTATACAGATTTTTGCTTCCCAAAAATGGAGCGAGCGAAATAAATATAAATTGTTATAATTCTATTTTTTGTTAAATCACAGGCGAGCGAAAAGCGAACAATAAAAAATACATATATTGTCTATGTAAATTGATATATTTTGCCAAATAAATGCATGATATCTGCAAAATACCAGTACAAGATCATTTAGAAGTAATAATTGAGTTTAAGCCCTTATCAAATGTTTGTAAAAATAAATAAAAAGTCTCTAATAGCTGTTCTGCTTACTCACACCAGGTAGTGATTACTTATATTTAACATGGTACATGTAGTTTTTATTATCAAAGTTATATAAGAAGTTCAGTTTTCTGTCAATGATGGTTTAATAACATGACACAATAAATACTACAATAAATATCAAGCATAAGCAGTGATTTTTCTTCGCGTCTTATTTTACAGCCTGTGCCTTTTTGATTGGGGATAACGTGTGATAAACCATGAAATTGGGAATATTGAAATTTGAATAATTATTATTATGATTATAGATAACAGTATACCAATTGTTAATAAATGCATGTTTAACTTCTTTCTAAAATGTATATTATAAAGTGCTAGGGCATGAAACTGCTGTATGATAAACTCAATAAACCAATTGAGTTTATAAAAAAAAAGACTTATTTTTTGGAAATTTTGGTGAGGCTTTTAAAAGAAAAAAAGTTACTTTTTGGGGAAACGGCTTTTTTTACAATTTTCAATTTGGACACAGCCTATAAGAGTCTGTAATTTGGGGCAAAACACTGATACGAAATATCTCGAATTTGTATTAGTTCTAAATATCATAGGTTATGGTAATATACAATACTCGATGCATGACTTTTGTTATTTTAGCACTGTTAAAATTAGAAATGAGAAGTTAAGGTTTTATAAAGTAAAAAAAACAACATAACTTCCTAATGAAAGAAAAATAAGAAATGGGAAGTTAAAGTTTTGTATTTTAATAAAAAAAAGTCAATCAAATGCCAGTAAAGTTGTTTAGGTCCAGTCCAGAAGTTTCTTCACTTTCTTACTTATGCAAATTCATGTTTTAGGGGCATAGTGTACACAAAGCACTTAGCCATCGACAGATTGAACTAGTAGATAGGTGGCTCGTACAATTTACATTATACTCGACATGTTTTTGTCCAGTTCAACGGCGACACTCCTTTGCATGTTAGTTTTTAATATTTTAACTTAATCAATACCAACAAGTTTATGGCAGAATTTTACCAATCGAAGGCATACCAGGGACATTTCACATCCAGATGTAGATGTGGTTGAAATTATAAAATAACACAAATCATCAGTGATGCAATGACGTATTACCCCGGAGGAAAATTAACATTTCAATTTGTGTATTTTGCCGACATGACAAGACAGACGAACGCTGCCATTTGTTTTAACCATAAACCAATCTAATAACGCAAAGCGTTAAAACACTCTATATCGTACAATACGTAGGCTAAATGAAACTAAATCATTTAATAAATAGGTGCACAGCAAATTTTTTGCTGTGGGCGCAAAATAAAAATATTTTTATTTAGTTTTAAGATTTTTAGGTGCGGCGAATCCATCAAACATTTAATCAATTTGTTGTGGCCTAAAGGTTTGGTTTAGTCTGGTGTTGATGATGGTACACCTTAAGCTGACTTTCCCAATTGCCCCCCCCCCCCTCCCCCCGCAGTATGCAGCCACTATACATGGGCTTATTACCCTCTCCTGTATCCATTTATACTCCTGGGTCCTAGGTGGAGAGGATAAAGCGGTGGCCTGAGCGAGATTCTAACCAGGGATTTAACGATTCTTAGACCAGCATCCTATCACTAGACCAATACACCCACATGAGACAACATGTCTGCTTAACTTATAACTATACAAATTTGAGTAGGATTGGTTTACAATTTAGTTTTTTACTTAAACATAATATGACAAGAAAGCATGACATAGTTACTTTTACAAAATCGCCTCACAATATGAAGTGTAATGAGTCCTCTAAATAAAATATTGACACACCTCAGATATTAATAAATGCTTTCATTGGTCATTTATTTCTCTGTACAAATGAAAAAGCATGTAATCTGCTATGTTATCCAATTATCAGTTAACAGTATGCTTATCTTTTTAACATTGAATTTAAGGGTGAACAGTAGAACTGTTTACCTGGCCTTCAGGCTGTTTGCTAGATTCTTCGATGTACAGATCCAACAATTTTTGATGGATGGATTTGCTGGAAAAAAACACAATAATACAATATGTATAAGAAACATTATTTTTGCCTACATATGTGCATTTTGACAAGAGACAGTTGATTGCAATGAGATGAATTTAACCATGAAATTGTCAATTTATTATTATTTAAAAGTAAACAATCTTGATATTTTCCTTTCCAAAAGGTAAATGAAACACTGGCCCCAATTTCTTAAATGTGTCTTGTTCTGAGAAAACTGGGCTTAATTCATGTGCGTAAAGTGTTGTCCCAGATTAGCCTGTGCGGTCCACACAGGCTAATCAGGGACGACACTTTCCGCTTTAATGGTATTTTTAGTTTCAAGGACGACACTTTCCGCTTTAATGGTATTTTTAGTTTCAAGGAAGTCCCTCTTTACCAAAAATCAAGTTTAGGTGGAAAGTGTCGTCCCTGATTAGCCTGTACGGACTGCATGTATTATGACCAGCTTTCACAGAACAAGACACAAATATTCTTCAGTCTGTTTTAACAAGATAAGCTTAAGCTTCATATTTTTTGGTATTGCAATCACAACTGCCGAAATTCAATTGTTAAACAATCACAAGTCCACACAGGCTAATCAGGGACCACACTTTTCGCCTGAACTTGATTTCCCTTTTTACAAAAATTTCATTAAAGCTAAAAGTGTTATTCCTGATTAGACTTTGCAACCTGCATTAACCCCATTTCTCCTTAAACCAGGTTCATTTAAGAAACCAGAGCCAGAAAAGCATCCGCCTTGCACTATGTTTACATGAGTGTTTCTACACTAGCCATATACAGGACACCTACTCTTTGGATGTTTGTGATGCAGTGCTGGTGATCAAAGCTGCGGGGTTCTGGCGGCCCATCTCCACCAAATACTGAAAACAATAGCAATAAATTCAGGGATAAACTTGAGTTAATTGACGAAAAATGAAACCTCAGTAAATGCTTTGATAACTATCAGACAATTGGAAGGTCAACAAGTCTTCCAGTGGACATTTTTTTCTGAATGTAATTTATAGCACACATCATGTTTATGTTTTGTATAAAATTAATTAAAAAAACTTAACATACATGTTGCCTTAAAGGACATGATTATTGTAGTTTAGATTTTTTAACACTTGAATTAGAAATGTAATGGTTATAAATAAGTGTGTAAAATCTCTGACATTTAAACTTGGATTTCATTCAGCACATTAACAGTCATTATACAAACAGGAACTCTCACCTCTGCGTAGTCTACAGATCGTTCAAGGGCTGTCATATTGCTGTGAGTTTTTGCACACGTCTGCAGAGAAACAGGCAAAATTCTTGTAGAATTAGTTTTGAATAAGCTGCACCTTTGATGACATTGTATTTATGCAGAAATGTCCTTAGATATTAGTGATTTCATGCATTATGGCATTTATTCCAGTTCTACCGGTAAGTGAAACTACTTACCGGTATGCCAGGAAGTGATTACTGCACTTTTTGAATCTAAGGTAGTGGGAAAAACAATTGAGCCTTAAAAACCAATCTTAAGGCATGTGCCTAAATTTTGTGTCTAAAGTGGATTTTAACTAAGGAAAAAGAATGCAACAATACCATTAAAGTATCATTTTTATGATAAGTACCCATGCAAGTTCTTTTGCCAGGTCAGGAATCGTTCTCAAGCTCATCTGATTTGAAGTCCAGTCCTCTTCCATTAAAAATAAGATTTGAAACAAAAAATTTGACCACTATCATGATTACACTGACTTGTCCTTTCAACACTGCTTGACTACAGAGGACACATGAGATTTCTCAGACAATCTTACATATGGGCCATGCTCTGTTAAATGGGGGTATAATGCATGTGCAAATCAAGTGTCGTTCCAGATTAGCCTATGCAGTCCGCTTAAACTGGATTTTTGCTCCCAAGAAACTTTTTTTAAAGAAAATACCATAAAAGCGGACAGTGTTGTGCCTGATTAGTCTGTGGGTATGCACAGGCTAATCTGGGATGGCACTTATGCAAATGCAGTAAACCCCCTTTTCACAGAGCACGGCCCATGTGTATATGCACCAAAGTAGAAAGCTACAGTATTAGTACTGGTTACCAGCTAAATTGTGATCAGAGATGAAGCTGTGGAAATTTATAACATATGTGAACTCATGGGCCTAGTTAAATACATGTACTTTAACAGTTTTGAAATGAAAATCTTCGCAGGAAATGGGTCAGCACAGATTCTTATAGTTCTATAACTTTGCAAAAACACACATTTTTAAGTTCCTTCATATAGGTAAACGTGTGACGTCATGCGCACCTGCAAAGTTTAGACTCCGCCCAATGGTCGACAAAAAGAAATGAAATTCATGTGAGCGCATATATAGACAGTGAACATAATCATCGATTTTATTGATAATCATGCACTATATCAAATATAATTTTATAAAATATATCTCAATAAAACATAAGCATGCATGAAAATACATTTTAGGAATGATTTTATTGTTGTTATTTTTGTTAAATTTACTAAAAACTAACTTGGGAGTAGAACACAATCTATGAGCTCGGTATGTGGTTACCACAAATATATCTCTGGCTAGCACACCATTTAAGATTAAAAAAATCTCAGAAATGTAAATTCTTCAAGAACAAGCAAATTTGTAGAATTGATATCCCCCGCCAATATGCTTCTGGACACAAAAGTGTTATATTTGACACTAAAAAAAACATATTTTGATAATACAAAGGGCCATAACTCCATTATTAACAGATGGTGTACAATGCCATTTGGCGTGCATAATCGGCTTATCCATATATATACTCATACCAAGTTTTACTGAAATCCGCCAAAGCACTTCCAAGATATGGCTCAGGACATAAAAGTGCCGGACTGACGGACTGACAGACGGACGGACGGAAAGACGGACAAAGCCAAAACAATATCCCTCTGCCTATGGCGGGGGATAATAAATTTAATTTAATGAAAGAACACAATTAAGGATAAAAAACAAACAGCAAATAGATCGATTTTATGTAAGCAACATATATTTGTGATTTAAACCTTAATATGTCTGTAAAAACTTACCATGTTTCACATTAAATAAATTCTCTCGGTAAATGAAATTGCTTTTATTTAATTGTTCACACCAATTTTGACGCTGTTTGTTTCATCATGTTAACCCGGTGTTTAATTGCATCTTTTTTTATCACAAACCGATTATCTCGTTATGATCGGATACTGTCCAGACAGTTACAAAGAAAACATGGTGTCATAAACCCAGGGAGCTATACCTGGGGTGCCTGCATAAACCACATGTGGCAGATGATTTTATGGTCATTAAACACAATTTATGATACTTCCATGTCATCTCTTGGCATATTGAGCAGTCATTTAAGCCAAATATGTAACAGTTGCTTTAATAAAATATGTTAACATATTTAAAAAAAATGAAGATATTAGTCCGAAATGTATTAGCAGGATTAAGTGTATATATATATTAGCTAGTTTAATCATAATAAACAGTGTTTAATAACTATAAATAAAAAAAATAGTGCAATTTTACTGCTACACAATTAATGTATATAACGATTACCGGCAAATATAAAATTGGCAATTACGTGTAAACATTGTATGTTAATTTTAATTACAGCAGTGCACGGAACACCATCATGAAAACAAGCAATCAAAAATACTTGCGTAAAATAAATTAAATATATAGTGTTATTTATCATAAAATGCTTGATTGTTACATGTATCACTCCTTATCACTTAGAAAAACAAGAGATGTGTTTGTCAGAAACACAATGCCCCCTAATGCACCGCTTTGAATTATTTTTTTGACCTTTGAAGGATGACCTTGACCTTTCACCACTCAAAATTTGCAGCTCCATGAGATACACATGCATGCCGAATATCAAGTTGCTATGTGCAAAAGTTATGAAGAAGGTTAAAGTTTTGGTTAAAGTTTTTGAATTTGTTTTTATGACCTTTGACCTTGAAGGATGACCTTGACCTTGACCTTTCACCACTCAAAATGTGCAGCTCTATGAGATACACATGCATGCCAAATATCAAGTTGCTATCTTCAATATTGCAAAAGTTATGACCAAGGTTAAAGTTTTGGTTAAAGTTTTGGGACACACACACACATACAATGACAGACAGGCCAAAAACAATATACCCTCGATCTTTCGATCCGGGGGCATACAAATTCAATATACATGCAAAGATAGTTCAATGAGCACAATATGCAGGTTCTTTTCCATTTGTATTCTTGAAATTATAAATATTGTCATTCAATGGAAATGAAACGAAAATTCATTCAATGGAAAAGACAAGGGACAAAATTGTCACAAAACCAGGTTTTCATTGTGAAAAAAAATCTGATAAAGGGAGACAACTCAAACTGAACTTTTGAAATTAACAAACAAAATTAACCCCCTTTGTAAGTTTATTTTAAAATAAATCTATTTTTAGTCGTGGCGACCTTGACATTGGAGATATTGACGTGATTCTTTGGTGCGACACACCGTCCCATGATGGTGAACAAATGTGCCAAATGATTTTAAAATCTCATAATGAATGACATAGTTATAGCCCAGAAAAGCTCATTTATGGCTATTTTTTACCTTTGAACTCAAAGTGTGACCTTGACCTTGGAGATATTGACGTAATTTTTTCGCGCGACACACCGTCTAATGATGGTTAACAAATGTGCCAAATGATTTTAAAATCTCACAATAAACGACAAAGTTATGGCCCGGACAAGCTTGTTCCGCCCGCCCGCCAGCCCGCCAGCCAGCCAGCCAGCCAGCCAGCCAGCCAGCCAGCCAGCCAGCCCGCCCGCATTCGCCAATCTAATAACCAGTTTTTTCCTTCGGAAAACCTGGTTAAAAATGATACAAGATGTGTTTGTGAAACACAATGTCCCCCTATATGACGTTTGACCTTGTAGGATGACCTTGACCTTGACCCTTTACCACTCAAAATGTGCAGCTCCATGAGATACACACGCATTTCAAATATAAAATTGCTAGCTTCAATATTGCAGAAGTGATATTACATGAGCAATTTTGACCCATATATTTGACCTTGAAGGATGACCTTGACCTTTCACCACTCAAAATGTGCAGCTCCATGAGATACACATGCATGCCGAATATCAAGTTGCTATCTTCAATATTGCAAAAGTATTCATAAAATTAGCGATTTGGGCCACATATATTTGACCTCTGACCTTGAAGGATGACCTTGACCTTGACCTTTCACCACTCAAAATGTGCAGCTCCATGAGATACACATGCATGCCAAATATCAAGTTGCTATCTTCAATATTGCAAAAGTACTCATAAAATGAGCGATTTGGCCACATATATTTGACATCTGACCTTGAAGGATGACCTTGAAATTGATCTTTCACCACTCAAATTGTGCAGCTCCATGAGATACACATGCATGCCAAATATCAAGTTGCTATCTTGAATATTGAAATACTGCAAAAATGTACATTAAATGAGCGATTTTGACCAATATATTTGACCTATGACCTTGAAGGATGACCTTGACCTTTCACCACTCAAAATGTGCAGCTCCATGAGATACATATGTATGCCAAATATCAAGTTCCTATCTTCAATATTGCAAAAGTTATTGCAAATGTTAAAGTTGGCGCAAACCAACCAACCAACCAACCAACCAACAGACCAACCAACCAACAGACCAACAGACATGGCAAAAACAATATGTCCCCCACTACTATAGTGGGGGACATCAAAATTTAACAATTGTTATGTATTCCGCTTTTTAGGGCTTTGTTATATAATTGATTAAATAAACCTCTTACACATTCGATCGCTGATGAACAATAACAATATCCGCACCACTTATAATTGTGATCAAATAAATATATGTTTCATTATTTTTTAAATATATTATTAATAAAAATTTTACTATAAGAAAGAATACGGCTTATTTATTTGTTTTGTTTGTGGGATTTTCAGTATTTAGTCTTCCGATCACATTTACTCTGATGCTAATATTAAGTTACTACAAATAACTAATTCGTATTTTTATAAAGACGAAAATATATTTATAAATCAAAATTTATTGGTACTAAATTTGATTTATTTGCACTATTATTTAAGAGATTTGATGTTTATTTCGGATTATTTTATCGTTTTATTGTCTAAACAAAAGTCGTTTATACATGTTTTACATTACTGTAACCAGTGTTTTTTGCCAACCAGTAAGTGCGCATGCGCGGAAAATCCAGAATGTAAACAATAACAATTAACTCGTCTATAGCTAATACATTAATTGACATCTTATAATAGCATCTATGCCAATGTTATATGAATCTGAAGAGTTTAAGAAACTTTAAACAGAAGTCCACACATTCTGGAGTTCAGCAATATTACCAATGCAAACATGACTTTGTAAGTTAGTATTTGCAAAGGGTCAATTAAACTTGTTTTGCTGAGTAAGTCCATCAAAAATTCGCTACATCAGCCAAGGAAGGGTACCACAGGACTGGAGACAAGCCAACGTCACTGCCATCTACAAGAAAGGAGCTAGGCAAGATCCTGCCAATTACCGTCCGGTGTCCCTAACCAGCTTGTGTTGTTAGTTGCTTGAGCACGTTATCGTCAGCCAGACACTCAAGCACCTAAACAAGCATGCAATCCTACATGACTGCCAGCATGGCTTCCGGGCCGGAGAAGTTGCGAGACGCAACTTCTAACCCTCACCCACGAGCTTGCTGAGTCACTTGACAAGCGGATTCAAACAGACCTGATCATAATGACTTTAGCAAGGCGTTTGACCACGTGCCACACCAGCGTCTACTCAAGAAAGTCAACCATTATGGAATCAGAGGAAACACCTTAGATTGGATATCGTCCTTCTTACACGACAGAACGCAGAGAGTTGTGGTCAACAGGCAACATTAAGAAGAGGTCCCAGTAGTCAGTGGAGTCCCTCAGGGTTCGGTGTTAGGACCACTATTGTTCCTAATCTTCATCAATGACCTACCCGAGGGGCTGCTGTCAAGAGTTCGCCTCTTCGCCAATGACTGCATTCTCTACCGCCAGATCAAAACTGACCTTGATCGTCAGCTTCTCCAAGCGGACCTGGATGCACTAGCCAGATGGGAAGCCACCTGGGGTATGGACTTTCACCCACAAAAGTGCAGTGTTCTTCAAGTAACAAGGGCTACATCCAACCTTATACAGTCTGAATACATACTAAAAGGCATCAAACTATCCATCGAAAACTAAATACCTAGGTGTGGATCTTGACTCAGAATTGTCTTGGAGGCATCACTATGACGGAGTTACCAAGAAAGCAAATAAAATGCTTGGTTTCCTGCGGCGAAATCTCCGAAACACCTCTCAACAAACCAAGACAAATGCTAACATTGCGTTAGAACGATCCAACGTAGAATACTGCTGCACAGTATGAAATCTACGTTATGAAACTCACAAGTATCAGGTCAAGATGGTACAACGTCCTGCAGCGCGCTTTATTACCAACAGATTCCATAATACCAGCAGTGTTGATAGTATGCTGGAAGAGCTCAACTTAGGAACACTCGAATCACGCCGCACAAAACATCAACTGACAATGCTCTACCGCATAGTGAACAAGCTGGTTGACATTGATGCAAACAAATACCTGACACCACGAAAAAGATGCCTAGACATGCCTAGATCAGGCTTCTTACCAGTCGCTCCTACATCTGATACCCTCAAGTACAGCTTTTTCCCACGCAGTATACCACTTTGGAACAATCTACCAGCATCTGTTGCTGAGGCCCCCTCTCTGGCATCCTTCAAGAGTGGGCTATTCAGCCTAATCTTCTAAGGGGACACCCTCCCAGTTACGAATTAAGCATTCAGATGACGGACTTGAGCTATGTTGGCGGGGCCTTGTGCCCTGATACCGTCATGGTAGTTGCAATAATTCAACTCTCAGCTTTATAACCCAATGGTCAGCTGAGAGTTGCTATTAGCCGGCTCTTGCCCATAGGTGCAAAATTTAATCAACAATGCAATGGTTAAGGAACACTGAAACTGCAAGATCTTAGCAACGTTTACCTGTCTAAACCACAAACTCATACGAATGGTACCATTAAAACAATAAATAATTGCTTTTTATTGACTTAGTTTTGCTTTCGTGCGCTGTAAAATTGGAAAATTGACCCAATATTGGTTAGGTCGCAGTAAACAAATATTTTGCACGTTGGGTTATGTGTTAACAATTTGTTTTTCGATACAGAATACACTTTTTCAAATTTAAACATAAAACATGTCAAGGAGGAAATTGTGTTGAAACATCGTCATGTTTTTATAGAGTACATGCAAAGGATAACATCCGTAGGTTGCCATTCAGGTAAATTTAACATATTTATGAAGTTTACTCATTATTTTCCTCACTTTGTCTCGAACGACATCTGTTTAGTGAAGCGCACGGATTCTCTGCGCTGAACTGCACCCATGTTTATGAAGGGGTGCATATGGACTGCCAGAGCCGCCATAGCAAAAATTATCAAAGGCTCTGGGAGTCCGTTGTTATGGACTATCAGATGACAGACTTGAGCTATGTTGGCGGGGCCTTGTGCCCTGGTACCATCAGGCCAAAAAAAAAAGTCTTGGTTTAGGGAACATGGCCAGAAAAATGTAGGAGGGTAGGTAGTTTTTTTTTTTTTTTTTTTTTTTACCAGTCGACTGATTTCAGGGTGAAAAAGGGTCAGTTAATGCACCCATGATTGTTTAAACACTGACCAAATGATTAACATTGCACATGTGGTATTTAGTCGTTGTATATTATTCAATATTCCTAGCTCTTTATGCACTTCTTCAGGGCTAGCGCTGGCCCAAAATTTCTTTGAGCCAACCATTTTTTGTTTGTCTGTCTGTGATAGTGTGACCTTCATATTCAAAAGTGAACAAGCCATCTTTATCAGTCTCTGGTGTTTGGGGTGTGACCTTCAGAATTTTTTTCATCATGAGACCTGACCTAGTCAACGACAGGTGCTAAAGAGTCTAAATATTGGCTGTCAAAAGGAGGGTAACCTCAGAATAGCACAAGTCTTTCTTCTGGTACATTTTTTGATAAAATGGCAATGGGTTTGAGCGAATCGCACAGGAAGTGAGCAGTGTACATAAATTTGAATGTTGCTATTGGTTTGTACAGGCTAAGGGCGTCACAGTACATTGATTTTGATTCATTATCAAAGCGAAGCCAATTGTTGTCAAGTTTCCATGACTCTTGGAATGCTCTAGTGTTTTGTGTTTTAATTATTTTTTTTTTTGTTATGACTCTTTATCGTCCAACGACGCTTTAAGGTTAAAGACGCCATGTTAGCGACTGTAGAGACAAAGTGGTTACTTCCATTTTTATAGTAGACTAGATGAATGACTCTTCCTATGTGTTAAAAATTCGAAACTTTAATTACAATTAAACAGCGCGTGTTTTTCACATTTTCATTTGATTAAAATACGCTGCTGTCAGTTAGCATAGTGTGCGAGTAAAACAAACAAATTAATTAATTATCATCTTTTCATTTCGATCGGAAATTGGCAGAAAGTTGTAACATCATCGACATAGAACTAATTATTTAATTATCACTTTTAAAATTCAGATCAATAGACAGCTTGGAAATAATTAAATTATTGTCACGCTTCTTTTCATTTTTAATCTTTAATAATACGACATTTGCGACCGGCCGCTATTTTGTTTGCAGACGACAATATTAACTGTGTATTCAAAGTGCACAGTGTCTGCGTATGAATGATCGAATATTACTCCATAGCTCCACCCATTTTTACATTTCATTCAACAACGTCATTTCATGTGTAAGCGAGCTCAATGTTGATTGGCCAGCTAGCATGCGCACTTCAATAACAATAAGGTCAAGCGATGTCTCGTATACAGGTGCAGACCGGTTTTTGTTCACTGTTCAAATTGCGAACACTTTCATTGAAACAAAGAGAAAAATATAGAAAACCAATCCAGGTTTAAATGGTGGCTGTTTTCAATGAAATTTTACGAGATTTTAGCATTTTCGCCATCAGATTTTTTTCCATTGACCAAAAAAATCGTTCGGGTCGGGGGCAAAAAATAGGTTCGGTCGGGTTCCCTGAACCAAGACTATTTTTTTTTTTGGCCTCACAGAAACTAAATTGGTCTTGACCTGATTGGTGTGAAAAGTAATTGGGGCCTCTACTACACTCTCTTACTTTTTACTTAACTTTTTTCTACCTTTACTATTGTAGCCTTACTTTATACTTTTGCCTTGCGCACCGTCAAAGAAATGTCAAGACATGTCAGTTTGATGCAATCATGTAGATGTAGAAGTCATCCAACAATCAAAAATGTACCCTTTAAAACTGATTTTTACTTACAAGGAGACTTACATTTGAAGCAAACATATGTTTCTACTTGTATAAGCGTGTTGCTCTATTTTGAAACTTGAAAACTGTTTTACATTTCCAATCAAACAAAAAATATTAATTAACTGAAGCACACTAAAACACCTGGATAAGTTTACACTGGGCACCGTTTCAATGAAAGTACATCGACACACCTCAACTTAAACTTGTCCCATTTTATGAACAATATTAAACTAACCTACTATTATCATTTCATTGGTCTACATTAATCCAGGAAGGATTAAATAGGTTTAATAAAGTTATGGATCGTTTTACGCATGTTCATTAGCGAGAAAAGACACAATTTACAACTTTTATTATGCCATGGAGTATGTGGTGTTCAATAGTATAACGACGTCCATGGCTGCTACCACAACAAGTCCGACAACAACAACAAAGGTCGCGTAAACTGTAAAGTTATGTTTTATGGCTTACTAAAAGTGTTGAACATGCACAGCAAATTAAAGATATTAAACATGAGTTTTGTTCTTTTATATTTGAAAAGTTTTTATAAATAGTACCATCGACAAGCTTTCCATGGCAATTTATTTGAAATTGAATAGGTAATCGGATAGACAGTTTCGGACAATACGTGCAGATCTGCTAGTTCTTCTTGAATGCTCTGAGCTTTTATGAGTACACATGTACAGCTCAAAGAATTCTTGATAAAACCAACTTCCAAGTGAAAAATTAAGTCTGAAATTTGTCTATAAAATCGAATTCAATCAACTTAATACATTGTAACAAACACAAAATACCTCAGACTCAGTGTTACCATTGACATCAATTTGCTATGGCGGCTTTGGGAGTACATATGAACCCCTTCATTAACACAATTGCAGTTTTGCTCACAGATTTTATGGGCATCACTAAAAAGACATTGTTAGTTATCTATTAAGGAAAGCCATTAATAAACTTCAAAAACACATTAAATTTACCTTAATGGCAGCCTATGGACGTTATCCGTTGCATGCAACCTTAAAAGAACATGAAGATCTTTCAAAACACTATGCTTGCTGACATTTTCCTTTTGAAATTTAGAACAGTGTAAATATTTAACACCTGTTTGACATCATTTTTTACTTACATGTAGGTTACATCAAATATCAAGATGTGCAAAAGATTGGTGTACTGCAACCTAACAAATAGCAACATTTTTGTCAGCAACATTACAACATTTTCCAGCATTTTCAGTGGTGATCAAATTTTGCACCTTCGGACAAAAGACAGCGCATTGCAACTCTCATCAACTATAAAGCTGAGAGTTGGATTATTGTAACTCGAGATCTATCTTGCCAATAATTTTAAAATAGTCGATGTATACATAAGCTTATTTTCAAATTCTGAATACACAGCATTTTCAATTGCAACAATTTACACATTTTTGTTAACGGTTGATGTGTTTGAAACTTGGATTAATATCTTTATTCTGCGAGCACACCTTGTCAAGTAAATTGTTTTAATTTGAGCATTAAGGATAAATTTATGATCTGTTTGTGTTTATTTATGCCAGAAAATAGTTAATGTTGCTAATTATACCTATTTCCACGAAAATTTTTGTTCAAGTTGCAACTCCTAACGACCTAGTCCATATAAACGGACTCCCAGAGCCTTTGATAATTTTTGCTATGGCGGCTCTGGCAGTCCATATGCACCCCTTCATAAACATGCGTTCAGTTCAGCGCAGCGAATCCGTGCGCTTCACTAAACAGACGTTGTTCGAGACAAAGTGAGGAAAATAATGAATAAACTTAATTTATAACATGTTAAATTTACCTGAATGGCAACCTACGGATGTCATCCTTTGCATGCACCCTATAAAAACACGACGATGTTTCAACACACTTTTCTCGCTGACATGTTTATGTTTAAATTTGAAATAGTGTATTCTGTATCGAATACCACATCGTTATCGACTTTATAGGCTGGAGCACATAACCCGACATGCAAAATATTGGTGAACTGCGACCTAACCAATATTCGGTCAATTTTCCAATATGGCGGATACAGCGTACAAAACAAAACATAAGTCAATAAAATCAATTATTACTTGCTTTAATGGTACCATTTGGATGAGTTTGTGGTTTAGATAGGTAAACTTGTATAAGTTCTTGCAGTTTCAGTGTTCCTTAACCCTTGCATTGTTGATTTCATTTTGCACCCATGGCCAAGAGAGAGCGCATTGCAACTATCAGCAACCCATTGGGTTATAAAGCTGATAGATTGAATTATTGCAACTACTAATGACCCTGAGGGTCAAAAGATGGGAGTTGGATTATTGCAACTAGCAGATCTGCATGCTTAAGTAATAATGACTGCAGAGCTCCAGATAAGATGCGTATCTGCGTATTAACGCATTGAAAAATTAAAAAAACGCTTAAAAAATTGGCACAGTACCTAACTTTACCCAATACAAATCTTGGTAGGTATTTTTGATCGATTTAAGTGCGTAACTGGTTTAACCATTAATCTAGTTGAGTTTTTAGTGTAGGTTAATTTTTAATCAAAAGAAAGTCAATCAAAAGTACCTTGCAATCAAAATGTTGTGTTCTAAGTTCGAAAAAGGGACGTGTAAAGCGAACATCGGCTCCTGCAGGAAGTAACTGTTTATTACAAAATGCTAATAAATAAAGAAATAAATCTTATGATGCTTCTGGAATTGTTAAAATAATTTTAAGCCATCTAATTGTTAATGAAGTTTATAGTTAACTTACATAGACCACATGTAGAAATCTAGTGTAACTTTATTTTCAATTGTACAAGCAGAGCCATAACTTAGTTTAATTGCAAAATGACGTTCGTGAACTTTGTTAATACTATATGCAAGAAAGACCCAATCAAGACGGAGATACAACTCATGTAATTTGAATATTTTAAAGACAGTCTGTTAACATAATCATTTCATTTATTTTGTTTGCACTTATTAAAAAAAAATTAAAAAAATTCTAGATTAAACATGCCATGTACTATGTCCGTTTTCTATAGCAATGGAAAATACCCCTCAATATTCCTAAATACCCTTTATGGCTGAAACAACAGAGTAAAATACCCTTTAACAATAATATCAGGGGGTAAAATTATCTGGAGCTCTGAATGACTGTATTTATATAAGTATAGGCCATGTGACAGATTATGTAATCAGAGTGCACAGTAAACTTTAAATGCAAATAAGTAATATAAATTTTGAAAATGAATTTCTGTATATGCATTGGTTGAAATATTAGTAAAATTAAATAAATCGTACAAACACATCACTTTTGTTTATTAAAATGTCTTTAAGTACCAAACATGTTTCGGCCATAGTCTTCATCAGTGGTACATCAATATAAACAAATACAAATACAAAGGAAGTATTTTTTTTTTTAAATATTAGTCAAACTTATCATACATCAGAGTGATTGAAAAACTCATTTTTTAAGAACAGAGAATAATAAGTTGTTTGTTATTGTCAGAAATGAAGACTTTATACACTGATTTAGGCATAAGTAAAAGCCATATACTCTTGGTTAAGAATAAACCATATAACATTTAGCAGTGTCATTGCCCTTTTTGCATTTTTTAAGCATCCATAAAGTAGGAGGTATTAAGCAAAATACTTGTGAGTCTTAAATATAAATAACAGCCTTTGGGAGATATATTATTGCCCGTTGATCTAGATGCACATTTCACACCACTTTGTGGTTTAAACAAAGCCTTAAAAAAAATTCTTGACTATTAATCTTATTGTTCGAGCTATATGCCTCAGCCATTTCCAGGCATTAGTATTGGAGTCGGCATGAGTCTTTGGTGAAGGTAAACATTCAACATCTCCATATCACTACATTATTCTACAGGTATTACATTGAAACTTCACACATGTTCTGTGAGCTCACTGACCAAGGTACACAACTCCAGCTTGCAAATTAAGAGAATTATGCCACTCATTGTACTTGGAAAATTCATGCAACATCTCCATACATATATCTCCAGTTCCACAACAGAAATTGTAATACAACTTCACATGTTTTCAGGTTCTTTATACACTGCAGTTGCGTTATATGGTCAAGTTCGAAGGATATAACTTGTCAGGTCATTCATGCATATAAATGTATGCATCAGTATAGTTTTTTCGATTTAAAAACATGTTAGTTAGCTCCTGTAGTGTATTATGTGTTATATCCATATGTTATACATTTAAAAAAAGGAAATTTTTTCTTTGAATCAGGGGCGTCGGAAGCAAATTGACATTAGGGGGGGCGGAGGTGGGGGTCCATGATTTTTTAGCATCAAATGACGCATTCTGGTGCATTTTTATGCCTGATACCTGACCTAATACACATCTATTGCAGGCATATTCTGAATGACAAAAGTTGTGACAGACAGACAGACAGACGATGGAGAAGTGATCTCCATATGTCGCAGTTTGTACTTTGTAGCAGGCGACACAATAGGGTTCATGTGGGTTGAAAGAACATTCTTTTGGATTTTTTTCCCTAAATTCCGTTTTGGAAATTTGAAATTTTTTGCTTGGTTTTGAGTAGACATATTGAAATGACACAAAAGTTGGTAAAAAACATTAAATATGTTAATTAGAATTATCGATTTACTTTGAGTTATTACAATTAATTCAGGTATCTTGAGGTATCTTTTATATTGTGATAATTAAGGACTATTGGATATCGGCACATTTTTTTATGTCATACTTTCCTTCATATAAATAAAATGAAGCAAAGGCCTAGATCATACTGACAATTAATTCCCAGGTTTAATTACTCAAGAATAAAGGGATTATCTTTATAAAAGAGACCTACCAATTAAAAACATAATTGACACGTAGATTACCGCGAACGGGTGATGACAATCAAAATACACGTGTTTTAACTGCGAAAGTGTGATTACCTTGCTTCGTGGTAAAGATATTTACAAATATACGGGTATTGAAATGAAAAAAAGGTCTTTGTGGAAATATCATTTTTGCCGAAAATAGTGGGGCGGCGGATGCCGGCCCAGCTCCGATGTCTCTGTGCATTAAACACAAGACTTGAAGATAGGTTAGTATTGATCTGTTACATTTACAGTTATTGTATACAACTTCACATAGGGACAGCGTGTTTACGGCCGCCCGAGTGCTGATTGGCTGTTAGGATTACCAAGAATCATGTCAGTTTAAAGCAATATCAATAGAGAATGTTGCCATCCCCCTGCCCCATTTCCAAAATGGTAAAAAACAAAACAAAAAAAACCTGAACATTTAGGAGCATTACCAATATATTTTGATAAATCAATAATTTGTAAAAATTGAAGTTTGAACATTTGTGGTAAATCTCGTTATAAAGTTCAAGCATTCAAAATATCAAAATAAATACAGGTAAATAAACATTATTAATTTTGCATTGCTGGAAAAAGATAATGGTTTTCCATGACGGTTTTTAGCTCACATGAGCAGAACGTGCTCATGGTGAGCTTTTTGATCGCCTTTTGTCTGTCATGCGTTGTGTGGCGTCAACATTTTGCATTGTGAACACTCTAGAGGCCACATTTTTTGTTGATCTTCATGAAACTTGGTCAGAACATTTGTCCCATTGATACCTTGACTGAGTTCGAAACTGGGTCATGCTGGGTCAAAAACTAGGTCACTAGGTAAAAAGAAAGAACAATCTTGTGAACACTGTAGAAGTCACATTTGATGCCCAATCTTCATGTAACTTTGTCAAAATGTTTGTCTAAATGATATGTTGGTTGAGTTCAAAAATAATTCCGGTCTGTTGAAAAACATGGCCGCCAGGGAGCGGGACAGTATTCCTTATATGGCTATAGAGAAACCTTGTGAACACTCTAAAAGTCACAATTTTTGCCCAATCATCATGAAACTTGGTCAAAGCATTGGTTTCATTGATATCTCGGAAGAGTACGAAAATGGTCCAGATCGGTGAAAAAACATGGCGGCCAGGGGGCGGGGAAGTTTTCTGTACATGTATATAATGAAAACATGTGAACACTCTAGAAGTCATATTTTTCGTCCAATCTTCATGAAATTTGGTCAGAAAATTTGTTTTCTGGATACAACAGTTGAGTTCAAAAATGGTTTGGATCGGTAAAAAAACATGACCGCCAGGGGGGGTCTTTTTCCTTATATTTATATAGTAAAAAAGCTTGTGAACACTCTAGTTTCCTGATTTTCTGGCAGTTTTGTCTGAGTTTTCCTCTTCCTTCCTGCTGGTTTACCTCTTCCAGACATTTTGTGAAGCTTTTGTTACATAACTAAGAAATATATCTGCAGATTAATGTAGATTTTTTAATTTCGATTTTATCTGTAGGTTTAAGCCTTGGAATCCAATACCAGAAAGGAAGTGATATCAGAACTTCCTATTTATAAAATGGGCAGTAACTCTTACTCAGGAATTTGAGAGAACTCTTTATTCATAAACATTCTATTATGCTCAAGATCGATACTCTCCCTTGAAGGGTCCTCATTTCTGCTTAAATAAACTTGGTTTTATTGTTTAATACAATAACCCACATTATCAAATATTTCTGTTTTAAAGCGGATTTATTGTTTTTTTAATTGGAAAAATAATTGCAAGGTGAGTCTGAAAATACTTCATGTTTGTTTATAAACAAGGCTCTTAGGGTGTGCTCGTTTTTTTGTATGTCTACAGTTGTTTATAGTGAAACATTGTGAATACTTTCAGTCACATTTTTAGTTCAATCTGAATGACATCTGAGTGCAAATGTTGTTATCATATCTTGATTTAGTCTACTCAATTAGTTTTAATAATATCATCTCCAAACATGGTGACAATCTTTATGAGCATAATATTTTTTGCTCATGGTGAACTTTTGTGATCACCTTTTGTCAATTGTATGTCTTCCGTTGTGCGTCATGAATATTTGCCTTGTTAACACTGTAGCGGCCACATTTATTGTCGGATCTTCATGAAACTTTGTCCCAATGATATCTTGGACGAGTTCAAAATTGGTTCAGGTCTGTTGAAAAACATGGCCCCCAGGGGGCCATTTGTTGTTCATTCTTCATGAAACTTTGTTAGAATATTTGTTCCATTGATATCTTGGGCTGCAAAAAACAGGTCATTTCTTTTTATCTCAGGTGAGCGACTTTGGGCCTTTCAGGCCCTCTTGCTGAATAAAATCATATAATTTAAAATCATATTATTTGTTTAGGCAAGTCATGCATAAATAGCATAATATCAATCTTACTTTTCAATTTGACCAATAACAGCATTTTTTATAATTGAAGTGTATTGAATAATAATGCATCAAATATATTTTTCATAGTTTTGTGCATTCATTTGATTTTGTTTAATTTTCCACTTCCTTACTGTGCCAGGGGGCATGTCCACATGTCATGAGTGGGGATTTGTTGTGCCTCAATTAACTATAGACATATGAAGTGTTTAGTGTGATAAGACCATATGTTGGAGTGTAGAGGAGTTTCATAGAAACATAATTTAATTAAATAGGATTTATTCTTAAGTAATAAGGTTTTGTTTTTGTTTATTAAGACTTGATAACAAGTTTACATATGTTGTATATTTGTTATATATTTGTTCCTATTGGAAAAAAGAATTGGAATTGATAGTTAAATTAACTTTTATTATTTTCCAAATGTATATTTGTGCAATTACAAAAATGATCTGTTAATGTGACGAATCTGCAATCTTTCAACTTATATTGGTATAACACTTGTAAGAGTATTTTTCAAACAACTTTAAATGTGTATTTGTAAAATAATTTTTTAAGAATATTTCTCTGTTGGATGATGCAGAAGTATCTGACATTTGAAATATGATGACTGTTAATATTTTTATTTTGCTGTGAGTCCATGTTATTCCAGTTTCAGTTAAAATGTCAGTTTTATGGAATGGTATGATTTGTTTTATAAAGTGAAACATAAGTTGTAACTCAAAGATTGCTTAGGCAGTGCCAGGGATTATCATAGACTGAAAAACACATTAGGCAGTTGAAATATAATATTTGGTGTGTAACATTGGGGGTAAAATGCAGTGATGCGCCTTGGGTCACAATACCGTATTTATATAGACTTATGTATCAAAATGACTTAAATATCTGTCTTAAAGTTAAACAACAAGTCACAGAGATGTTATATTTGGCATGCAGTACCATGGTGGTTCTTAACATTTTTGTCTAGTCATCCCATTGGGTCAAAATTTGCCCCTCTTTGTGGGTAACTTGTTCAATTGTTATAACTTCCAGGTTTATACGATAAATTAAAAAACATGGCCACCAGGCTGGGGGTGCAAGTTTCCTTAAAGTGGAATAATGTGAAGTCACATTCCTTTTGAAATCATATTGAAATTTGCTTGGGACATTTGTTCTTATTATACCTGGACCGAAATTGAAAATGGTCGGGAAACATCCCAAAAGCTACTCAGAACAGTTCAGTCCTTCAAAGTCTTAGGTGAGTCAGCAGGTCATATGATCTTATGTCTGTTTTCTTGCAGGAGTGGGTGATAATGAGCCGACTGGACTGGTTCTGGAGATGGTTTATTGTCACGAAAATCTACACCAAAGGCTGGGGAAATCCAGAGGACCTCAAAAGGTTTGATTTACTTATAAGCGGGTTTATTTGTTTCATTTTTATCATTAAATTAAAAAAGTCTGCTGGTAAATAAGCCAAAAATATCAGTGAAGATAGTTAAACGTGACAAGACCTAACCTTGGTAAAAATATTTTTTTTACAATCACAACTTCCAAGGGTAATATAACATTATCAAAACCTTATTAAATAATCTTGTAGAAATTAAAAAAATTCTAACATCAACTTAACTTGTATACTGTTTATATTGTTACTCAGTTATTTCTGTATTAGAATAGTGCTGCTGCGCAAACAGCTTGGGAACAGAGAATCTCTAGAGAGGGTTTTACCTAAGGACTATCCTGTGTACATTGACAAGGTTTGTACGGACCATTTGAGCCCAATACTAGAAAAAATGTGCGAAATAAATGTGGGTTTAATGTTGTCCCTGATAAACCTGTGCAGTGTACACAGGCTAATCAGGGACTGGGCTTTTCTATAAGTAACTATTCTCATTATAGAAAGACCTTAATGTTAGAACATAATGAGCCACATTCTGGGAAAACAGGGCTAAATGCATGTGCTTTAAGGGTGGTCCTTGATTAGGCTGTACTGTCTACGAAGGCCAAACAGGGATAACACTTTTTGTGAGTTTTGTTTAGATGAGACTTTTTTAAAATGTAAAATTCCATAAAAGCAGAAAGTGTCATCCCTGATTAGCCTGTACAGACTGCACAGTCTTATTTGTGACAACACTTTATTCACAAGCATTAAACCCTGTTTTCCCAGAGCATGTCTCAATCTAGTTATCCTGTATTTCCAGGAGACTGTCAGTGCCGATGGCAGACTATTAGAGGGCCACTTCCTGTGTCCAGTCAACGAGCACTGCCCGGGGATCATGCCCAAGGAAGTGGAGACCGCAAGGTATATTGGCAATCTTGGAGTCAGAACAAGCTGATTCTACACACTATGACTTGGCCATGGATTGAAGGATTTTCAAATTAATGTGCACACAAATCTGCTTAATTGATGTGAATTGTCTCAAAATGTAAAGTTAAAGGTTCAAAAGACTAAATGACTTTTTGCTGGTGTGGTATTTAAAGTTGTTTAATAGATTTTAGTCCTTGGGAAAATTTGTTGCATTGACACTAGAGTATGTGTATAATAAATCACATCATTAAGCACAAGTACAGGGGGCATAAGGTAACATCTGTTGTGTCTGCTAACCGAGCATAATTTCTTCAACATTATAAAGGAGGACATTGGTTGCCATTGTATTATGAAGCCAATGCAAGTGGTTGCTTCTTTATCAAGGCTGCTAAAGTAACACAATAACCACTATCAAATATGTCATAATCACATAAGAACTAATGAATGTCTTTCGAAAGATTTGATAAACCATCTGTAGTAACTGATGTTGGGTTTGTTCTAATGAGACTCTTGTGCATGCTATTGTATTCTTGCTGTAATCACTAGCTGTTGTATTTTTGCTTTTGCATTCTTCAGCTTGACATCTTGGTTACATCAACAGGTTTGAGATGTTACCATGGTAACATTGACAGTTTTGAGATGTTACCATGTTTAGATTGACAGTGTTGAGATGTTACCATGGTCCATTATAAGGTTTGAGATGTAACCATTGTTACATCGACAGGTTTGAGATGATACCATGGTTACATTGACAGGTTTGAGATGTTACCATGGTAAAATTGACAGTTTTAAGATGTTACCATGGTTATATTATCAGGTTTGAGATGTTACAATGGTTACATTGACAGGTTTGAGATGTTGCTACCCAACAAGTGGAAGACCGACCTTCATCCTATGTGTCTGCACATGGGCGGCACAGGAGATCATGTGAGTAATTATATCTTACCTCAAACAGAGAATATGGGTTTTTCATTATAGCTCCTTTTAAGTTATAATATAAGAGCTAATTATTACATAATGTAACTTTATGTCTGAATGGCTTATAAAAGCCCTAAGCTTATATAATTATTATAATTTATTCTCATTCCGTAGTATTCAGGTTAACAAGTGGATACTGAATAATCTCTGTTCAATTGATCAAATTATAAAAAAAAACATTGTGAAAAAATCAGTCTCGCAGGACAGTATACTCTAGTGTATTATCTTGCAGGGTTTTGGTCGGCGTCGGCGTATGATGGCCAAGCCATTACTGAAGGAGCACGGGATAGGATCAGTGATACTGGAGAACCCGTACTGTATCCTTTCTTGCTTAAGTTGTGTGCTTCATGCATGTTTAGTGCTCCAGCAAGGAGTTGAAAAAGGCAGGGTGCTCTTTTGTCAAAAGGGCACTTAAGCAGTCGTATTATCCGTTTTATTATCTTAAGTATGAATCCTTTAAAAAAACAGCAACTCAATAAAACAAGAAACCGTCGGAGACGGGTGATGCTCCCCAAAGTTTTTTTTTGTCACAATTTTGCACTATACATTCAGATAAAAGGAAGCGTCTTTCAGTTAATGGAAAATTTCAAATGGCCATAACTCTGTGAAAAATCATCCGACCAGAAGCCGCTGATAATATACACATCTCCTCTTAGTAGTGAAGCTTCCCATAAAGTTTCATTGAATTCTGGTCATTAAATGCTGAGAAATAGCCCGGACGGACACACGGAGGGACGGACAGACGAAGCGGCGACTATATGCTCCCCCCCAAATTTTTTGGGGGAGCATAATTTAACACTACACAAACAGGTATAAAAATAAAAATGAAAGATAAAAGTATTGTTCTACTTGTCATTAAAACATTGTATTTCTCAATAGAAAGTTCCATCTTATGTGATGTAATGTTGCATCATCTATTTAAATTGCTCTGACTAGGGGACATTCTAGGGTATACAATGAGCTTCATTGAAATGTTCAATCAAATATTTCAAATTTTTAAGTGAGTGAGACTACTCTCAGCACCAATACCGTGTTATAGCTGCACAGTAAATGGGAATTTCTTGTAACAATAATTCATCAATAAGCTTTTGTAGGCACTTTTAAAAAACATCCGTAAAATATGTCAAGTTTTACTTTTTCTTAGTCAAGACAAGTGTGTTGTGAAAATGAAGAAAACATATCTCCTGCAAAACAGTATACTGTTTCTATGAACAGAAAAGTGGGCAAAGCAAAGATGTACGAGTAGATGATTTATATATGTTCCTTCACTGGCAATATCAGATGGTTGTCGCAAGCCCAAGGACCAGTTGTAAGTATTACTATGCAAAAACTTATTTGTACGTTTTGCGTAAACTAAAAAAATAATAATTACTGCATATACCTAAAATTATTGCAAATGATAAAACATGAGTTATATATAGTTATAAAAGGATGTTAATTTATTTTGCATTCCTTGGTAGATATTAACGTCATAATATTGTCTGTATCAATTATGGATTACAGGAGAAGTAATGTAGAGCATATGATAAATGTTCATCAACATTGTGCATAGACTTTGTAAAAATAAGTATCAGTTCAATTCAACTATACAAAATTATTAATGTTTTTCCAAGAACTAAATCTTCCTTCCATCTTGTAAAAATACCCATCCGCAGGCCCCATCATCTTTTATCCAATGGTAAAAAAACATACTGCATAATTTTTCTTCCCCGGCCAAAAAAAGACTGTTTTAATTGCTGCTTTGTATTTTTGAAGACCTAAAAAAATCGCTGATCCGTAAATATTGTTTTAAACATTGCTCCCTATTCTTGTTTCCTTCTAAAAAAAAATCCCAGTCTTATCTTGGCTCCATTTCACTGTATCTGTTCAATAAAACACTTGCTTCCTTAATACTCTCTTCATTGCTACTTTCTAAATACTGAATAACTGATTTCTAAATGCTTTCTTAACTATTGCTTCCTCAATAATGTCTTATTTGCTGCTTCCTAAACACTGTCTTAGTGGCTTCTTCCTAAACAACGTCTTAATTGCTGCTTCCTAAACAGTCTATATTTCTGCTTCCTTAACACTGTCCTCATTTCTGCTTCCTTAACACTGTTGTTGTTATTGCTTTCTTAAGACTGTCTTAATAACTTCTTCCTAAACACTGTCATAATCATTGCTGCCGAAACATGGTCTTTATCTCTGCTCCCTAAACACAGTCATAATCAATGCTTTCTAAACTGTACTGCTTCCTAAACGTGTATCTTAATCGCTGCGGCCTAAGCACTATCTTGATTGCTGCTTCCTAAACATTGTCTTAATTGCCGCTTCCTAAACACTGTCTTAATTGATGCTTCCTAAACACTATCATAACTGCCGCTTCCTGAACAAAGTCTTTATTGCTGCTTCCTAATCACTGTGTTAATTGCTGATTCCTAAACACTGTCTTATTACTGCTTCCCCTAAACACTGTCATAATCATTGCATTGCTCCGTAAATACTGTCTTAACTACTGCTCCCTTAATACTGTCTCAATCATTACTCCTTAAACACTGACTTACCCACGTCTCTCTAAATGCTGCTCCCCATTATTGTAGCCGTTCAAGCCTGCATCATGTTACTGACCTGTTTGTGATGGGGGCAGGGTTGATCATGGAGTCGAGTATTCTGCTCAACTGGCTGGACCGCCAGGGCTACGGACCACTAGGAGCCACTGGGGTATCCATGGGAGGATATGTACGTGCCTATAACTTCAGATGAAAGTAGCTTTATTCGTGGAAAACCAGGCTTGATGCTTGTGTGTAAAGTGTCATCCCAGATTAGCCTGTGCAGTGTGCTCAGATTAATCAGAGAGGATACTTTCCGCCAAGACTGGATTTTTATTTATTTTATTTTCAAAAGTGTATCAGTAAAGGTAAAATAACTAGCTTTAAACTAACCAGATAAGCATTTCTGGCTGTAAACCTATGTCTGCATATACTAAAATAACTACTCTAGCTATTCATATAAGCTGCATCATGGGAAAAACTGGGCTTAATGCACATGCTTAAACCGTCAACATAGATATGCCTTTGCAGTGTGCACAGGCTCATCAGGGAACAACTCCGTTAGCGAACTGCACAGGCTTATCTGGGATGACACTTTACTCACATGCATTCAGCCTAGTTTTTAGCTCCACAGGCCAGAGGCCAGCAGGGCTTATGTCATGGTCTTGTGTCAGTCGTGCGTGCGTCCATGCGTGCGTCCGTGCGTTAACTTTTTCTTTAAACATCTTTTTCTCCTAAACTAAAAGTCAAATTCTGATCAAACTTCTCACTATTGTTCCTGGGGTGAACCTTATTCAAATTTGTTCAAATTATGCCCCTGGGGTCAAATTTGACCCCGCCCCGGTCAATAAATTGAACATATGCTTATATAAAGCCTTTTTTGTGCAAACTTTAAAAATCTTTCTGTCCATTACCATTGGGCCTAGTGCTACCACATTTGGTATGTAGTGACATTTAATAGTTCTCTTCTTTGTTTGTTCAAATTATGCCCCTGGGGTCAAATTTGACCCTGCCCCAGGGGTCACAAATATGAACATATGCTTATATAGAGCCTATTTTGTGCAAACTTTAAAAATCTTCTTGTCCATAACCGTAGGGCCTAGGGCTACCAAGTTCAGTATGTAGTGACATCTAATAGTTCTCTACTTAGTTTGTTCAAATAATGCCCCTGGGGTCAAATTTGACCCTGCCCCGGGGGTCACAAAAATGAACATACGCTTAAATAAGGCCTATTTTGTGCAAACTTTAAAATCTTCTTGTCCATAACTGTATGTCATAATGCTACCTAATTTGGTATGTAGTGACATCTAATTGTCCTCTACCAAGTTTGTTCAAATTAGTCCCTCCTCTACCAAGTTTGTTCAAATTAGTCCCCTGGGATCAAATTTGACCATTCCCTAGGCGTAACAAAATTGAACATATGCTTATATTGGGCCTATTTTGTGCAAACTTTAAAAATCTACTTGTCCATAACCATTGGGCATATTTCTACCAAATTTGATATGTATTAAAATCTTAAAGTTCTCTACCAAGTTTTTTCAAATTATGCCCCTGGGGTCAAATTTGACCCTGCCCCGTGGGTCACAAAAATGAACATGAGCTTAAATAAGGCCTATTTTGTGCAAACTTTTAAAATCTTCTTGTTCATAATTATAGAGCCTAGGGCTATTAAATTTGGTATGCAGTGACATCTAATAGTCCTCTACCAAATTTGTTCAAATTATTCCCCTGGGCTCAAATTTGACCCTGCTCCTGATTGCTCAGGTGAGCTTTTGTGACCGGTCTTTGTCCGTCGTATTTCCGTCCATTAACATTTGCTCGTAAACACTCTAGAGGCCACATTTCTTGTCCCATCTTCATGAAACTTGGTCAAAAAAAGAAAAACATTGTAAGCACTGTAGAAGTCACATTTCATGCCCAATCTTCATGTAACTTTGTCAAAATGTTTGTCTTAATGATATCTTGGTTGAGTTCAAAAGTGGTTCTGATCCGTTGAAAAACATGGCCGCCAGTGGGCGGGGCAGTTTTTCTTATTTGACTATAGAGAAACCTTGAAAACACTCTTAGAAGTCACAATTTTTGCCCAATCATCATGAAAGTTGGTCAAAACATTGGTTCAATTGATGTCTCGGACGAGTTTGAAAATGGTCGAGATCTTGAAAAAAAATGGCCGCCAGTGGGCAGGGCAATTTGTCTCTATATGTATATAGTGGCAGTTTTCCCTATTAGGCTATAGAGAAACCTCGTAAACACTCTAGAAGTCACAATTTTTGCCCAATCATCATGAAAGTTGGTCAAAACATTGGTTTTATTGATATTTCGGACGAGTTTAAAAATGGTCGGGATCAGTGAAAAAACATGGCGGCCAGTGGGCTGGGCATTTTTCTCTATATGTATATAGTGAAAACATGTGAACACAGTAGAAGTCACATTTTTGGCCCAATTTTCATGGAATTTGCTCAAGAACGCTTATGCCTAGGATCATGAAACTTCATAGATACATTGATCATGACTCGCAGATAACCCCTATTGATTTTCAGGTCACTAGGTCAAAGGTCAAGGTCACGATGACCCAAAATAGTAAAATGGTTTCCAGATGATAACTCAAGAACGCTTATGGCTAGGATCATAAAACTTCATAGCTCCATTGATCATAACTCGTAGATGACCCCTATAGATTTTCAGGTCACTAGATCAAAGGTCAAGGTCACGATGACCCGAAATAGTAAAATGGTTTCCGGATGATAACTCAAGAACGCTTAGGCCTAGGATCATGAAACTTCATAGGTACATTGATCATGACTCTTAGATGACCCCTATTGATTTTCAGGTCACTAGGTCAAAGGTCAAGGTCACGGTTACCCGAAATAGTAAAATGGTTTCCAGATGATAACTCAAGAACGCTTATGCCTAGGATCATGAAACTTCATAGGCACATTGATCATGACTCGAAGATGACCCCTATTGATTTTCAGGTCACTAGGTCAAAAGTCAAGGTCACAGTGACCTGAAATAGTAAAATGGTTTCTGGATGATAACTCAAGAAAGCTTATGCCTAGGATCATAAAACTTCATAGGTACAATGATCATGACTCGCAGATGACCGTTATTGATTTTCAGGTCACTAGGTCAAAGGTCAAGGTCACGGTGACCTGAAAAAGTAAAATGGTTTCTGGATGATAACTCAAGAAAGCTTATGCCTAGGTTCATGAAACTTCATAGGTATATTGATCATGACTCACAGATGACCCCTATTGATTATCAGGTCACTAGGTCAAAGGTCAAGGTCACAGTGCCAAATAACGTATTCACACAATGGCTGTCAAGTTCACGGTGACTCAACTTAGAAAAATTGTTTCCGGATGATAACTCAAGGATGCTTACCCCTAGAATCATGAAACTTCATAGGTACATTGATCATGACTCGCAGATGAAATAATGATGAAACTTGACCAGGATGTTTTTCTGGACAATATCTAGGTCAAGTTTGACATTTGGTAAAGATTGAATGAACCGACTCCTCTCAGGTGAGTGAACTAGGGCCATCTTGGCCCTCTTGTTTGAATGACATCATTTTATGATTTATAAACAGATTGCAAACAATATTTGTTTGAGATAAACTTAGCAACATTGAAATAAGTGATTTTACTATTCAGTAGCAAAAAAGTAAGGAGAATCCAACTTAAAAAAGATGTATCTATGAAAAGTATATTCTACCGATGCCGTAAACAATCCCCTTGTTTATAACATGACTGCCGCTAAGTCTATTACTAGCAACCTATCAGAGAATAGATCAGATACCTTATTTCAATATATGGCAATCCTAGTATTTTTCAAAAACAAACATGACAGGTAACAAACTTCAGATGGAAAAAGTAAAGGAAAGTTAGGTCAAGCTAATTGTTTGTCATGATATCTCTTTAAACCTCACGTCATATGCAAGTAGTGTTGCCATGATCACAACATCTTGAAGAATTATAATTCAATTTTTTGTCTCATAAACATTTACTTTGTTTAACAAACAACCTCTACAAAGTTATCATTCCTACTGCCTATCGGCACCTCATGAACCTGAAAAACTCGTAACCTTATGTTTCCTCAGGCAAATATCTTCTTTGTACAATAAACAATTTCTTCACCACGTTAACAATCCTGCTACACTCACTAATGCCTCAAGAATGAAGTAAAGTTCAGGTGATCTACGTCATTAGGTATTTTGCATATGTCATGAACTATACAAGTAACAGAAACTTTGAAACCTACAAACACTTTTTGGAATTTTGGAAAAAGATTCATGATTGAATGAAGGAACTTTCATTTATCTTGTAGAACATGCGTAGATTTGATCTTCAGCAACTAAAAATATGTGAAATAGAAAGAATGACTATATCTTTTGGAGAAATAAATGTACCTACGTTATAAGCAAAGGACCTGTGCGACAATTCCCGGGCTTTTTAGTCTGTTTAGATAACACCGTAGTAACGTTTTCCATATATAAAAATACTCACCCTTCCAACTTTAAGAGCCCAGTGGGACGAGGGATAGAAAGAGAAAGTCACATGCTTGAGTATATTTCAACCCATGCGCATTGCACACTTTTTTTGCATAAAAGATCAGTGGAGCAATACAGGGCCATCATGGCCCTCTTGTTAAAGAATGCATCTCACATGTATTTTTATCAGTTATTATTCAGTGGGTGTTGTGTTACAGATGGCGTCCCTGGGTGCCTGCTCCTGGCACAAGCCTGTCTCTTTGATACCCTGCATGGCTGGCAGCACAGCATCAGGGGTGTTCACACATGTAAGTAATAGTGAGTGTTCACACTTGTAAGTCATAGTGAGTGTTCACACATGTTAGTCATAGTGAGTGTTCACACAAGTAAGTCATAGTGAGAGTTCACACATGTAAGTAATAGTGAGTGTTCATACATACAAGTCATCTTAAGTGTTCACACATGTAAGTCATAGTGAGTGTTCACACAAGTAATTTTATCTGGGGTCTTCCAATAAGTTATTCATTTTTGGTCTTCAAACAAGTAATTTATTTTGGTTTCTTCACACAAGTAACTTATCTGTGGTCTTCACACAATAATTCATCTTTGGTGGAAACACAAGTAATTGGTATGTGATGTAAACAAAAGTAAGTCATCTGTTTTGTTAACACAAGTAAGTTGTCTGTGATGTTAACACAAGAAAGTTGTCTTTGGTATTAACACAAATAAGCTGTATGTGATGTTAACAAAAGTAAGTAATCTTTGATATTAATACAAGTAAGTCATGAGGTGTGTTCAAATAAGTAAGTTAACTAGGGGTATTTACATGAGTAAGTCATCTAAGGTGTTCATGCAATTTCCTTTATCTTTTCATGGTACTCAATTACAAAAAACGTTTTTATACCCCCACAAACAATTTAGGGGGGTATATAGGAGTGAACTTGTCTGTCGGTCGGTATGTCTGTCAGTCCGTATGAAGTGTCCGCTCTCTAATTCAAGTAGTTTTCATCCGATCTTCACCAAACTTGGTCAAAAGTTGTATCTACATGATGTCTAGGCCAAGTTTGAACATGGGCCTTGCTGGGTAAAAAACTAGGTCACGGGGTCACTCAGTGCGTTTTAAACATTCAGCATGTTGTCCGCTCTCTAATTCAAGTAGTTTTCATCTGATCTTCACCAAACTTGGTTAGAAGTTGTATCTAGATGATCTTAAGGCCAAGTTCGAACATGGGCCTTGCCGGGTCAAAAACTAGGTCACGGGGTCACTAAGTGCGTTTTAAACATTCAGCATGTTGTCCGCTCTCTAATTCAAGTAGTTTTCATCCGATCTTCACCAAATTTGGTCAGAAGTTGTATCTAGATGATCTTAAGGCCAAGTTCGAACATGGGCCTTGCCGGGTCAAAAACTAGGTCACGGGGTCACTTGGTGCGTTTTTTTAACATTCAGCATGGTGTCCTCTCTCTTATTCAAGTAATTTTCATCCGATCTTCACCAAACTTGGTCAGAAGTTTTATCTAGATGATCTGAAGGCCAAGTTCGAACATGGGCCATGCCAGATCAAAATCTAGGTCACAGGGTCACTTAGTACGTTTAACACATTGAGCATGGTGTCCGCTCTCTATTTCAAGTAAATTAAATCTGATCTTCACCACACTTGGTCAGAAGTTGTAACTAGATGATGTGTAGATCATGTTCGAACATTGGCCATTCCGGGTCAAAAACTAGGAAAGGGGTCACTTAGTGTGTTTTAAACCTCACCATGTTGTCCGCTCTCTAATTCAAGTAGTTTTCATCCAATCTTCACCAAAATTGGTCAGAAGTTGTATCTTGATAATGTCTAGGGCAAGTTTGAATATGGGTCATGCCGGGTCAAAAACAAGGTCACGGGGTCACTTAGTGCGTTTTAAACATCACAATGTTGTCCGCTCTCTAATTCATGTAGTTTTCTTCCAATTTTCACCAAACTAGGTCAGAAGTTGTATCTAGATGATGTCTAGGTCAAGTTTGAATATGGGTCATGCCGGGTCAAAAACTAGGTCACGGGGTATCTTAGTGCGTTTTTAACCTCACCATGTTGTCCGCTCTCTAATTCAAGTAGTTTTCATCCAATCCTCACCTAATTGCTTACAAGTTTTATCTAAATGATCTCTAGGACAAGTTTGAAAATGGGCTATTCTGGGCCTAAAACTAGGGCACGGGGTAACTGAGTGCGTTTTTTAACATTCTGCATGGTGTCCGCTCTCTAATTTAAGTAGTTTACATCCGATCTTCATCAAACTTGGTCAGAAGTTTTATGGAGATGATCTTAAGGCCAAGTTAGAACATGGGCCTTTCTTGGTCAAAAACTAGGTCAAGGGGTCACTTAGTGCGTTTTAAAAATTGAGCATGGTGCCCGCTGTTTTTTGTGAAGACAACATGCAAAATATTATGTGTCAATGCGGCATGTGGGGGTATTTGTCACGTCTGTGACAAAGCTCTAGTTTAGTTTGTTCTTTTCCAATAATTTGTTTGTCAGTTAATCAAGACATAAGCTTACTTCTGAACACCTTGAATAACAGTTAGTATGAACTATGTACTCCTACATATCATTGAATACCAGTAAGCTATTGTATGAACTATGCTCTTTGTACATATCATTGAATACCAGTAAGCTATGGTATGAACTATGTACTCTTACCATTGAATACAAGTTAGTTATGGTATGAACTGTGTTCTCCTACATATCATTGAATACCAGTTAACTATGTTATGACATATGTTCTCCTAAACATTGAATGCCAGTAAGCTATATGTTCTCATGCTTTTCAGTTAATACCAGTAAGCTATGGTATGAACTATGTTCTCCTACATATCATTGAATACCAGAAAGCTACTGTATGAACTATGTTATCCTACATATCATTGAATAACAGTAAGCTATTGGATGAGCTATGTACTCGTACCATTGGATACCAGTTAGCTATGGTATGAACTGTGTTCTCCTACATATCATTGAATACCAGTAAGCTATTGTATGAACTATGTACAGTCCAACCTGTCAATAAAGACCACTCAAGGGATTTGGTCGTTGTGGTCTTTGTTCACAGGTGGTCTTTATTCGCAGGGTCGATCGAAACTTTGCAAAATATGCTAGTAGTTTTTTAACAGGTACCTTATCTATGTATGTGCTCTATTGTTTAAATGTTTGAATACTTATGCATGTATAATGAAATAAAGGATTGAAAACACAGTTTTGTTTTACATTTGTATATTTATTACATGTTGTATTTCTATCCCCTTATGTTTTTATTATTTATTTCATTTATGATATACTGTATAAATAACTATTGACATACATGTATACGTACATGTACATGTAATTCTACAAAGAACAAAGTACAAAATACACATAACATAGCAAACAATTATACATGAAATACATGAATCACTACTACACAACCAGTAAATGCACTTAGTCATTCACTGACGCGAATTCCGACTCACGCTTAGGGCGTTTACTTTCACAGTTTACGTTCTCCTCGAATTCGTCCATAATCTCATGTTTACGCTTTAAAATGCTCTGAATTTGAGTTTTTCCTACACCAAGATCACTAGCCACTCGTCTACAACTGTGTCCTTTACCTAACAAACTAATGACCTTAACGCGTTCTTCCAACGTCAAGAACTTACGCTTGGAAGCCACGATGGTTAACTTGAACTGACAATTTACTTTTCCATAATCTATGAACGTCTTATTACGGAGAAATTTAAGAAGAGAATGACTATCAAAATGTTTGTCTTTATTAGGCATCGTAAATGATAGGAAACCGTTAATTTCCATAATGAGTTTATGAAACCCCCAAATTTGTCTTTGATATTTTCGGCAATTAGTACATTAATCGCGAGTCACTTAAATACAAAGGCAAATTTTTACACTTTTGACAAACTGTCAAATGCAAAAACGAAGCAGGCGACTACCAATTAGCAATGCATGTTAAATAAACAAACAACTGCTATCGAGTGCAATAAACTGTCACTTGCCAATATCTCCATAGCGACCGACAGTCCACTGGTAAGATGTGTATCACGTGACTACGCAGCGTCCTGGCGGCCATTTTGTGTTTTGAAAGTTGCGAAATCGTTGATTTTTATGATTGCAGTGGTCGTTGTAAGCTATCAAAATGTAGATTTGGGAATGTAAAAGGGTGGTCGTTTTTCTTTGTTCACAGGTGGGCTTTATTCGCAGGTTCAATATATAGTGAAATTGTTCGGGAGGAAATCGGTGTGGTCGTTATTGACTGTTGGTCGCTATTAACAGGCGGTCGCTCGGGCAGGTCGGACTGTACTCTTACCATTGAATACCAGTTAGCTATTGTATGATCTATGTTCTCCTACATATCATTGAATACCAGTAAGCTACTGTATGAAATATGTTCTCCTACATATAATTGTATACCAGTAAGCTATTGTTTGAGCTATGTTCTCCTATGTATAATTGTATACCAGTAAGCTATTTTATTAACTATGTTCTCATGCATAATATTGAATGCCTGTTAACTTTGGCATGAATTATGTGCTCTTACATATCATGGAATACCAATGAATTCAGGTATGTTCTGTTTACTACTACATATAATTGAATACAATGTAACTATGGTATGATGTATGTTCTGGTGCATATCTGTGTGGTTCTGGTTGCAGGGTGTGTTGAGTACCGCCATACCATGGAGGATTCTGGAGAAGCAGTACCAGGATACGGACATGTTCAGACAGGAAATAGTGGACCTCATAGAGTCACCAGAACCTGTAAGTGTAGTGTGGACTAGCCTTGTCTGGTGGACCTCATAGAGTCACCAGAACCTGTAAGTGTAGTGTGGAATAGCCTTGTCTGGTGGACCTCATAGAGTCACGAGAACCTTTAAGTGTAGTGTCGACTAGTCTTGTCTAGTGGACCTCATAGAGTCACCAGAACCAGTAAGTGTAGTGTGGACTAGCCTTGTCTAGTGTACCTCATAGTCACCAGAACCTGTAAGTGTAGTGTGGACTAGCCTTGTCTGGTGGACCTCATAGAGTCACCAGAACCTGTAAGTGTAGTGTGGACTAGCCTTGTCTGGTGGACCTCAGAGTCACCAGAACCTGTAAGTGTAGTGTGGACTAGCCTTGTCTGGTGGACCTCATAGAGTCACCAGAACCTGTAAGTGTAGTGTGGACTAGCCTTGTCTGGTGGACCTCATAGTCACCAGAACCTGTAAGTGTAGTGTGGACTAGCCTTGTCTGGTGGACCTCATAGAGACACCAGAACCTGTAAATGTAGTGTGGACTAGCCTTGTCTGGTGGACCTCATAGAGTCACCAGAACCTGTAAGTGTAGTGTGGACTAGCCTTGTCTGGTGAACCTCATAGAGTCACCAGAACCTGTAAGTGTAGTGTGGACTAGCCTTGTCTGGTGGACCTCATAGACTTACCAGAACCTGTAAGTGTAGTGTGGACTAGCCTTGTCTGGTGGACCTCATAGAGTCACCAGAACCTGTAAGTGTAGTGTGGACTAGCCTTGTCTGGTGGACCTCATAGAGTCACCAGAACCTGTAAGTGTAGTGTGGACTAGCCTTGTCTGGTGGACCTCATAGAGTCACCAGAACCTGTAAGTGTAGTGTGGACTAGCCTTGTCTGGTGGACCTCATAGAGTCACCAGAACCAGTAAGTGTAGTGTGGACTAGCCTTGTCTGGTGGACCTCATAGAGTCACCAGGACCTGTAAGTGTAGTGTGGACTAGCCTTCTCTGGTGGACCTCATAGAGTCACCAGAACCTGTAAGTGTAGTGTGGACTAGCCTTGTCTGGTGGACCTCATAGAGTCACCAGAACCTGTAAGTGTAGTGTGGACTAGCCTTGTCTGGTGGACCTTATAGAGTCACCAGAACCTGTAAGTGTATCGTGGACTAGCCTTGTCTGGTGGACCTCATAGAGTCACCAGAACCTGTAAGTGTAGTGTGGACTAGCCTTGTCTGGTGGACCTCATAGAGTCACCATAACCTGTAAGTGTAGTGTGGACTAGCAATGTCTGTTTTCCTGACTTGAATAAAAAAACTGAATTTCTGTGGCGAATAATGAAAGTTATCAAAAGTATCTTAAATGAGGTTTTGTAAGTATCTTGACTAATTTGAGGATTTGTTAAAGCAGAACAAACAATATAACTTCAGTAATTAAAATATTGTTTTTTAAACATTTTTTAAGCTGCCAAATGTAATTAAAATGCTGTAAAAATGCCATAAGATAGACAATTTCTGACTTACAATGAAAATATAGTAACTGCTTATTATTAACATGTACATTGTATATAGTATAAACTTTAGCAAGCCTTCTGTGAGCCTTAATAAATCAAAATTACTTCAGATTGATTTTTAGAAATCATGTTAGAATGTTCTGATTCCTATAAATAATGATGAGAAACTATATTGTTGTTATCTGAATGTCCATAATTTGGGAAGAAATCATATCATAAGGTAAACACAGATGCTATACTCATTGTAAGTAGTATTATGATAGTTTCATTCAAATCATTACAGTTGACAGAAATAATTTTTAATGAGTTAGCACGTGTTATACAGATCAATGTTTTTTTCTTACAATATGGCACATTCTGAAGTAATGTTACAGTATTGGACCTCACGTCGGTCAATGTACCAGGAAGGAAATGACTTCATTCACAAAATGGAGGAAAATGGGCCTGCAGACAACACCAACCAGTCACAGATGAAAACCTTAACACCTCAAACATCCCAGGACTTAAATACTCAGGGCAGCTCAGTGAAACATTTAAATTCACCAGATAGCCCTATGCAAACATTGACCCATTCAGTAAATTTTAGTAGCTATGATTCAATTCCTGTTCATAATTCAGGAAAACTTTCTTCTGGAAGCTTTTCAAATAAAACTCTAAAAACTGAAGGTGGTTCTTCTGAAACTTCTGCAAAATCTAGTCCTAATTTTGTCGGCAGAGTGAACAATGGGATACAGAGCCTTCCCGAATATCTCAATGTGTATCGAGGCAAAGATGACGCAGCAGAAAAAATGAAGAACCAGTTGGAATTAGACTGCAAGCACTTCATGAAAGGGGTTATGGACGAGTGCACGCATATCAGCAACTTTTCTCGCCCACTAGACCCAGAGTTGGTGATCGTGGTTCTAGCTGAGGACGACCAGTACGTGCCGCACTCTGGGTACATGAAACATGAGGAGGTTTGGCCCGGTGCCAAGGTGCGCACTGTCCCTGGTGGACATATCATGGGCTTTCTGGGGAAACGAGAAATCTTCAGGTGAGGGTTGGAGCTGGGAATCAGATATTTATGCCCCCCTACGAAGAAGAGGTGGTATATTGCTTTGCACATGTCGGTCGGTCTGTCGGTCAGTCCACCAGGTGGTTTCCGGATGATAACTCAAGAACGCTTGGGCCTAGGATCATGAAACTTCATAGGTACATTGATCATGACTTGCAGATGACCCCTATTGATTTTGAGGTCACTAGGTCAAAGGTCAAGGTCACCGTGACCCGAAATAGTAAAATGGTTTCCGGATGATAACTCAAGAAGGCTTTGGCCTAGGATCATGAAACTTGATAGGTAGATTGATCATGACTCGCAGATGACCCCTATTGATTTTCAGGTCACTAGGTCAAAGGTCAAGGTCACAGTGACTCGAAATAGTAAAATGGTTTCCGGATGATAACTCAAAAACGCTTATGCCTAGGATCATGAAACTTCATAGGTACATTGATCATGACTCGCAGATGACCCCTATTGATTTTCAGGTCACTAGGTCAAAGGTCAAGGTCACAGTGACCCGAAATAGTAAAATGGTTTCCGGATGATAACTCAAGAACGCTTACGCCTAGGATCATGAAACTTGATAGGTAAATTGATCATGACTCGCAGATCAAAGGTCAAGGTCACAGTGACCTGAAATAGTAAAATGGTTTCCGGATGATAACTCAAGAACGGTAATGGCTACGATCATGAAACTTCATAGGTACATTGATCATGACTCGCAGATGACCCTATTGATTTTGAGGTCACTAGGTCAAAGGTCAAGGTCATGGTGACCCGAAATAGTAAAATGGTTTCCGGATGATAACTCAAGAACGCTTATGCCTAGGATCATGAAACTTCATAGGTACATTGATCATGACTCGCAGATGACCCCTATTGATTTTCAGGTCACTTGGTGAAAGGTCAAAGTCACAGTGACAAAAAACATATTCACACAATGGCTGTCACTACAACGGAGAGCCCATATGGGGGGGCATGCATATTTTACAAACAGCCCTTGTTATTCGAGTTTTTATCTGGGAAGACAGGGCTTAATGCATGTCCATAATGTCTTATCCCAGATTAGCCTGTGCTGACCCCACAGGGTAATCAGGAGCAACACTTTTACTTTTGTAGATTATCATCGTTATAAAGAAGTCTTATTTTAACAAAAATCCAGTCTTAAGTATGGTACCTGATTAGTCTGTGCAGACTGCAATTTCTAATTTGGGACGACACTTTCTAAGAGTAAGGTTCAATTGTTGTGTTTCTATATCAGTGTGACTTATATTTGATTTTCTACTTATTGATAAAAATTCATTTTTGATGCTGAGGCTTTTTATTCAAAAGCATCGTTGTTTTTGTTGTTGTAGTTTTGGAAAATAAATGAATGCTGCCTGCCTTGGAACTGTTTTGATTGCTTCAAATGAACAACTACTACTACTAGTGAACTACAGATTTCATGACATAATTTTATTGCAAACAAAATTTGATTTTGGCATAATAAAAAAAACAACAGCAAATACATTTGAAGAAAGGCTGTTTTGACATTTGAATTTACAAAAAAAATTAATTAATCTACAATATTGTGTTCTTGTTTACATTTCAGGCAGGCAATCGCTGATTCATTTGCTCTCAACACACAGAAATACTTCAGTCCTCAGCTCAGACAGTCCAGCTGACCCCACACATCATTAGATAACACATTCTGCTCAATATTGGAACAGGGATTTAATACAAAAACTGGTTTGGTATTGTCTACTAATAATAACACTAGATTTAAACTTAAAGCTGTATTAACAAATTGTAAAGGGTAAAGATCAACTATATTTACTTGGTCCATTTTATATGGTACTTCAACATATGAAAGTAGACTGATCCCGGAATTTGCAAGAGTTTGAAAACCCACTAATCTCTTAGTACAAACAACGTAAGTCCATTATATCAACCAATGATAGCATACTTTTGATAATAACAGTTAATATGGTGTGTGATTTTGAAAGGATTATTATTATGGGTCATCTTTTTTTGTATCAGCAGATTTTTTGGGTTTTCCAAAAGGTTGCTTTTCCGGGATACATATATTGAACAATATATGTAGTGTTGAGCAATTATTATTTATTAATATGCGATAACTGAATTATGGTTACGGTGATAGAAATAATTGAAAACTAAAATCTGCATCCTGCATTAACAAAAAGGGTTAATAAATGAATGGCAATGGTGTTCTTACTATGACAACAAACACCTGGAACAGGACTGAGGTCTTGTCCATAAACAAGCTCTTATTTCCAGCTGTGATCTGTTACAAGGTTTGCAATTTTATTATAATAATGTTTTTGTGTGTTTTGTATACACATTTTTAGTTTCTTATGTTGTGTGTGAGCAAATTTATTGCACTGTTTGCATTATTTTATTTTGTGAAAAGCATTTATATAAAATAACGTTACAGTATTCTTTATGTTATGTGTTAATACATTATAGTTGAAGCAAATCTTTTTATTGGATGCTACCCTTAGTGTTTAGTGCTGTATAAATTGAATTGTTAGATTACACTTTGTATTAACAGATCATTATAATCACAATGTTGGTCATCAATATAACTTCAGTATTTGTATGACAATGCAGGCCAAGCAATGATCTCTTGCCTTTTTGGATGCCAAGTGCCAGCCACTGCCTTACATTTCATTGTTAGCATGTTCAGTTCTTAACACAACTCAGTTATGACTCATTAGTTAACTCTTAAAACTGAAAATGTAGTGAACAATCCATGCCTATAAAATTCAGGGAATTCGACCAAATCTTGTGCACTGTTACAATTGATAAGATTATGTTTTGTATATTAAAATTATTATGTGCAAGTAATAAAAAAACATCAGATGAAATTGGGGAAGAAAATATCAGGGCATTTTACGTCATTTATTTTTGTGGTGATGGTAGAGCCAGTTTGGTAAAAAATTGATAGATAAAAGGGTGTTGTTCTGAAAGTGTTCCTTTTTTCTTAAAAAAAAACTTAAGTTGTTTGTGGCAATGTTTTATTGATCAATTGTTTTATTACACTGGTTGAATGGGAAAAGGTGAATGCATTTAAGGTCAAGGAATTTATTTTATTTAACAAGTGTAGCCTTATATATGAAGATATACGAGAGCAATACATATTATGATTTTTTTTATTATATTATTTGTTGAACTCTGTTTTAAATGTTATTTAGAAATATTATAAATCTAGATGATTTTAGAAAATTAACATTGTTTATATAAAATGTCGGGTTACAGTATTAAAATGTGTTCTTAGTCTGTACATCTAGTAGACATGTTAACGTCTTTGAAATAAAACAAGAAAAAAAGAAACAAGTGATTGTCTTTGTGCGACTTAAAACTGGCAAAAGGGATTTGTGTAGCTGAACACTATTAATATGTTGTGTAGCTGAAGTTGAACACTATTAATATGTTGTGTAGCTGAAGTTGAACACTATTAATATGTTGTGTAGCTGAAGTTGAACACTATTAATATGTTGTGTAGCTGAAAACTATTAAAATGTTGTGTAGCTGAAAACTATTAAAATGTTGTGTAGCTGAACACTATTAAAATGTAGCTGAACACTATTAAAATGTTGTGTAGCTGAAAACTATTAAAATGGTGTGTAGCTGAACACTATTAAAATGTTGTGTAGCTGAACACTATTAAAGTGTAGCTGAACACTATTAAAATGTTGTGTAGCTGAACACTATTAAAGTGTAGCTGAACACTATTAAAATGGTGTGTAGCTGAACACTATTAAAATGGTGTGTAGCTGAACACTATTAAAATGTTGTGTAGCTGAACACTATTAAAATGGTGTGTAGCTGAACACTATTAAAATGTTGTGTAGCTGAAAACTATTAAAATGGTGTGTAGCTGAACACTATTAAAATGTTGTGTAGCTGAACACTATTAAAATGTTGTGTAGCTGAACACTATTAAAATGTTGTGTAGCTGAAAACTATTAAAATGTTGTGTAGCTGAACACTATTAAAATGGTGTGTAGCTGAACACTATTAAAATGTTGTGTAGCTGAAAACTATTAAAATGTTGTGTAGCTGAACACTATTAAAATGTTGTGTAGCTGAACACAATTAAAATGTTGTGTAGCTGAACACTATTAAAATGGTGTGTAGCTGAACACTATTAAAATGTTGTGTAGCTGAACACTATTAAAATGTTGTGTAGCTGAACACTATTAAAATGGTGTGTAGCTGAACACTATTAAAATGTTGTGTAGCTGAAAACTATTAAAATGTTGTGTAGCTGAACACTATTAAAATGTTGTGTAGCTGAAAACTATTAAAATGTTGTGTAGCTGAACACTATTAAAATGTTGTGTAGCTGAACACTATTAAAATGGTGTGTAGCTGAACACTATTAAAATGGTGTGTAGCTGAAAACTATTAAAATGTTGTGTAGCTGAACACTATTCAAGTGAAGCTGAACACTATTAAAATACTGTGTAGCAGAACACTATTAAAATCGTGTGTAGCTGAACACTAGTGTAGGGAAACACTTTCAATATGCTGTATAGGGAATCACTATTAATATGGTGCATAGAGAAACACAATTAATATGTTGTATAAAAAACACTATCGAAATGTTGTATAGAAAACACAATCATATTGCCCTAATTTTGTTGAAAACATAACTGTCTCACATGTGATGAACTTGTGTTGGTGAGGGATAAAAGGTCACTGTACCTATTAAGTGGCTGAATATACAGGAATAGGGACTGATATATTAACATTTATTTTCCAAACAAAAAAGCGTTACTATGTTTCATGCGTAGTTTTTATATGAAAGAAATTTACCTGACTGATAACGTACTAAATTTGCAAACCAATGGTGAAACTGTTCCCATAGAAACGTTAAGTTGATGAAAATAATAACAACTATAAAAATTGTTTACGTGGATTACTCAATAATAAAGGAGTTGTTAATCTTTAATAAAGTGGTAATAACAACAGCAGCAGAGGAAGAAGTAGAAGTGATAGTATTTGTTTCTTTACAATAAAATAATGATTTTTAGCCCACCTGATTGCTCAGGTGAGCTTTTGTGACCGGTCTTTGTCCGTCGTATGTCCGTCCGTCCGTTAACATTTGCTCGTAAACACTCTAGAGGCCACATTTCTTGTCCCATCTTCATGAAACTTGGTCAGATGCTTTGTCCAAATTAAATCTCGGCCGAGTTCGAAACTGGGTTGTGCCGGGTCAAAAACGAGGTCACTAGGTCAAAAAAAGGAAAAACCTTGTAAACACTGTAGAAGTCACATTTCATGCCCAATCTTCATGTAACTTTGTCAAAATGTTTGTCTTAATGATATGTTGGTTGAGTTCAAAAGTGGTTCTGGTCCGTTGAAAAACATGGCCGCCAGTGGGCGGGGCAGTTTTCCTTATTTGGCTATAGAGAAACCTTGTAAACACTTTAGAAGTCACAATTTTTGCCCAATCATCATGGAAGTTGGTCAAAACATTGGTTTTATTAATATCTCGGACGAGTTCGAAAATGGTCCAGATCGGTGAAAAACATGACCGCCAGTGGGCGGGCATTTTTCTCTTTATGTATATAGTGAACACATGTGAACACTCAAAAATTCACATTTTGGGCCCAATTTTCATGAAATTTGGTTAGAACATTTGTTTCCTTGATATGAGAGTTGAGTTCGAATATGGTTGCGGTCAGTTGAATAACATGGCTGCCAGGGGTGGGGCAGTTTTCCTTATTTGGCTATATAGAAACATTGTAAACACTCTAGAAGTCACAATTTTTGCCCACTCATCATAAAAGTTGGTCAAAACATTGGTTTTATTTATAACTCGGACGAGTTCGAAAATGGTCCAGATCGGTGAATAAACATGGCCGCCAGTGGGCGGGGCATTTTTCTCTATATGTATATAGTGAAAACATGTGAACACTCTAGAAGTCACATTTTTGGTCCAATTTTCATGAAATTTGGTCAGAACATTTTTTTCCTTGATATGAGAGTTGAGTTTGAAAATAGTTCCGGTCAGTTGAATAACATGGCTGCCGGGGGGGGGGGGGCAGTTTTCTTATATTTATATTGTAAAAAAAGCTTGTGGACACTCTACTCTAGAAATCACATTTTTTGCCTAATCATCATGAAACTTGGTGAAAAGATTGGTTTTATATATATCACATAATTAATGCCATAATTATTGCCCTTAGATTGTCAAAATTTTCATTATATTATACAAAATCCTCTAGAGGTCACAATTTTGTTTCAGATTTTATTAATCTTGGTAATAATATTTATTTTTGTAGGCAAAGTTTTATGTTTTGTAAGGGGGGGGGGGGGGGTCAACTCAAAATATAGGTCACCAGGTAAAATCTTACAAAAACTAAAACACTCATTATGCCAAAGTTTTGGTTCAATAATGATGCAACTTGACCAGGATGTTTGTCTGGACAATATTTAGGTCAAGTTTGATGTTTGGTTAAGATTGAATGAACCGACTCCTCTCAGTTGAGCGAAGTAGGGCCATCTTGGCCCTCTTGTCTTAATTATAATTTTATTTGAAGATTTCAATATGCATTATCTTTTATCTTGAAGCTATGTTATTGCATGAAATACCTGAGTTATCTTATCCACGCCTGTAATTTCAGTATTTCTTCAAAACAAACAAAATTTGCAATAAAAGTTGTGTGTCCAAAATTCCTACTGAATTATCGTGTCCATAATACCTTTCACTTGGGGTCGCATTAATTTAAGCATCATCAGGCGGCCATTTGACCATATGCTTCGTTTTATATAGCATTTAATGTATATTTGCTCTTAAAATGCTTTTGGATTTGTTGCTGAACGCCAGTTTTGTCAAAATGCGCTACAAGCAAAAATCATCGCATCTCGCAGTTTAGTGGTTTGTCGGACCGTATTTGGTACAAAAACGAATATGGTACATTTGTTCCATATTCGGCCGAATATGGTACAAATGTACCATACTCGGACCGAAGATGGTACAATTTTCGACCGAATATGGTACAAACATTGTACCATATTCGGTTGGAATAAGTTTTTCTATGCTCGCCAAAACGTATTTGGTACATACCAAAAAAACTCATAAAAATGAAAATGGCCTACGTATATGGTACATAAATTATGTATTTCTTAATAAATGAAATAGTCTGCCGATGTGTAAACTTTTTTTCAAACTCAAATACATTGTATTAACCTAATATTGGAAGTGACAAAAGTATCATCATCATCATCATCATCATCGTCGTCGTCGTCGTCGTTGTCGTCGTAACTAGCAGTAACAGAAACAGCTAACCTAACCACACTTTACATGGATTTTGCTGATTGTGTAACTGTTTCGCCGGCTAGCTCAGTCGGTTGCGCGTCAGATTGGCACGCAGGCGGCCTGGGTTCGATTCCCGGGCGGGCCAGATACTTTCGTGGAGATCATTAATAGCAATTTTCAAATTTTTAAAACTTTTTTTTTCGAAAGTGTATTTTCACCAAAATCCGATTTAAGAGATTTTGAGCTATTTTAAATGAATATATCTCTCCAAAAATAAGGATGTTTGACTGGCTGCTTTAGACAGGTGTGACTGTATTCCTAAACATTACTTTGTAAAGTTGATTTGTCGTTCCGACGTCATATTGCTGAGAAGCCGACAAAGCTTTGAAGTTTCCGATTTTTTCTTTGATAACGTGCCGCTTTAAAAAGGCGGGAATTTTGCACACGAGTCTTACTCAGAAGTCAGTAACCATATTTGACTTGGCGGTCGGCAAGAAAAGTTGTGATTTTCGACTAGAAAGAATTGAAATCCAAACTTTCTTCAAACTTCAAAAGAATTCTTGACAGTAAGTACTGTACATAATTTTAATTTTCAGTTGTCTTAATATGCATTGATGTTTTAACATGCATCGATTTTTATGTTTTATGCCCCCCCCCCCCCCCCCCTCAGAGTGCATTTGCAGTTGTCCGTCCGTCTATCCAATTGTCCGTGGCATTCCTTCCGGGTGCGTAACTCCTAAACTGCTAAAATATTTAAGCTACAGTCATTTTTTCGAAAGTGTATTTTCCACCAAAATCAGATCGAGCTCCTGTAATCTGTAGATTTGAACATTTTAAATTTTATGGAGTTTATAGGTCTTTGACCTTCGAACCCTGCCTAGTCGTGACTTCTGGTGAGCGACCTAGGCCCCCAGGGCCCCTTCTTTATATCCCTTCCATCCACGTAGCATTGGTTTCTACAGACCGTTTGTCCGTTGACCGCCATAAGTTTGCCCGCTATTTTTCCCCTGAATTTGAATTCGGTTGGATTTCAATGAAACTTTACATGAAGTACTTGCTACTTTCATTGCGCATATTGCCCGGAAGTTCGGATTGTAAATTTTAGCGGAGCTATCAGACGAGTGATTTTAGCTCAGCTCATGTCGTGAGACATTCGTTTTCGACACGCGGTGTTCAATACAAGCTCTATTAACTAATGAAGTATAAATGTATAATAACTTATTATATTATTTCAGATGAAGGAAGCAATTAGGAGAAAAAGGAAGCAATTAGGGTGCTTGCCCAGGTCGAAGTACGACATTATTGTCAGATGTTTAAACGGATCGTTCGATGTCCCTGTGAAGAAACGGACACCTGAAGAGAATAATTGTTTGGCCATGATTAGAAAACGTAAGGACTTCGAGCTTGGTGACCGGGGTTCTTTATTGTGTGGCGGAAAGCAAGTCCTTGTGAAAGAAGATCTTCCTAGATTTGTTGAGAAGATGTTCATGGAAAACAAAGGATGTGGAGCAAGGGTTATTTACAACAAACTGAAAGTAAATTACACGGGGTTCTCGGAACAAGCTATCCTTGAAATACTGTACAATAGCAAGTATTACCATGAGAAGTATCCGAGATTTACAAACAAGCCAAAGCCAAAGACAATTACAGAAGAGGAACCAGGCAAAAGATGGCAGATTGACATAATTAACATGAAAAATCAAAGTGTTAGCTACAAGGGGTCCACATACAGTTATATTCTACAAGTCGTGGACGTTTATTCTAGGTACGTTATGCCAAAACCCCTGAAAACGAAGAGTTCGCGTGAAGTTGCAAAGGCATTAGAGGACGTGTTGATGGTTAACCTTGCCCCTGACATCATCCAATGTGACAACGGACTGGAATTTAAAGGCCCTAGTATGAAACTTTTGTTGAACAAGTACAACATCAAAATGATCAATAGTAGGCCGTATCATCCTCAATCACAGGGCAAGTGTGAAAGGTCAAACAGTGTTATAAAGGCCAAGATTCTATTTGCAACAAAAAGTAAACGTGGATTTAACTGGGTCGAAGGGCTTCAAGATTTAGCCTATGCCATAAACACAAGTTTCAAACGAGTTCTTGGGGGTCTCACGCCCTTTGAAGCCTACTACGGAAGAAGTCATGTTTTTACCAAAGAACGTCATAGTTCTCGTGAAATAAAGAAAACCATACGGCGAGCAAATAAAAAGGCTTACAGGTCGCTGTTGAAAAACGCAACTTCCCCAAGCAAGTACAAAGTAGGAGAGACAGTATTAATTCGCTATCCCTTTCGAAAATCCAGGGTGCCAACCAAAAGATATGTTATCGAAGGCAAGGTAGAAAAAGTAAAACGAAATGGTGTTTATATCGTGTCATTTCAAGTACCGAACAAACCCGAACTTGGATTCGTAAGCAAATCGGTTGGGGTCGAAAACATGACTAGCCTAACTGTTGCGTTAGAGAAACAACGAAAAATTAAAAAACATTCATTAAAACAGAACCGCTCAGAGAAACAAAATCACAGAACTAAGTACTATCATGTTTTAACACACCATGAAAATCTGCAGTTGTTGGATGGGGTGAATATTGCCATGGACCCAAATCCGGATGGAAATTGTCAATTTGCTGCTATATCGCATCAACTTGGTAAAATTGGTATATACAAAGACGTAGATGCTTTACGTAAGGAAGCAGTCCATCACATTGTAGAAAACAGATATTTCTATGAAACTTTTGTCTATGATGAAACATTTGATGAATACGTTAAGAATATGTCTAAGAATGGGACATACGGCGACAACCTCACGCTCATTGCACTTATGAGAGAATATAATTTGCAGTGCCTGGTAGTTTCTACCCGAGGACTAGAACACTCATCAATTGTGTCAGCAGATGGAAAGTTCGATGGTGATGTTGGAACAATTGCATTGGGGTATTTCCCAGAAGGATTTGGCATGCATTACGTTAGTATCCGTATCAATCAACGCGTGTACAAGGACATAATATCACGCTTAGAACAGTCGTATGACAACGGTGACTCTGGCGACAGCGCTGCGTCTGGCGACAACGCTGCGTCAGGCGACAACGCTGCGTCTGGCGACAACGGTGACTCTGGCGACAACGGTGACTCCGGCGACACCGCTGCGTCTGGCGACAACACTGCATCTGGCGACAACGCTGCGTCTGGCGACAACGGTGACTCTTGCGACAACGGTGACTCCGGCGACAACGGTGACTCCAGCGACAACGGTGACTCCGGCGACAACGGTGACTCCGGCGACAACGCTGCGTCTGGCGACAACGGTGACTCCGGCGACAACGCTGCGTCTGGCGACAACACTGCATCTGGCGACAACGCTGCGTCTGGCGACAACGGTGACTCTTGCGACAACGGTGACTCCGGCGACAACGGTGACTCCAGCGACAACGGTGACTCCGGCGACAACGGTGACTCCGGCGACAACGCTGCGTCTGGCGACAACGGTGACTCCGGCGACAACGGTGACTCTGGCGACAACGGTGACGTCTCTGTGTGTTCAGCCCTGAAAGAGCTTCAAGATATGATAAACAATAGGAGGGCACAGAAGCGAACGACTTTTCCATTTCTGATGTTACCACTTCACATTCAAGTTGAAATTTTTAAGTTCTGCATGCAATCAAACCCGTCAATCCAGTTTGTGTTGGCGAAGGTCGGCAAACCCTTTAGAGATTTAATAAGGTCAATGAGTTTGCAAACACCTAGAATTTACATTCGGCCGGATATTGGACTAGATACTAGTAACAGAAATCCTGTTAGCGTTCGTTTCCTATTAACAAGAGCGGGCAGAAACAGCGGTCTTATTTCGGCAATAAAAGAAATCATCAAGGGGCCAAAATGGGCAAACGCATGGCTGCGTTTGCGTGTTAGTGGAATCGGTTGGTATGATATCATAGATGTCATGTACAGACATTACAGGTGAAATATACATGTATATCGGTGTTTGGAAACCTGTTATGTTATTTTTGTGATTGATGATTATGTTCTTCTACCGGAAATTTGTTGTCATTTGCTCATTTACTGGTAACTTTTTACGAAGCACATTTGGGATATTTTGGCTGCTACTAAAATGAATGTATATATGTATATTATGTCTTGTCAAAATGCTACAGTTGGATTAAAATTTAAATGCTGTTCTATGTTCTTCAATATTACTTTGAAAAATCCTGTCAGTATACCAATAAATGAAAAAGTACAAGTTTGTTGAATCTCTTGAATGAAACAAATTATAAAATACAAAATGTAAAATGAATATGTGATGATGATGATGACAAAACATTTGTGATGATGATGATGGTAAAAAAATTGTGATGATGATGGTGGTGGTGATGATGATGACAGTGGTTATGATGATTGGGGTTTGATGATTGTGGTGATGATGATGATGATGATGATAATGATGATGATGATGATGATAACAAACGTTTTGGGATGATGATGACAGCGATGTTTATCGGACGATGATGATGGTTATAATGATGATGATAAGTTTTTAGATGATGATGACGGCGATGTTTATCGGCCGACGATGATGATAATGATGATGATGATAACAAAATATTTGTGATGATGATGATGGCGATGTTTATTGGCCGATGATGATGATGATATTCTCATCGTCGTCATCATCATCACAACATCCTCATTATCGACCGAAAACATCGCTGTCATTATCATCACAAAAAAAACTTTTGTGATCACCATTACGATCATGATAATGGATATGATGATGTTGGTTTTGATGGTGATGATGATGGTGGTGTTGGTAAAGATAACAACGATGATGATCATTGGGGTGTTGATAATTGATGTGATGATGATGATGATGATGATGATGATGATGATGATGATGAGATAACGATGATGATGATGATGATGATGATGATGATGATGATGATGAGATAACGATGATGATGATGATGATGATTACGATGATGAGTGTGTATCATATTCGGAACGAATGTGGTACATTTTTCATCCGAATATGGTACAAGTTTGTACCATATTCGGTCAGGCATTTTACCCCAAAACTGCAGATACGTATATGGTACAATTAGACAGTTGTACCATATTCGGCCGAATATGGTACAAACTTGTACATATTCGTTTTTGTACCAAATACGGTCCGACAGTGGTTTGTGCCAATTCGGTGTGAGGATGATCAACAGTCGAGTGTTTATCCAAACCAATGTCTGTGTGTTTTGATCATTATACCAAGCACATGCTCGTTTTGTAGCTTTCATAGGTAAGTGCTTTCGTAAAAAGTGCGACATGCGATGAGTCTACGTTGTATGTTGATGCACATATATTACACGTGTACAACATCGTCCTTTCCCACTTCTGCATATCAACTCAGACAGCTGATACGTTTCTCCAGCATAGCATATTTACTATTATTGCAAACTGTGTCGTTTGAATTACATATATCTTAATTGGATGTGCACTCAATCTTCTAAAATACATGAAATACGCGTTTATTTTTTATACCAAGTCCTGTAACCTATATGTGCGCCGCGTCCTTCGAGGTATCTCTCTTGTGCAAATTTCATCTCGATTATTATTTAAGAATTTAAGTATACATACTCGTAAACATTTCTACAATTAAGTAAGTTTTAATTGAGACCGAAATCTCGGTGTCAGTTCTGGTCACTTTCATTGGAGTGTTTCTTTAAGCAAGTAAACCTTACAAAGAAGATTACGTTAACGCTATCAAGATAAGGGTCTGCTTATTCCTTTGGAAGATCGCTAGGTTACAAATCCGCGGATTGTGTGGTTACATTCCTGAACAGTCATATCGTGTTAATGTCAAAGGAGGTAAAGCTGCAGACAGCAGTTAAGTATAAAACATTAGCAAAGGACAATAACCTTGCAAACATCGTATCAAGAGCGATGTCTCTTGTACCCTGCACCACCCTTCAATGAATGGAGTCGTGTTCTGAGAAAACTGGGCATAATGCGTGTGCGTTAAGTGTCGTCTCAGATTAGCCTTTGCAGTCCGCACATGCTAATCAGGGACGACTATTTCCGCTTTTATGACATTTTTCGTTTAAATGAAGTGTCTTCTTAGCAAAAATCCAATGAAGGCGGAAAGTGTCGTCCTTGATAAGCCTGTGCGGACTACACCGGCTAATCTGGGACGACACTTTACGCACATGCATTTTGCCAAGTTTTCTCAGAACGCGTCTCAATGAAATCTATCTATTTTACCTATTAAGCTTTATGTTGACGCCTCTGAAAGATTTCCATTTATGTCGTTGAAATGAGACAGAAAAAATCCAGTATATAAACCCCTCTTACTTTTTTGTGCTGGCGTATAATAATAAAACGAATTTTGAATACAACGCAAACGTTATTAAATGATTCTCTTACAAGTTTAACAAAAAAATTATTGCAAAATTAACAAAAAATATTGTGAAAAATTGCGATTACGTTCTATATGGCATTCTCTTCCACCATAGAAATGCATTCGTAAGCGATTCAACTAGAGCTATATAAAGAGCAAATCAATAAACTCGAAATCTTAAGCTTTAATCATACAAACAATAATATTAATTGCTCGCTCGTTTAAATTATACCTATAGAATATATTATAGCGTAATGTAATAACTTATCTTCAAACACTTTGCGATTTCCATAGAGAAAACATGTCTTTTGTACATGAAGGGCTTTTTTGCTGTATATTAGAAATTATTTGCAAATGAATAAGATTTATATTTCGTTTATGTTTTGGTACCATTTCCTCCAACTTGAACTCTAGTTTTTTATTCATCAACGTATATCTGTTTGAAAAAATGAAGAAGTTCTTATATACTGGCTCTAATACGATGTGACAGCTCGGACGATCTATTGGTAAAGGCGCGAGCATTATACTCGAAATGTCCGTGGAAAGAACCTATTGGTAACACACAAACAACGTTCTCTTAAATGTTCTTTCTTAAATTCTATTAATGTGTTCTACTGGTGCTCCTTAGTAGCGATTTTTACATTTAGCATTTAATGACGACCTTAAAAAAACCGCAAAAGGTGTTAAAAAATCCCTTTAATTTCAATTTGTAGCGCACCATCGAATAATGGATAATATTACGAATAGCTTGTTTTATGTCTAACCCCAGCGGACTTGGTTGTAAGATGATAATCATTGAAAATAATACCAGCAGCAATTATATGAAAACGTTCTCTCGTTCTGGTAATGAATAGAGTAAGACCGGTCCTAGCGAGACTCATTAATCTCAACAAAATTAATATCTAGTGTCAGGTCTATTTCTAATCGCTTTTATTAGTGCGTATTTTTATGTTGGTTGAACACGTATTCAACTAATGCAAGATACGTGAACGTTGGAATAATAATACAAATAATTAACCCATATATTCCTAGTGGACTCTCCCATCCTTCTAAATTGAATCAATTTATCTCCAAAATTAGGGATTTCTAGTACATGTATACTTATTTCCAAATTTAGAATATTTCTTACAGAAACTCCTTTAAGCAAACAGCGCAGACCCTGATAAGACGCCGCATCATGCGGCGTCTCATCTGGGTCTACGCTGTTTGCCAATGCCTTTTTTCTAGACGCTAGGCATAAATGGGTTAAAAAACGACTACGATGTCATTCACCACACCTGGTTCATGGCTATGATGTCATTCACCACACCTGGTTCATGGCTATGATGTCATTCACCACACCTGGTTTATGGCACGACTATGATGTCATTCACCACACCTGGTTCATGGCTATGATGTCATTCACCACACCTGGTTCATGGCAGTGCCGTGTTGTTGCTGCTGTGGTCTGACATAAAAATTCTTTTTAAACCTTGAATTCTATTCTACGATAGGAAACATACTGCCTTATGGAGCTTGTGGTAAGTACAAATAATTGACCTGCGTCGATTCGAAAACTCTTGCAGTCTGGTTGAAGATACCTTGACAGATACTAAGACCTCGAACCCCAGAATAACTTAATTGCGGAAAGCCAGCGCGGATACGGATGCTGTTTTGAGCATAAGCCATATTTTTGCATAACGCGCCATAATTGGTGTCAGTTGTCTACTGGTTGTATACTCAAACACTTTATTGCGAGCTGTATTTGGTGTAAGATGTCTACTGGTTGTTTAATTACACACTTAATTAAGAGCTCTTTTTGGTGTACGTTGTCTACTGCTGTATAATTACACATTTTATGGCGAGCTCTATTTGGTGTATGTTGTCTATTTGTTGTTTACTTATACACTTCATGGCGAGCTTTATTTGATGTAAGTTGTCTACTGTTTGTAAACTTATACCTTTTATGGCAAGCTCTATTTGGTGATTCAAGTTGTCTACTGGTTGTATACTTATAGACTTTATTGCGAGCTATACTTTGTGTAAATTGTTACTGGTTGAATACTTATACCCATTATTGGGAGCTCTATTTGATGTAAATTGTCTACTGGTTGTATACTTTTACACTTTATGGCAAGCTCTATTTGGTGTAAATTATTCAGTGGTTGTATACTTATACACCTTATTGCGAGCTCTATTTGGTGTCTTCTGGTTGTACGCTTATACACTTTATGGCAATCTCGTTTTGGTGTACGTTTACTAGTGGTTGTTTACTTATACTTTTATTGCGAGCTCTATTTGGTTTAAGTTGTCTATTGGTTTTATACTTATACACTTTATTGCGAGCTCTATTTGGTGTTAGTTGTCTACTGGTTGTATACTTATACACTTTATGGCGAGCTCTCTTTGGTATAAGATGTCTACTGGTTTTATGCTTATACACACAGGTGGTTAGCGTGTGGCTATGCTATTAATTAGTGAAAACATCATTTTGAATGATACATAATCATATTATAACAAAAAATTAACTTTTCTGAAAAAAAAAAATTCACTATCAAATATATATATAACAAGGTATGCAACTCAAAATCAGCCCAAAACGGGGTGCATCGCTTTGAACAGCCATATCTTCATCAATTTTGCAGCGATTTTCACGATCTCGGTCTTATTCAACGCAGAAATTAATTTCCTTTCTGGAAATGTATATGTCTTGCAATATTTTTACAAATGCTGGGTCAACTTTTAAGAAATAACACGATACACAACACGCATGACCCAGTTGACAGTGATCATGTATTCTTTATGAATGAAATCTCCAGTTGTAAAGACACACCTCCGCATTGGACCAATGAAATCACTCGTATGTTTAAAATGTCAGTTAGTTGAAATGTATGTAAACAAAGGTTTCAAACGGCGCTGGATAGTTAGTCTTGATGCAGAATGTTACGACAAGAACGGTAATAATGTTTTTTCATACGTTTTATTGAATTATGGTATCGAACTACATGAACTTTATAGGGAAGTTGCCCTTTACTCCGTGAAGATTTCAGTCTTAAAGACAGCATGATCACTGTCAACTGGGTGATGCGTGTTGTGTATCGTGTTATTTCTTAAAAGTTGACCCAGCATTTGTAAAAATATTGCAAGACATATGCATTTCCAGAAAGGAAATTCATTTCTGCGTTGAATAAGACCGAAATCGTGAAAATCACTGCAAAATTGATAAAGATATGGCTGTTCAAAGCGATGCACCCCGTTTTGGGCTGATTTTGAGTTGCATACCTTGTTATATATATATTTGATAGTGAAATATTTTTTTTCAGAAAAGTTAATTTTTCGTTATAATATGATTATTTATCATTCAAAATGATGTTTTCACTAATTAATATCATAGCCACACGCTAACCACCTGTGCTTATACACGTTATGGCAAGCTCTAGTTGATGTAAGTTGTCTACTGGTTGTTTACTTATTCACTTTATTGTGAGCTCTTTTTAGTGTAAGATGTCTACTGGTTGTTAACTTATAAACTTTATGGGGAGCTTATTTTTGTGTAAGTTGTCTACTGTTCGTATACTTATAAACTTTATGGCGAGCTCTATTTGGTGTAAGTTGTCTTTTGGTCGTATACGTATACACCTTATTTAGAGCTCTATTTTGTGCAAGTTGTTCACTGGTTGTGTACTTATACACTTCCCTGTGAGCTCTATTTTGTCAAAGTTGTCTAGTGTTTGAAAATTGAACCTGCCATATGCATGGCTAGCTCTTTTATAAGAGCGTTGAAATCTGGATACGTTTTTATGGACAACGTATATTTACCATCAGCTCAAGCCTGTGTTAGTCACACATGATTATTTAATCAACGTTATGTTAACAGTACCCACGGAAGCTGAACGGCATAGGCTTGACTGGGCATGTTGTGACCAAGGTAACGTCGTCTCAAACGTCCGAGGACCTGGGGAGTATGGGCAAAACCTGGTTAGACAATATCATCGATGTAATACATGCTGTGTAACAGCACAATGATACATGATTTGATTCGGAATTTGAGGACGGTCGTAATTTGTATTGATGACAATGCAACTCTTTTAAGAGTCAATCTTCAATGATATAAAAGCGTTCATGTTGTATCCGATGCCACGCGATAGAATGAGTCCCACTAGAGCGGGACGCAGATTAGTACCGGTTGTATGTTGCCGTAATGCGCTATCGTATTATGAACACTTTGATATCGGTTAAAACTAATGACTCTTTATTACGACCACACTGATAAATGAAATGAACACTCCTATCTAAATTGCATCTCATATTCATGAATGGTTCAAATGGCACGCTATAGGCCACATTTATTGCTCAATATTTATGAAACTTTGTCAGACATTTTCTGTTTCAGTCTTTTGTAAAACCTTTTGAGAGCTACTTGCTCAGAACAGTTAAGATGTTGGTGTCACGGAGCGTCTCTGGGGTTAAGGTCCTTTCATTTTTAATCTGTTGGCAGTATGCCAACAGACTACTATGTCGAAAATCAGAATATCAGAAACACGTTTCGCAGTAACGTGGTATTTTGTGCGGTCCGAAAAATGCCCGGCAATTGGTAAATATACGCCGATGTTACCTTTTTTCTGATTGCCTGGACGCAAGTGTAAGATGCAAGCGTCTGTTTTCATTTTTTGAAATTTCATATTTTTCATAACTGTTTAAAACACTGACTAAAATTAAACGATTATTATTTTAAAAGTAGGTAAGTTTCTGACAATTATTGAAATGAACAATTCACGGATGCCGACAGCGACCTTGATTCGAGGCTTTACAGAAAGTCTGCTTGGCGCAGTGGTAGCGCGTCCACTTAGGCTGCCAGAAGACATGGATTCGAATCCCGGCTATGGCAGTTTTTTTAGTAAAGTAAAGAAATAGAATTAGTAAAGACTATAATAAACATCATATATTTGTTAGCAATAATATTTAATGACATCTGAAATAATGCGATACGCTGTGACTATTCCCTTTAAAACGTGGACGGGAACGAGATTTTAATTAAATTATCTTAGGTCAACAACTAGTTTCATAGTGTCCATATTGCTAATAAATCTGTTCCTACCAGTTTAAGCTAACTTATTGCATACTAATTTATGTATATAGAACAGGATGAATCTCGTCGTATTTGATGTATTTATTTTGTTTTATCAATATATTTTAAAATGGGATACGTTACTTTAAATAAATATAAAATTGTCTTGTTTCTTGAATGTCTTGCGATTTTTCTAGGGCTGTAAACAAGTTTAACTTTGTGACGGCAAACACTTACCTTGCGCTTTGGGGGGGGGGGGGGGGGGGTCAAATTAAAGTATTTTTTATATTAATCTGCAAAATATGTTGAATATTATTTTAAATTCTTTGAATACTTTCGATAACGATGAAAAACTTCAGAAATACAGCGTGCACTAATATGCTTAAGTAACGTGGTCGGTAAATATAACAACAACAACACAACAACAATAACGAAGTGTTCATTTCTGCTTAAAAAAATGAAGCGATCGTAACAATTTTAATATCTATAACAAACAAAACAACAACAAACAATAACAAAGATGTAACTTTGACCTTAGCTTCCGAACGAAAAAGTCGTTCAGTCCCGCAAATAACAATGATGTTATAATGACGTCAATTATCAACCAGTACAACAATCTTAAATGAGCCTGTAATAGTTGAGAGCAATATTTACTTCATATTTTCAATAAACAATCAACGGACATATCTGTAGGGAACTATTTTTCTCCAAATTAAAACATTTATATCCGGATATTTACTTGCTCGCAAAATACCAAGTTCCCCTGATACGTGTTTCTTATTTTCCGTTTTATATAGGATGTTTTGCAGCATCATTTCATCACTTCTCGTGTCATTTATTTGTACTTATTCTTAAATAAACTTTCTCTTATATAGAATTTTAGATTTTTACTAGTTAACTGTTCGTTTAACATTTACTTCAGCAGAAACTTCCCTTTATCTTGCAAACAAACTTTCAATGCCTTTGGCGCTTTGCTTTGTAGCTACATCGGAAATTCAAATTACACTGATCGGCGATTCTATTAAAAGTTCACTGGTCCACGAGTCTATTCGGATATCACAGGTCGGGGAGTCGATTGAAATACATGTATCACAGGTCTGCAAGTCCATTCAAATTTCCCTGGTCCGCGAGTAAGTCGAATATCACTAAGTCGGCGAGTCATTTCAAACTTTGCTGGATGGCAAATCCACTCAAATATCTCTTTTCGGCAATGCCTTTTTATAAAAAAAGCGTTCAGATAAATACAAACCATATTTTAATAAACTGTTCGCTCAATATTAGGTATATCAGGGTATTCTAAAATAATTTGTTAAGATAAATTACGAAAATACTCAATAGCAAGTGCAAAGTAAATGTGTAATATTTGTTACTATACGTGCAACTACATTCTTACACATTTACCTCTTTAACCACGGTCAAGTGTTTTGACCATGTTGAGGTCGTCTGCAAAATAAAACATAAAAAAGAATTAGCACATGCATGCGCATATATTAAGAAGTCATGGTCGTTCGCGAAAGGATATTTATCACTCATATTCCAAATACCGTACAAATGTTTCTCGTGGTCCCTTTTTGAACGTGAACTTAAACGAGAGTTCGGTACCCCCAACTTGTGCGACCCTTTCGAACGCTTTGTTCTCCACCTGGCATCCAAACGGAAGAGGAAACTTTATAACTGCTTCCCGGTTAACAGAAAAGTGAGTCGCTAGAGTAGGAAGATTGGGAACCAGACCACACGAGACTATTTTGACTTCCTGTACTTTGTCGTCTGCAGACAGCGGTATGTCATTTTCGTGAATCGATTCATCGTACTTCAATTTACTTCCAGCTCTGATAATCGGATGAAAACTATCGGTGCACATTTTAATGCCATTTATATCGACTGTGTTGCCTTCCTTGTGTTTTGATTCGTCGTAAGGGACCGTCATGTGGAGTCCATATGTAACTGACACGTATCGCGATCTCACAAGCGATTCGTCGTTACCGAACAAAACTGCTCCTTGAACAGTGAACACGTCGCCGTCTTCCGGAAATGACACTTTGGCCAGCCGGTCCTGTAGTTGCTTCCGGAAAATCGGACACTTGCTCATGCCTCCGACAACAATCACGTAATCGAAAGCTCCCACGTGTGTAAGGAGGGTATCCACCGCGTTTTTGACATGAAAGACCGTGAACTGATACATTCCTGCAATGGCGGCAGCCATCACCTTTAAGCTGTTGCCATGGAGTTCAAAATGACCGCCACAAATGGGAGTTGAAATCTCTTTTTCAAGTTCTGATGAGTCTGACATGCCTTTACTTTTGCAAGCCATGTCAACTATTTTTTTAGGGATTGTGAATGTCCGAGTAGCTTCACCAGCTTCCATGTTTTCTATATCCGTCATCGCCTTATGCACAAAAGAGAGCCAGTTGGCCAATTGAGTCGACGCGTAGGTCTCCACTACAGACAGCCCGAAAAGAAGTGAGAAAAACGACTGGAAACACGTGACTGCATTCTCTCCTCCCCACAAGCCACCGCTAGGCGCGCCCAATGATTCCACGTGACCGTTGTCTACTGACTGATGGGCGACAATGTCCACAACGTCTCCTGTGAAATTACTACATGATCATCACGTTTTTATGGTTACATGCATCCTCAATAATGACTTTTTTTCGGATTATGTAATGTGTGTGTGTGTGTGTTTAAAGCAATAACAAAGAATTTAACAATTTTTACCAGTCTAGAAATCCAGTGAAATTAAGCAAAACCAATGTTTCTATCAGAATACATTATGACCAACACGGATTCATATAGAGCAACAAATCGTCACTGGTGTTCTTACCACCTATGTTGACAACCATATACTTCGTCCCTTTCTTGGATACGGATCCAAGCATGCGCTGAGCCCACAGGGACGCCATTTCACCTTCGTAGGCAAGGGCTATCCTGTTGGCCTCAATGCCAGCCTAGATAATGAAATAAAAGCGCTGATAGCATCAAAGACCGCTGGCGATAAAACGAAAGAAGCCACTTTAAAAAGCAAGGAAGTCCAAATATGTTCAAACAGAAATTAGACTTTGCTTGAATAAAATTTCAACAATGTCCCTTTACACGTGATAGCACAGACAAATGGTGAATATTTAGCTATTTTTAAGATCGCTGATTGCAATTAAGAGACTTATATGCCGTTCATAGGACGATATTATGTCTTGCACATCAACGTAATACGTAACAAATGTCATAATAGGCAACCATGCAACTTACAATGATAATGTTCGATAACAGTTAAATTGTTGGGATATATTTTCGTTCGTGTTTGTTTGACCTGAATGTACAAACCTGCATCATCGCTTGTCGAACAAACCACTTTGCCCGGTCTGTCGCGAACGCGGGAACCACGATGACGTATCGCGCCTCGTTTTCGCTATATGTGGCCACGTGACGGTTCAGCGCGCGTAAAGCGTGGTTTTTGAGGTACCTGATGGCCATTACAAACAAATCGTACACTTTCCGACTGGCCTTCCCACTGACGTCATCAATGTCTGTCCTCTTGTTTAAACCCTTGCAAAAGTAAAGTTCATAATTCGTTTCCGAAATTATATTCCAACATCAATCTAAAAATGAAAGCTATTTAAACTGAACAATCCAGCCCAAGACATACACCTACATTTATGTAGAGGGCACGCTTGAAGTTTCGGTAAAGCAGACCAATCTGACTTCCTGCTAACTTTGTCGTCTGGAACTGAGCCTCGGCATCGTGTCCAAATGACAGGAATTGACCGTCTGCAATACGCATGCGTTGATCATGTTGGAAAGCGGTTGCAACTAGCACCGAGTTTTATACTCAAATACCTTATACCTAGGGTCTAACCAAACAGAGACGATTTGGTAACAGGGAGCCTTTGAAATTTTGTCTACATCCGATTCGCTCATTATTAGTAATGGTGGGCGTGTCTGGCAAAACTCGACGATACTCTGGATCAAACGTGTTAATATATCACATAAACTTAAAAAGTAATTTAATAAGTTAAATGAACTTGGTTAATTAGCATTTAAATATCGATATAACTTACGAGCGGCCAGCTAACGTTACCTTTGTTAAGCAGTATACTAGAAGCCGTCCTTGTGACGTCACCAAACGAGCTACAAACCACGTTACCGGGGTCATCCGTGAGGGAATAGGCGTAACCGGAATGGCGAGCACCGATATCAAGCGCTATTGTCAGCTTGATTGAAGACGAGCTCATGGTTCCCTTCGTTTATGGTACAATCAGAACAGACAGGCTGAGATTTAAGTTGCTTAAAAGGAATTATTCAAAGATTTACGGCTTTACATTCGTAATTGTTGACAGAGATCCATCCCTTCCAAAAAGGTGGGTAAACATTAGCAAAATATATGAATAACAGACATAGATGAAAATTTTCTTTATTTACATTTTTTGTTATGTTATTACTATTTATTTCACTTGATAAAATCTGTGAATTTCATGAATTCTTCTAAATGTGCCTATATAGGTAAACACGTCTTTATAACACTTAAATTTTCCAAATGAATAACACGTTATATTTCATCCAAACACCATATCGTTTTTATTTATTTACCCAAAATATCCAGAACTAAACGCGTATAAACACAACATCGATATTTTAAAGGTCCTTAGAGTGGTATGATTTCAATTATAAGTGAATAGATCTTTTAACAATGCAACGTTTGTAAGCCGATATTAGCGGTCACATGTACACTAAGTATGTTATGCAAACATAAATTGATCATTGACGTACATTCCTCGTATGAGATTAGCCTTTAACTCTACTTAACAAGGCCGTATGCCTGCGTTGAAAAAATTAATAAAATAATATTGTTTTGCACATGTATTGTTGTTTAATGAATACGTGAAACGGTTCATTTATAGTTATCTATCAAAACTGAGCAAGTACAGCTTTTATGGATTTTTAAGTATTTCAAATTTTTCTGTAAAATATGTTCAGATGCCAAATCATCTGATTTAGCATAAGTGTTAAATCGACCCTCCACACATAACAAAATCCAAAAATAATGCTAATTAATTAGTTAATTCGTATATCTAAGTCGATAAGAAATGCATATCATACCAATAGTGTTCCTTACCTATATGCGTATTGCGTCCATAGCAAGATACGATCTACTACGAGCAATAAGCAGACATATAAAACAATCACACGATTGCAATCTGAGTTAACAAACGTACGACACATGTTTATGACATGAAATGCGGATACGAAACTATAAACAACCCGATTTTATTGCCATCAAACTGACAGATCGCCAAGTTGGTAATCCGATATGATAAGTGAATAAAGTATTTAATGAGCCAGAACATGATTATTTAAAAGAGAAATTATCAATCTTTACCTTTATGTTCTACGTTGTATGTTTTATATGATAAAACATTTTTTTAGAAAAAAAACCCCGACCATCAACAGTATTAGAACCATCACTCAAATAAAGTGTTTAAGTGTGAAGACTTATTTGTTTTAACTAACCAGAAGTACTGTTTTGAATTTTAAATTGAGTGTTTTATCATTTTTGATACAATTGATCATTATTATTTATTAACCTTTAAACAGACGTATTTTAGCATGCATTGCAGTTTACCATTAAATGCTTTAAGCTCTAGTAAAAACAATAATACAATAAAAAAAAAAGGCAACCTCAACTAGTCTCGTACCATTTACCTTTTGAGTAAAAGTCTAACGCTCAAACACTCGCATATCCGTGCTCATACAGTGCGTGGTGTATTTTATACTCTATATAAGCAATCCTTGTAGTGTCGAACAATATAACTTAACTATCCATTCAATCGTTTTGCGTTTGTAACGCTTTATAATTTTCAGGTGTTTAAAATCTAAAAGATGCATATAATAGATATTTTTAGCATGGTAAATGTTCAGTATTACTGCCTTCTTGAAAATATCATATCTACAACGAAATTGTGTGAATCTGAATGTTTTTTTCTTCAATTGTGTCAATTTACAACGAGAAAAGGTCCCTTCATCATGCCCTGTTGTTCGGTGATGTCAGTGGAAACAAACAACTTATTTTATGTTGGCCTTATAGATAATCCACCACTCGATCGATATAATATGAATATCAATATTGTGGATTTTAATACGAAGCTATCTAACACTCCATTCAAGATTCGATGCATGTGTGTTGAAACTATAATTTTTTGCTTTTATACACCGTTACTCAATTAATATCCTGTCGTGTTTATGATGTAACCCTTGATTAGTGTGTATGGTCCAGGCAAAAAACGAAGACGACAGAACAGAACAGAACTTTATTTTCACCCAAGTATATGACATATACAATATGGGCAATATAACAAAGTACAATATTACGTACAGTATTTGGATTTCCGATAATTTTTACAACAGCAACACATACTATACAGTGAGAGTGGAGGAATGAACGGTATAATGAATAGATATGTATGAAAATATTAAATTGGTAGGATGAAGCAAAACCAATAATCATACATAATCGTTATTCCCCGCGAATGATGTTATGTTTGGTTATTAATTATGTAGCCCGATATGTCGATGATTCTAGTATTGTTAGTGATCTTTAACCTTAATTGTGCGGTGTCGTTTTCTATAGCACGCGCTGATTTGGGATCCATTTGCTTAAAGTAAAATTTCTTATTTCAAAGGTAGTTGCAATAATTCAACTCTCAGCTTAGGCTGAGAGTTGCAATGCGCTCTCTCTTAACAATGGGTGCAACATGTTATCAACATTTCAAAGGTTATTGAACACTGAAACTGCAAGAGCTTATTAAAACTTACCTATCTAAACCACAAACTCATCCAAATGGTACCATTAAAGCAAGAAATAATTGATTTGTATTGACTAAGGTTTTGTTTTGTACGCTGTATCCGCCATATTGGAAAATTGACCCAATATAGGTCAGGTCGCATTACACCAATATTTTGTACGTCGCGTTATGTGTTGGAGCCAAACAGTCGATAACGATGTGGTATTCGATACAGAATACACTGTTTCAAATTTAAACATAACATGTCAGCGAGAAAAGTGTGTTGAAAATCGTCGTGTTTTTATCGGATGCATGCAAAGGATAACATCCGTAGGTTTCCATTCAGGTTAATTTAACATGGTTATGAAGTTTATTCATTATTTTCCTCAACGTGTCTCGAACGACGTCTGTAACTCTGTTTAGTGAAGCGCACGGATTCCGTGCGCTGCACTGCACCCATGTGTATGAAGGAGTGCATATGGACTCCCAGAGCCGCCATAGCAAAAATTATCGAAGGTTCTGGGAGTCCGTTTATATGGACTAATTTTAAAGGTGCAAGTTAAATTAGCGAGAATAAAGCAATATTGCTACTTGCTGTTGATAGATTTAGTTTCTATTGTTCGAATGGTTTAAGTCATTTTGACGTGGTTTATACGCTCGACTGCTACCGCACACGAGGGCAATTTACAATGGGATTTGTCAATGGCATAAATAAATCATGGTCGACTGGATAATGTCCAATTAGAGATACCCGAGATGTCAGCTGTGCCTATCGCGGGAACAATAGGTAAGACCGTTAGGATTAAGCAAATTGATGCATTAATTGTGTGTACAACATGTTGGAAGAATGAGCTTAGCCTAGGGGTTATTAAGAAGTGACTTTTAACCACTTAATAATGAATTAAATAATGGTTACATTAGACAGCCAGTTAAATTATGAATTTTTAGCTGGTTTATAAAGATCCGCAAAAGTACTGATATAAAAAGCCAGGGCTATAAATAGCAAACAAATTTATGTACAGATTTGTAACGTATCTAAAAGATGCAGGCTTTTTTTTTTATCAAATAACCCGTGTAGAAAAAATAAAAACAAAAATAAAAAATATGCTTATGTCAAACGCATGGGAAATATAGGGGTACAGTCATGATAAATACATAATACAATATAAGAAAAACAATATAAGCAAACACAGTGCAAAATCAATACAATCATATGTAAACGGATGAAATAATAATATAACACATTTAATTGCATTTCACACACTGATAAACACATTAAGTATTTTCAAGTAAGTAAAGGGAGGATAGGTTATACATTTGTATCTTTGTTGGTAGAGCAATGTAATGATGAACATAAATCGTTACCCTTAAATCAAATATAGAATCTGACTATTTTCCCAAATTTGACACATGTTGTGTCAGATCACCTAAACAAAAAATGAAATATATAGGTGATCTTTGGGAATAGAGTAAAAAGGTGAAAAGAAAAATGATTTCTTAGACATAGCAGTTATATATTTATTAACATTTAAGGGAAACTGCGCTTATACATTTAAGAGCGTAAATATTAATGAACTTTTGTCGGTTGTCAATATGATCATTTTGTTCCCCTGTAACGACCACCTAACCGAAACGAAAAAGGAGTATAGATGGTCTATGGGGAACTATCCTGATAGAGAATGTGTAAATGCACCACTATTTATTTATATAAAATACTAAGACACTACAATACAGTAGGTAAATTACGTCATGTAGAATATAATTCTGTATAATGTATTTACATGTAAAAAATGATAATACAATAACATTAATAATGGCTAGAAAATATATTCTAGGGCTTCATGAGCAATAAACAATGTATAAGTGTATTTAGACATAAATGAGACATTATTGATAATAAATGGGTGGCTACAGTACACAGGTTTGAAACAGAATTTCATTTCTAAGTGCATACTAATGCATAAGGGTAAAAACTAAACATACGCTTGCGACCAATTAATGCACTTTGGTAGAAAATATGGTATGATTTTTGAAGTCTGGTGGCATTTGCATTTATAGGCAAGTATGTTGTAGTATTTGATCTTTGTTAGCGTTTAAATTTACTGAATATGGAGCGAATAAATTTACTTGTACTTTTAAGTACAGGTAAGGATTCAGTTGATAAGAATGAGCTTAGAGTAGCATTGCGGAGGTTATTACCTAGGAATTGTTTTCTGTCAGTATTAAAGAAATCACAATTAAGCAGATAGTGGTGTTATGTGCCAACTTGATCTGAGTTACATAGCCAACAAATTCTATCTTCGTATGGGGTTCCGTCATAGCGACCTGTTTCGACTGGGAACCAGTGGTTAGCAGTCCTGAATTGGAAAAGGTAAGTGTATTCATTTTTGGTAAGTTTAATGAAGTAGTTTTCAAGGGATGGTGATTGTTTGAAGCTGGTATATATTTGTCCTTTGTGTGTTTGCTGTAATTGATGGTGCCATTGGGTTTGGAACTGAAGAAGTAACTTTGATTTACCTAAGCGGTGAATATTATTTTGGTTTATTTGAAACTGGTTATCCCATAGATTACTTAAGTTAACTGATGTGAGTATTTCTTTTATTTTGTTTGACCATTTAAAGGTTGGATTTGGAAGGTTCATCATATACTTATAAATCTGATATGATTGTTTTTGTTCTTTGCCTTGTAGGGTTCTACACCAGAACGAAATCATACGGCTTTGGATATTAATTTCAATAGGGTGCCTGCCAAGTTCACCATACAAAAAAGCTATAGGAGAAGATTTTCGGGCTTTAGTTATTTTTTTGAGGAAGTTGTTGTGGACTCTTTCCAAGATATCAATATTTTCAAAACCAAATATTTCTGAACCATATGTTAAAATTGGTAGCACAGTGTGATCGAAGAGTTTAAGAATTAAATCAATAGGAAGTTCGGCATTGTTTGCTCTTGTATATAATAGGTTCAATCATTTTGTTGCTTGTTCAGCTAGGTGTTTTCTTGCATTAAGGAAAGAGCCATTGCTTGAGTGTGTTATGCCTAAATAGTGATAGCGGTCAGTTATGTTTACAGGCTGGTTGCCAAGTGTAAAGTGTAAGTTTTGAAGTTGTCTAGCACCAAAAATTATTATTTTAGTTTTGCTGAGATTCATTTTTAGATGCCAGTTTTCACAGTAATAATAAAATATGTTTAAACAGTTTTGGAAGTCAGTTTCTGAGTCAGAGAGAATAACAGTGTCATCAGCATAAAGTAATATGAGTAGTTTCGCCACAAAGTTAGGTCTATAGGATTAGTTAGTTCAATACCAACTGAGCCTTGAAGGTGCATATGTGTTTGCAGATCATTAAAGAAGAGGGAGAATAGAAGAGGGGAGAGGTTTTCACCTTGTTTTACGCCAATTTCTGATATGAATTGTTCTGATATGTTGCCATTAAGTGATATACTAGATTTGATGTTGCTATACATGTTTTGAACTAAAAACAGGAATTTACCAGTTATATTTTGTTTGATAAGTTTCTGCCAGAGGCCAATACTCCAGACTTTATCAAAGGCTTGGGAGAAGTCTATAAATGCGCAGTATAATTTTTTTTCTTTTTTTTTCATTAATTCAATAAGTGAGTTTAAAATAAATATGTGATCAGAGCAGGAATAGCCTTGCCTAAAGCCAGCTTGATTTTCATCCAAGATATTGTTTTCGTTTAAGAACTTAGTAAGTCTATTGTTAAGTATTGAAGTAAAAAGTTTTCAAAGGCAGCTGAGGATAGTGATGGGTCTGTAGTTACTAGGATCTTTAGGGTCACCTTTGTTTTTGAATATGGGTATAATGATTCCATTGAGCCAGTTTATTGGGGTGAACCCGGTTTCTAGTGTATAGTTAAATAGTTTGCAATAAACAGGCATGAGTAGATGTAAAGTGGACTTGATGAATTCATTTAGAATGTTGTCAAATGGGCTAGGAGTTTTTGAGTTTTTAACGAAAACCATAAACTGTATCCAAATCGTTTAATTGTTTTGCGTTTGTAATGCTTTATTATTTTTAACGAGGATTACACATTAACGAAAACGTATTAGTCATCAGTTGCATTTCCCTCCTTGATGTACACTGTACTTTACCTTTTCAATCTGTTACAGAAAGTTGCAATGTGTCATCTCGACAATCTGTTTCACCAGTCGAGTAACTAATGCAGTTTATAAATAATAAGATCTGATTATAAAACTGTATTCGAGGAAGTTGCATAATCACTTTATAAAGTACACAACTCATTTATGAGGTGTGTTGTCTCGGATACTGGAGTCGATGACCCTTATATATTATTATTATTATTATATATTGCAATTTGCAGGTTACTATACTTTGGAACTTGCTATTTAAAAATAAAATAAAATCTTAAATCACAATTCTACGCTAACGCAGTCGCCATTGACAACGCATGGGGGCGTGTATTGATAATACGTGCATGTCGTCTTATCTGCGAACTACATGAAGGACAACACTCTAAGCCTACATTCCAAGACCATATTCTTAGCGACGATTTTATGGGAAGATCAGGTCCGAAAACCCATCTCGACCCTCTTATCAGCTGGGACAGCTTTATCAGTATTTTACGGATTTCTACTAATAGAAATCAATCGCCATTTTAGAGCCCTATCATATCTGTATATCAGTTTTGGAACTCGGCAGCTGTGAAAATGATACCCAAGGCACATGAAAAAACGGCTTAACTCAAACTCGTGTTGTTGTTGTTAATGTAACAATTCCGCGTGACAGAAACGTTAAGCCTCAGCATTTTTGTATGCTTGGCAAGTTGTTCTCCTTAAAAGCCACACAAAGCTTTTGCAATAATTATGTTATTAATGTGAACAATGTAAAATTAACTTTCAAAGTATATTAAGGACATTAACACATTTACATACAAACACACAGACACACATGCGTACATTAACATAAATAAATATAAATATTCCAAAAATGAAATACAGGGAAATGTAGACAACAAAAGGCATTTAATATAAAAGTATTATTTAAACCGTGGTCATCTACATGAAGTTTGAAAAATCAATCCAAAGAATTAGGGGTTTTGGACTTGAGGTTATTTATGTAGTTTTCTTTATTCGAACACGGCTGATAGTTGTGGCACATTTTGTGCTATTACACATGTATCTACATATTTCAATCACATAAATGTGATGTTTGAACGCATTCCTTTTTTTAAATAACGTGACACAATATATAATTATGTTTTCAAATGAGCTTTACATCATATCCAAACAATTTAAAGTCCAGATTATACACTGCTTGCACTCTAGAGAGAAGCTCTGATGACGTTTGCTGATACGCTTCCAACATCATGTCTTTCTTTTGTGATCCCATCACTAAGTCGCTGTCCCTCTGAAAGTTCATTGCCAATATCACTTGCTTTAAGAAAGTCTCTACCGGTGCAGAAGTAAAATTGCTCATCTCTAATCGTTTCCATGGAAATGCAATTGAGCGGTGAATGTATCCGTTGAACTGAAAAGCTTTCCAAAGACGATGGGCTACGTCAAGTTTGTCAAAGCATCCTTCACGTATTCGAGTCTCTAGATTAAAGTTGTATTTTGTCAACATTTCCACTTCCTCTTTAATGCGATTTTCTTTTGCAAACATTTTCGTTGTAATATTAGCAAGACCAATCCTTTTTAAGATGTATTTTGTGTCTTCTAAGAAAGTTTCTTGTGTCCCTATAACATCATAATCTATTCGACATGGGTTGCAAAGTTTGAAAATTGGCTGCCAATGTTCATTTAAATTTACAGGAAATTGTATAACAATGAACTTAAGAAACTCCTGAAATGACAAATTATTGGCACACTTAAGATCGTATTCAGATGCATTTTGTCGAACGGCACGTATCATATTCAGAGCGTCTGTTCTCCAGAAATCGGGAAGCAGAAATTTGTCAATATATGCCGACCACAAGCGTGTGTACGGGTTACGACTAATCATGAATGAAAACTCGTGTGTCATGCGGGCCTGTATTACCGGATCAATTAATTTTGTCGCGTTAATATTTTTCAGAGGATAATAGTGTACAAACATTCGGTCAATGTCAGACGGTGTATCCACTGTAGACCTAATACGGACGTCGCCAGAGAGGAAGCGAAATATCTGCTTCCAGGTTGTACATCCAGCCTTAGGGGTAATGCAGTAGTGAGCGACGGGCGACTTTAGTGACCACACCACACCTGTGGGGCGCAGTCTGGACATAAAACGAGAATACCTGGCACAGACTGATCTAAGCATCACTCGCCTCTGCTTCAGGTTATTCATGGTTTCGCTGAATGGGTCTCGGTGGTCTCGTGAAGTCTTGGTCTGAATAAATAAAGAGCAAAATGCACTATTATATCGTTGAATACAATCGTTAGCAAATGTCAAGAGCTCTAAGTGGCTGTTCGAATAAATAGCTGTGATAAATCGTTAGGAAATATACAGGAGATCAAACAGAATAGAAACGCAATCCATCTACATGCTCAATAGCAACATTCTTCATCGACTTTTATACGTCGTTTGTTAACAAATATACTTTCACGTGGACACTTTATTTCTGATACTATATGGTCAGCGTGTTAATATTTGGTATATTACAAATATGTCCAAATCATGCCCTCTTAAAATGACTGTCAAAACTCTCGGAAAACTAATGATATTAATGTAACACAATAACTTCCAAAATCTTCATTAAACAACAAAATCCAAAACTTTGATGTTTAGTATGAATATCAAATGTCATGTTGTTGCCTTTTCTAAATAATTAATACCTTTGCTCATAACTGGCCATTCTTGATGCGCCACATTTTTATGCAGGTGGTAAGACTAATATAAATTTTAAAAAAACTTTTAAGAAACCATAATTTCGGAGGTGTAATATTTTTCATTTACCATCTTGTAAAGATTTTCTACAAAGTTTCTTCTGATCACGAACATTAACTAAACAAGGTCATGGCAAATAAAGACTTGATTTGCTTTTTTTCTTCAAACGCATTACAAAATCAGTTGAGTGATTGAGGGACAACTTCGTCTCTTGGTCTATAAATGTTTGAATATGCAATTTTGTATGTAATTGAACTCGAGCAGCGCGGTCTGTTATAAGCACACTCTGTGCTCGAGTCTTAGTCGAGCGAGTTTCCTCTATATGAACAGCCGTTGGCGCCGGTGATTAACTGGATCTCACCTCCTCTCTGTGTGAAACGCCAACCGTTCTCAAGGCCTTCCCGACTGTGGTATGCGTTAAGGCCTGGATAAGTCTGTCCATTACTGAAATAATTGCAGTTATTGCTTTAAAAATAGTATGTAATGGGTAAGGAGCCAAACTTGTGCTCTGATATGATACTCATTATTCAGAAATAACATGTCTAGAAATAATGCGGGCTAGTATTCGAACATGAAAAAAATAGTTGAATAAGTTAAAAAATTAAGGTGTCTTTCTGTTTAAATCCATGCATTGAAGGGACCCGGGCTTTTGACGCGAATGAATCACCCTAATATTTCATAAATATGAGAAGGAAACACACAACTTTAAAGGGACTTGTTCACATATTCGAGCATGTTTGAGTGCCAGTTACTGCTTAAAATCACTATTTTTCAACCACGGTACTGTAGATCGATTGTAATGACAAGAATGTAATTTATTTTTTATCTCGACTGTTATATTCACAATAACATATGTGTCTCATTTAACCAATTCATGTGTTGTACCGACATTTAATGTAAAAAAACAGGATAGTTCCAAATGATGCAATCCTTTCGCGCTTGAAACGCTTTATAATTTTATCAATGTTCATATGATGTTAACTCATAAACGAAGCTGTATTTTCGGCATGCGCCTACCTCTTTAATGGTATTTCGCTCCCTGGTTTATAGTGCTTGTTTTTTATTTGTTTACAACAAGATTTTAATTGTCATTTCGCCAATCAGTGGACAAGTAACTTTTAAGCCCTCAACCAAACATTAATATCAAATTGTTTATGAAAATCCGAATTCTGACATTGTATGTCGCGACAACACATTTCTGGAGGAAACTGGCAGATTAAAGTGTACTTATGACTATGGAATGTAGGCATCAAAAGAATCGTAACATACAGCAAAGTTTCGATATCTTTAATAAATACAAGTTCAGTAAGAATAATACACGCTAGATTTATAACATATGCTTCTTTGCAACAATATTCATAGATTACCCGTAATGTTTAAGGCCGACTTTGCTCTTCTTGAAATCCTCTTTTCAGTTATGCCTTTGCTTAAATAATTTATTCATGGAATGTAATTATTCAAAGATAATTGTAAAGGTTATAGCAGCTTCTAAAGTCTGAAGTAAAGTTTGTAATTGTAACTAACGTAAATATTTCAGGAGATATTAAACAGCGAAACTTTGACAGATTTCAGATTTAAGGCCGAGTATTTGACAAGTAGATATCTGCCTTTGTTTAATACTTTATCATTTCTGTATAAATACGTCTATAGTTCCAGCGATACTTTGTAAGATTGAAAGCCGATGCACTTTTTATTACATAGTAAAAATCGTTGGTTGTCTACACATTTACAATTTCGTTAAGGACATTTATTATTAGAGTATCATTTGAAAGTTGAAAGTAAACATAAAAATCTATAGCCGAAATAAAGCTTGTGATTTGAACTTAAATTGGTCCGACAATATTTATTAGAACGAAACTTGAATTAACAAGTTTGAATCTCGTGTAGTCTAAAACTTAAGTCTTTTTATTAACATCTAATCTTTATAAATCTCTTTTAATCTTATACAAAAATCTCGAGCCGGAAATGAATTTTGTGGTTTAAAATGAAGTAGAACCGGAGATATTCATGAGTGAAACTGTGTTGACTTGGAAGATATTCATGAGTGAAACTGTGTTGACTTGGCAGACATTCATGAGTGAAACTGTGTTGACTTGGCAGACAATTATGAGTGAAACTGTGTTGACTTGGCAGACATTCATGAGTGAAACTGTGTTGACTTGGAAGACATTCATGAGTGAAACTGTGTTGACTTGGCAGACATTCATGAGTGAAACTGTGTTGACTTGACAGACATTCATGAGTGAAACTGTGTTGACCTGGCAGACATTCATGAGTGAAACTTTGTTGACTTGGCAGACATTCATGAGTGAAACTGTGTTGACTTGTCAGACATTCATGAGTGAAACTGTTTTGACTTGGCAGACATTCATGAGTGAAACTGTGTTGACTTGGCAGACATTCATGAGTGAAACTGTGTTGACTTGGCAGACATTCTGTGAAACTGTGTTGACTTGGCAGATATTCATGAGTGAAACTGTGTTGACTTGGCAGACATTCATGAGTGAAACTGTGTTGACTTGGCAGACATTCATGAGTGAAACTGTGTTGACTTGGCAGACATTCATGAGTGAAACTGTGTTGACTTGGCAGACATTCATGAGTGAAACTGTGTTGACTTGGCAGACATTCTTCATATGAAACTGTGTCGACTTGGCAGACATTCTTTAGTAAAACTGTGTCGACTTGGCAGACATTCTTTAGTGAAACTGTGTTGACTTGGCAGACATTCTTTTAATGAAACGTACATTTCAGCTTTTATATATAATTTTATTTTTATATCATTATTTGAATAACACTTTCGAGTAATATAAAGTATGTTTTTAATTTTTCGTAATTAAGTATTCATTTAAGATAAAAAAATAAGTGATATTTTTCTTCGATATTTACGAACTAAAGTAAGTTAAGCAACTTTTATTACTATTATTGAAACGATAGTTTTAATACTTTTAAAAGAATGCAGATGAACCTTAGATTAAACCAAATTATTTTAGCTCGATTGCATAGAAATCTGGACTAAGTGTCTGCAGGGCAAATCTAAAGAACGCTACCACATTGGGGATCGAACCCATGACCTCCCGATCGCAAGGCGGATACCATATCCACTACACCAGGAGTGGTGCAGATGAACCTTGCTTCTATAAATCACCTAATTCTTCGGTTAGAGGCAAAATAAGACAGTTTCTCATGTCCATTCATAAAATATAGAATACTAGTGGGGCCATTTTGTTTGATTTTTTATATTGATCATGCTCTTTTTTAATTATAAACATTTACTCTAATTTGATATAAAGCTGTGCTCATCTAATGATACAAAACATAATAGTTCAGTACATGGTTATATCAATCATTCAATGTTATGCAGGTTGATAGTGAACACTTATGCTTCAACACATTTTATATTTATACAATTTGATAGAATAATATTATTATTATATTATTGAAGATTATATTAAAAAGACATATTCAGTAATACTGTGATTTTATACCGGTATACTTTTAAAGGGACCTTTTCACAGATTTTGACATATATTGAAGTTTGTCAATAAATTATTTATATTGATAAATGTAAACATTGGATCTATAAAGCTCCAGTAAAAAAAACAAGAATACAATTTAAAAAGTAACCCTCAACATGGCTTGAACCACTGACCCCTGTAGTAAAAGCCTAACGCTTAGACCACTCGGCCATCCGTGCTCATAAGAAGAGTGATGTTTTTTTTCAAGGTGGTGAAAATAAATAAAAATTAGATTAATGACGCGGTATTTGGAATATTATTACGCTCACATTTGTTGTAAATGTTTTAAAGTGACACTAATGGGGCAAAGAAATAGCAAATACCGATGAATCAGTGATAGTGACATAAACAAATAAAACAAAAAAACAACCAAAGCAAAAAGGCAATTCAGCGGATATTCGACTTAGTGATATTCTTAACAAAGCTAGTGCTGTGCTTTATGATTCTATGGATGTTAATAGCAGTGTTTTTGTGAACGAGCCTGTGAATCTGTTGGACAATATGGCTGATCTTGAGATGAGGCGACAAATCGAGATATCATGAATTGTTTAAACGCCATTACATTTCGGCCAGATACTGTTGAAAAAAAGGCTATCGTCTATTGCCAAACTCGGGGAACGCTTATCAGGTTGCGAGAAAGACATTAAATGCATGTGCCTAGCTCTTGAAACTCACATTAAAGGCGTCGAAAAGCGTATCGACCGACTGGAGCACGCTACAGAGGGCGCGGGCATCACTGCTGCCAAGGTAACGAGTCGGGCGGAGCACCTGGAGAAGGAGCGCGACAACTTCCGAGACGATATGGTATATCTAAAATCTCAATCAACGAGAAATAAACCATATTTTTACTGGTGTAACGAAAGTTGACGGTGAAACACCGAAAGTGACGGAAACTAAGTTCCGGATGCAGCTACACGAGGACATGAAGATCGCCAAGAAGGTTGCCGACTCCATGAAGCTTGAGAGGGTACACCTCTTTCCGGGCCAACCAACACCATGAAAGACCAGATAAATAGTGGCAAAGTTCGCCTTCTTAAAGGACCGCGAGGCTGTTCGGCAGCATTGGCAACAACTGAACGGTACAAAATTAAACGTTTTCGAGCAGTTTCCACCGGAAGTGGTACCCAAGCGTAGACGGCTGGTACCGAAGATGAAAGAGGCGAGTGGCAAGGCAAACGATCATGGATAGTCTACGATACCCTTTAACTTGGCGGTCGTCCGGTCAAGGAATAGGGACACGATGGAGGAGAACTAGCGACCCTGTCGTGGAATGTGAATGGTCTGTCGCAATCCAAGATTGACGATCCTTTATTTGTTGATGTTTCGTTAAAATATGATATTTGTCTTTTGTTCGACTAATTCTTCAAGTAACATTTCTTTAAATGGATATATTTCTCCCAATTTTTATTGGAAATTTCATAACAATAACGCACGTAGATGTAGTGGTAGTTGTATTTTTTAAAGAATATTTAAAAGATGATATTGACATAATTAAAAATCATCAAGATTCAATTATCTGGTTAAAATTAGATCGACATTTGTTTTGTTTGAATGAAGATATTTATTTTTGCGGATGTTATGTTCGGTGCGAAGATTCACCTGCATACAATATCATTGGTGTAGATTTATTTGATTTTCTCATTAAATTAAATGTCTACTTACGAATATAAAGGACGTGTTTTACTTGGTGGTGACTTTAATAGTAGGATTGGGTCCAAATCTGATTTTGTTATTCATGATGTTGTAAATAGTTCTATAGATGATGTTGATTATTGTATATGGTACACCCCAATAATGTGGTCATGCCGAAATAATTTATATCGACTTACTGTGAAATAACATGGTATGTCGACATAGTTTTGTAGCTTTTCCCACCTTAATTTTACTCGTCATAACGACATTAAGTTGAAGTCTCGACGTAAATGTATCCGGCTTTTCCCGAAAATATATTTTGTCGACATGATCTAAGTCGACAAATCTACATAATTTTTGGCGTCATGCTCTTGTGAAAATGACTTGCCATCATAGTTTTAGTCGACAAGATGAGTTATTTTTTGCGCCATGACACCTTTTTCATATCATGTCGTCATAGTATTTTGACATTATCACATTATTGCAACATTGGTTCATGACTTCCGAGCGTCGAACAGAATTTTAGTTTCTGGTATATTCTTTCGAAACACGCAAGACCTCAGACAGTCCATTTTTACAGCAGGAATGCTTGGTATAAACGTAAAAATAACATACACTGTTTGCAAACAATACATATTAATGTGTTCGTTGGGTTTTATGAGCATTGAGAGAGCCTAAATCTCGATTGATTCATTTAGATATTTCTCTTTAACTAATACATGCAAAACGTGTGTTTAACGACTCACAACTTTTTATATGGCAGAGTTGTGTCTTAGTGGTACTGATATATGTTAACTCATCGTTAGCTTTACTTTCAAATCAAGAAAGGGATGTTTGGATTTCGCGTTATCACAAACAGGGCTATACGCGTCTGGGTATATGTGGAATCTTGCTTTTCCTACACAACACTGCTCTCAGTTTGGGTCAACTGAAACGTATACTGCGAAGGTTAGGGCTAAAAAGACGCAACGCGTCGTCTCCTCTTCCAGACGTTATACGAGCGATTCGTTCAGTATATAAAAGAGGGATGGCTGAATGTGGTTATAAAACTATATGGGAACTGGGCAACACAATCACAAATGTCAAAGTTACCCAAGAAACAACAATGTGTGTATTGAAGGTAATTCATCCTGAGGGTGTTGCTCTCAGATCTGCACATCGCCTGCGACGAATAGTCTATACCAATAAAGGCCCTTATTTTACTGTACACATCGATGGGTATGTTACGCTAACGACTTTTGGATTTGTTATACACGGGGCGGTTGATGGATATTCCAGATGCATGTTATGGCTGGAGGCATGTTATTCGAATAATGACCATCGAATTATTGCGGGTATCTTTGTTAACTTTGTGAAACGGATTGGTCGCGTTCCACGTCTGGTTCGTGACGATGCAGGGACAGAAAACGTTAAGGTACGGGCTATGCAAATAGCGTCTAGGTTTAATGACAGAGATAACATGTCCGGAATTAACAGTTAAATGACTGGGAGATCCACTGGTAATCAAAGAATTGAACGTTTTGGGGTAAATTTAAGAGTCAGTTTTATTGTGTTTTGGAGGAACTATTTTAAGGATATTGTAGACAGCGGCTTGCTACGGATTGATGATCCTGTGCATTAAGAATGCTTGAGATTCTGTTTTATACCATTAATACAACATGATCTGAACTATTTTACCCATCTATGGAATTCTCATCGGATTCGGCAGCAAAGACACATGGAAGCACCAAATGGGATACCGACGGTAATGTACTAGCAACCAGAGGCGTATGGAACCCGATATTTTTTTATTCGGTTTTAACACATATTTGCGAATTGGAAACCATTGATCGTATTCAAGAGAGATACTTTGTAAAGAAACTGCAGTTTGGGTGTAAAGATGACTTCCTACCCGTCCTAGAACATGTGTGTGAAATGCAGCGGGAGCAACTGCCAACTCCTGAATCGATTGAAAGAGCGACTTCTTTGTTCTTGGCCTTGATTGAAATATTGGATGGTTACTAATTACATATGCAAAAATATATGGTTAAAAAAAAGAAAAGTGGTTATATTTTGCAAATTTAATCGTTAAGTTAGTTCAAGTAAGTTTCGTTTCGAATTTTATTTACAATGATCAACAAAAAATTGATATTCTTGTTATTTGAATTGATCATGAAGTAGTTAAACGTTGTATTTTTTCTTTGCTAAAATAAATTCACTCATATTGTTGTACACACTTAAAAACATTGCAAACTTGGCAAAAACAAATTAATCATGTTCTTCATTTCATTTTTAGATTGCAAAAGAATGAATGAAACGTCACTTATTGTTTGAAAACATGGCGTTCATTTAGTTATGAAATCCTCGTGAATTGTGGTATGTTCCTTTCAAAATATGGTTCTTTCAAAAGATTTATTAACATTTCATTTCAAACGTCAATATTTTAAACGAAATGACTGTTGTAAATCTTATATTTAATATTTACACGGGCACAAATATATGATATGTTTATTTTGTATTTTCTTACTTGATTTTCTGTTCCTGAAACTTTAGTGTACATGTATATAGTACATGTTTGAAATAAATGTTCATTCGATCTTAATTTTTTTTTGAATGGTCAAATGATTCGTTTATTAGGAAATGGAAAATTATTAAAATGTGACACAAAATTGGGCTATTTGTAGATCAATTTCTGAACTAGTTAATGTGATCGGTCTTTCTTCGTCGTCCGTCAAACGTTTCACTAAAGCGAAATCACCTACTCAGCTGTGTCATTGGCTTCAATCCGGCAAAGTAGGGGCATTGTGTTCGTGAAACACAATGCCCCCTACTTTACCGGGTTGAAGCCCTATATTTTACCTTTGACCTTAAAGGATGACCTTGACATTTCACCACTCAAAATGTGCATCTCCATGAGATACGCATGCATGCCAAATATCGAGTTGCTATCTTTAATATTGCAAAATTTGACCCTTTACCTAGAAGGATGACCTTGACCTGTCACCACTCAAAATGTGCAGCTCCATGAGATACACGTGCATGCCGAAATTCTTCAATATTGCAAAAGTTATGGGCAATGTTAAAGTTTTCGGCCGAGCGAACGAACGGACAAACGGACTGACGGACGAACAGACAGACTGACAGTTCAAAAACTATATGCCACCCTCCAGGGGCATAAAACGTTTAAGTTTTCTGACGGACTGGCAGACGCCATATATTTAACATTTGACCTTGAAGGGATGATCTTGACCTTCACCTTTCACTACTCAAAATGTGCAGTTTTATGAGATACACATGCATGCAAAATATCAAGTTGCTATCTTTAATATTGAAATAGTTATGCCAATGTTAAATTTTTCGGACGGACGGACAGACGCCATATATATGACATTTGACCTTGAAGGATGACCTTGACCTTGACCGGTTGCCACTCAAAATGTTCAGCTCCTTGAGATACACATGCATGCCAAATATCATGTTGAATATTGAAAAAGTTATGGCGAATGTTAAAGTTTTCGGACGAACAGACGCCATATAATTTACATTTGACCTTGAAGGATGACATTGACCTTCACTTTTCACCACTAAAAATGTGCAGCTCCATTAGATGCACATGTATGACACATATCAAGTTGCTATGTTTAATATTGAAAATGTTATGGCCATTAAAGTTTTCGGACGGACGGATACACAGACTGACTGACGGACAGTTCAACTGCTATATGCCACCCTACCGGGGGCATAAAAATTTGAATATTTGTTTACGAGCCGGTATAGTTTTATATGAGTTGTGTCTACTTGTGATACACGTACCTAGATCGGTCTATGGTCTGACCCTATATATATATATATATATATATATATATATATATATATATATATATATATATATATATATATATATATATATATTTATATATACTCAACCGGAGTATTAATAGCGAATTATGCATTTGATTGCCAATTATACGTGCAGTCATCATTGTAAAACGACTAAAATGCACGGCGAATATAAAAAGTAACGCTTGACTTTAATGGCATTTTATTTTTCTTGCTGTTGATTACATAATAGCAATTGCCCTATGTTTCACTAGTGTACATTATTCTGATTGGCTATGGTATATCATTTGACTGGGCGAGCTGCCTCCACGAAGCGCACGAGGAAATCGAGCATCGAGCGTGGGACTACTTGGATTAATTATGCCACGTGCGACATGTACACAGTCGAAAAGGAGGCGCTTACTAAATTCATGCACGAATAAATCCAAAATTATATTGTCTCTTTGCCAAACCATTGAAAACATATGCACATGCAGACTGATAATTGTAATTACATGCTTAAGGATTGAAACGCTCGTTTCTTCGCGTCATCGATGTAAGTAGGTTAGTTTTGGTATTTAATTCGGCTTAATGCAAATTAGTTCCTCACAAAAAATGCACATTTTCAACTAGAGACAACTAAACATCTTCCATTTAAAAGACCGGAGAGCGCGTTCAAGATAACACTTTAATAGCTGCAGTGATGTATCAAGCAGATACTATAATGGTGAGCATTAAAATACGATTCAATTTCAGATTTAACAAAAGTTGAGCTTCAAATCTTCGCATAAAAGCTGATTATTTAAATGATAAATCTCTAATTCTAAATATCAAATTAAAAAAGATGATTTATAAAACAACATAACAGCTTATGAGTATCCGTCTGTTCTTCAGTATTTATTCAGAAAAAGTAAGACAAATGAACTAAAGTAAAGGACATGTCCTTAAACAACAAAAACAAGTAACACAAACAAGAGTGCTAAGAGGCCCTGGATCGCTCACCTAAGAGAATGATATGAAAAGAAAGACGAGTTGAACTCGTGTGCAAATAATTTAGAACATTTATATGACAAAGGCTGACTTCAAGTCAAGGTTAAGGTCTTCCAAAGTATTTAATATAAGCATATATAGAAAATTACACGACCCTCTGGTAGCCATGGTTACCCGACTTCCGGGTAGACATGGTTACCCGACCCCCTGGTAGACATGGTTCCCCGACCCCCTGGTAGACATGGTTCCCGACCCCCTGGTAGACATGGTTCCCGACCCCCTGGTAGACATTGTTACCCGACCCTCTAGTAGACATGGTCAGCCGACCCCCTGGTAGACATGGTTACCCGACTCCCTGGCTGACATGGTTCCCGACCCCCTGGAAGACAAGTTTATCCGACCCCCCTGGTAGACATGATTTACCAGACCCGCTGGTAGACATGGTTTACACGACCCCCTGGTAGACATTGTTTACCCGACCCCTTAGTAGACATGGTTACCCGACCCCCTGGTAGACATGGTTTACCCGACCCCCTGGTAGAAATGGTTCCCGACCCCCTGGTAGACATGGTTACCCGACCCCCTGGTAGACATGGTTACCCGACCACCTGGTAGACATGGTTCCCGACCTCCTGGTAGACATGGTTCCCGACCCCCTGGAAGACATGTTTATCCGACCCCCTGGTAAACATGGTTTACCCGACCCCATGGTAGACATGGTTACCCAACACCCTGGTAGACATGGTTACCCGACCCCCTGGTAGACATGGTTTACCCGACCCCCTGGTAGACATGGTTACCCAACACCCCGGTAGACATGGTTACCCGACCCCCTGGTAGACATGGTTTACCCGACCCCCTAGTAGACATGGTTTACCCGACCCCTGATAGACATGTTTACCCGATCCCCTGGAAGACATGGTTTACCCGACCCCCTGGTAGACATGGTTTAACCGACCCCCTGATAGACATGTTAACCCGACCCCCTGGTAGACATGGTATCCCGACCCCCTGGTACACATGGTTACCCGACCCCCTGATAGACATGGTTACCCGACCCCCTGGTAGACATGGTTACCCGACCCCTGGTATACATGGTTTACCAGAACCCCTGGTAGACATGGTTTACCCGACCCCCTGGTAGACATGGTTCCCGACCCCCTGATAGACATGGTTCCCGACCCCCTGGCAGACATGGCCCGACCCCCTGGTAGACATGGTTTACCCGACCCCCTGGTAGACATGGTTTACCCGACCTCCTGGTAGACATGACCCGACCCCCTGGTAGACATGGTTTACCCGACCCCTTTGTAGACATGGTTACCCGACCCCCTGGTAGACATGGTTTACCCGACCCCCTGGTATAAATGGTTCCCGACCCCCTGGTGGACATGGTTACCCGACCCCCTGGTAGACATATTTACCCGACCACCTGGTAGACATAGTTCCCGACCTCCTGGTAGACATGGTTCCCGACCCCCTGGTAGACATGGTTTTTAATGCTGATTGACCAGAACCAGTTTACAACTCAAAGGTGTCAAGGAAACAAAAGTTTTGACCAAAGTTCATGAAGATTGGGCTAAAATTGAAACTTCTAAATTTTCCCATGTCCGCATTATAAACAAAAAGAGAAACTGCCCCATCACCTGGCGGCCTATTCCCCCCCCCCCCCCCCCCTTATCAGTACCAATTTAGAACTTGTCTGAAAAATCAATAATACCAATTTTCTGACTAAGTTTTATAATGATTGGCAAAAAAAGGGACTTAAAGGGTGTTCACAAGCTTCTTTTACTACATAAAATATATGGAAAATGGCCCCATGGTGGCCATGTTATTTTACGGAACGGAACCAGTTTCAAACAATTTATACATATAGCCATATTTCCCCACCGATCTTGACCATTTTCGAAATCGTCCATATAATAAAACCAATGTTCTGACCAAGTTTCATGATAGGGAAAAAATTTGACTTCGAAGGTAACTTTATAGCCATGTCCGGAAAACTGCCCCGACCCTGGCGGCCATGTTTTCAACCGACCAGAACCATTTTCGAATTAAAGAAGCGACATATCATTTACACAAACATTTTGGCAAAGTAAATGTGACTTCTAGAGTATTCACAAGGTCTTTATTCGTTGACCAAGTGACCTTGTTTTCGACCCCACATGACCAGTTTAGAACGCAGTTGAGGTATGATTTGGACCAAATTGCTGACAAAGTTTCATGAAGATCGGACAATAAATGCGGTCTCTAGTGTTCACAAGGCAAAGGTTCACGACGGACACAGGTCGATCGAATATCACCATGAGCACTAAAGTGCTTATGGTTACATCTGAAATTACTGAAGTACGCTCAATAGAACATTTGCGTTAAAAACTGAACTTAAAATGAGCAAAAATAAACAAAACAATAGAGCACAATAAAAACTTTACTAAAATGTTATTTCACAGTAAGTCGATATAAACTAATCCGGCAGGACCATATTATTTGGGTACCATATACGCTTCCATAATTTTTAAACAACGCCCTTTGTCCACATAAATAATATCGACTCCTTTAGTTATATCGCCATGTCAACATTATGTTACTTGCAAGTCATCAAGATATATGCCGTCATACAGTAAACAACACAGAAATAGTTAAATTTACATGACGGTTAAAGGTTCAAATATCGTCAGAAATTTTGGTTCTGATGCCAACATGCGGGTTGTTTAAGTCTTGACAACTTATCTTATGTCGACAAATCAACATAATTTTAGGCGTCATGCTCTTTTGAAAATGACTTGCCATCGTAGTTTTAGTCGACACGATGAGTTATTTTTGACGACATGGCACCTTTTTCATATCATGCCGTCATAGAATGTTGACATCATCATAGTATCAGGGTGTACCATATACGTTTCCATAGATATGTACTCTGTTTGGGCCTCTGTTAACAGATCTCACAATGATCACGGAATAAAACTACTGATCTATGTAAATTTTCAAATTATCGTGTTATCAATGGCAGAATACGTGATACAAGTCCGTTTACATATTTGTTTGCGAAAAGTATTTAGATTTATTACCTAAATCACTAAGATCATTTCGTCACAAAGCTTCGAACTTCGAGTCTGCATCTTAGAATTTAAACTGGAGGATATGCTGATCAAAATATACCACGAAACGACCGTTATTGCCTTTGTTGTTACGAATTAGATGTCGAAGATTGTTTGTCAATGTCCTTTATACGCTTATATTAGAAGAAACTATCTAAAGAAATAGTATTATATCACACCTTCTGTTGATAAATTCTATTATTGTCTGAATGCAACGAATCAATGTGAACTTATTAAACTAGCTGAATTTGTAAAAGAAGCTCTGATTTTTAGAAAAATATTTCTAATGATTTATTTAACTTCAAATAGTTATACTCCATATATAACAAGTATTTACCTAGTATTTTCGTAACCAAATAGTTATCCTCTATATATATTAAGTATTTACCTAGTATTTTCGTAAACAAATAGTTATCCTCCATATATAACAAGTATTTACCTATTATTTTCGTAACCAAATAATTATCCGCCATATATAACAAGTATTTACCTATTTTTTCGTAAACAAATAGTTATCCCCCATATATAACAAGTATTTACCTATTATTTTCGTAACCAAATAATTATCCGCCATATATAACAAGTATTTACCTAGTATTTTCGTAACCAAATAATTATCCGCCATAAATAACAAGTATTTACCTAGTGTTTTCGTAACCAAATAGTTATCCTCCATATATGACAAGTATTTACCTAGAATTTTCGTAACCAAATAGTTATCCTCCTTGATATAGAACAAGTATTTACCTAGTATTTTCATAACCAAATAGTTATCCCCCATATATAACAAGTATTTACCTAGTAATTTCGTAACCAAATAGTTATCCTCCATATTTAACGAGTATTAATCTAGTATTTTCATAACCAAATAGTTATCCTCCATATATAACAAGTATTTACCTAGAATTTTCATAACCAAATAGTTATCCTCCATATATTAGAAGTATTTACCTAGTATTTTCGAAACCAAATAGTTATCCTCCACATATAACAAGTATTTACCTAGTATTTTCGTAACCAAATAGTTATCCTCCATATTTAACGAGTATTTACCTAGTATTTCCGTAACCAAATAGCTATTCTCCATATATAACAAGTATTTACCTAGTATTTTCGTAACGAAATAGTTATCCTCCATATATTACAAGTATTTGCCTAGTATTTTCGTAACCAAATAGTTATCCTCCATATATAAAAGTATTTACCTAGTATTTTCGTAACCAAATAGTTATCCTCTTTATATAACAAGTATTTGCCTAGTATTTTCGTAACCAAATAGTTATCCTCCATATATAACAAGTATTTACCTAGTATTTTCGTAACTGTATACGATGCTGCGTATGTTTATATTATTAATATGTGTATCTATGTGGCATAAGTGTATGTGAAATATCTAGTGTTTATACGATGTACACTGTGCAAGTCTGAATAAATATTTTTATTGTTTTGTCTTGATGTATTTTATATATAAGCAATCCTCGTAGAGTCACAAAATATAACAAAATTAGAACTTTTCAAAATTATTCAATCGTTTCGCGTTGCAACGAATTATCATTTTCATGCATTTAAATCGTCAAAAGATGAATATAATAGATATTTTAAAGCATTATTAATGTTCAGCATTACTGTTTCTTCACAAATATCATAACTACAACGAAAATTTGAGAATCTGAAACACTTTTATTTCAATTTTGTCAATTTACCAAGACGTAAAAAGGTCCCTTTAAAGAGGTAAACGAGTTGTACTCGGCTGTCAACCTTCAACGTTCATTTTTAAATATTATACACCGTCAGAAAGATCGTGTTTTATTTCTATTTCGAATCCTTAAGTAAACGTAGAATAGCCAGTAAAAGGCCTGTGAAACGTAAGAAATACAATAGTTTAGTTGCACATGTTGTGTGATAAATTTATTTTGAGTTACATTTTAGATATGTGGAGACTATTATAAACAACTCCATCATATTAATATACGTATTATAGGTGAAAAAAAACTTAGGGCTAATTTTCCTTTCTATAACGTTCGCATATTTTACAGTATATTTATATGAAATACATCATAAAAATCAACACTAATGTTACTAAAATGCTTACCTTTCCCTTCATCCGGTATTAATTGTATTCCCAATAAGATTAAAAAAATAACTACGATCCAAAACTTTATGTTATTTTTAAAGAATTTCATTTTAAAAGGCTCGCGTCCAAATATAACATCAACCAGTAAGTTACATTAACACGCATAATATCATTTCTGATAATCTTCGCTGACGGGCAGGTTTTGTTCACAACTTCAAACACGACTTTGTCATTTGTTTTAAACGATACTGAGGTAAACAGCATCACATTGAAACAGTCGATGATCATTGTTACGAATGTACAGTTCTAAAATTGGTTTCAATTCACAGACTAACGCTGTTCATACAACAGTGATTCATCGATGTCTGTCATAGTGGAAAACCGATTTTGACTATTAAAGAGAACTGTTCATAGAATGAAAAATGTGAAAACTTTAGAATTTTTGTTACTGATCTTAAAATACTGCAATAATTTCTACAAAAGAGCAAATTTGCATTGCGAAAATAGAATTAAACCATACAAGCCTCTGATGCCATCCCTTGGAACCAACTTGTAATAAAGCGTTTGTCACATACAATTATAGAATATTCTTGAATGTGTGATTGTTAAAATTGCTGACAATGGATGGGCCGCTCACTTCAAGTACAATACATTTTCCCGTGTGCATGTTGGAATGGAAACGTGGTTAAAGTGTTGACCGTTTTGACCCCGATTAGCCGTGTTTGAATGATGGTGGCGGAAAGAATCACAAATGAGCACATGTGGTAAACTGGTTGTAGACGGTTTTCCGGGCGCAACACTCGTGTTTATAGCTCAGAGTGCGCACCTATAGGTTAAAGGTCTAATGTGGCTTATATATTTTGTAATATGAAGCCATTTTATGTATAATGACATTTAGTGCTAGATTTATACAATGTTTGTGTCAAAAAATAGCATATTTGTTGTCCTTACGCAGTTTATGTACCTTAACCAATTCCTATTTTTCGAACATTGAGGCGAAGTCTGCCATTTTTGTTCAGGTTGTTCATCATCTATCTATATTTAGTTTGGGCATACACCTGTCAATAAACCTGGCTAATGCTTACGGAGTTTTACATATACACTTCTTACAGTTTGAAACATAAATAATTTCTAAATTCTGATATACTTAACAGAAACAACAACTTTTGGAAGAATACAAATGTTTGTATAAATGTAAAGATAGATTTGACATATAAAAATGTTTTATAATTATTATATATTTTAAAATCAATGTTATACGAAATCTATTAAAAGCCAAAATGAGTTTCAACTGTCGCTCTTTGATGTCGACACACGCTAATCAAGACGTTACGTTACTCTGACCAATGTCACTCAATGACGAAAAAGGACTCCACAATTTGGAACATATCATTGTCGCGCAAAGTTTGGGATGGTGATGTTGCATAGAAAATTTAATTGCTTTGGTCATTTTCGAAAGTTAGCGTTCAATATCGATCGTCGTATTATGTGTTGCTTTGAATATCGTTTGTCTCGTTGTAAAGCACGAATATGTTAAAAGACACTTCGCACACATTTATTTGAAATGTCTGTTAACTCAAGTAGTTGCGTAAGTGTGACGCATAACACTCAGTGCGACACCAGACAATGGCCAAAGAGACACCATACATTAGAGGCAAATACATTTTTGAATTTTAAAAACCAATTGCAACTGATTTAATAAAATAATTGCAATTTTTCAGTATACCCGAAAATGCCGTTTTTGTCGTTAAATTTATAAATACAACAGCAGAAGTGATAAATGATATACCTCATTATACCTTTTGAAGCAGGTCATATTAAATACAGCTGTTAACAATGTTGATTTCGGTCGGGTTCAAGTGAAATGGCAATAGATATATGTAATAATTTATAACGCATGCCACATCAAACCAAAAAAGCGACTTCAAGTACCTTACATAATCTATCATTTTGATGACTTGAATAAATCTTTGAAAGTTGGATTTGAGTTGAATATCTTCACATGGCTTCAAATCACTCTTTTATAGTCTCCACTTAAATTATAACAATGAATTTCATAAGAAACGAATAAATCATAATCTTTAACGCGAAAAGCACTCGACTTATTTCGAAAGGGTTGTTCGTCTTAATGCAGTCTAGAACGGTTTAAGTAAACAAAAAAGAAAGTTAATAGGTCATTTAGGTCGCAACTCTAAACAATTGAAATGTTAATAGGTACAAAAGATAAAATTGAATGTCAGTAGACATAATGTTAAAAATTGTGTATACGCGCCTTTCAGTTGTCCTTAACAGGTTAGTGAATTATAACATGTCCACAATATTTACATGTATTGTATGCAATAGCCTTAGTGAGTCAAAATCGGTAATCAAAACATACCAATTAATTATATTTTTATATTACACATATTTAAGATTTAATGGAGAAACTTAATTGAAAACACAGTTCCGCTTTCCGATTTTATGATATATTTCTTCTTAAGAATGTCTTTTCATAGCGAAACTCCTTAGGCGGAAAGTGTCGTCCTTGATAAGCGTGTGCGGACTATACAGGTTACTCTGGGATGACAATTTGCGCATCAAGTTCAATTTCTTAAGAGCGAGGTTCAATTGGTTGCAGGTCGATAATTAGGTTAGGTCCTTCATTATTGTACTATTGTATTGTGTACTGCAGACTGGCTGAGTTCAATGCCTGCTGCACTGTCCATCCTGTAAAAATGTCCGCCGTTCCATGTCGGTGGAATGGGGCTTTGTTAAAATGTTCATGCTTAACGCACACGCTATTGTTGCGATAGTGGCCCACAGAGTACTTGGCGCTGAATTATGACCTCATGTATCACATTAACGCTACACCGTCAACCTGTATGCCTTTGATTTTAAGTCGGAAAGCAATTTAGCTCTTATTTGAATTGTGTACTTCTGAATGTCCAAACGATCTTAATAATTGACATCAGATAAATATTCAGACAATTTGTTATACACATTTCTAATGCTAATAAGTCACAGGTACATGTACACATCAATTTCAATGTATAGGGCATAATATTTCCAATTTACTGATATACATATTGGCCTTATTATGCAATTTATATAGCACATTGCAATAGTGCTCTGTTTCTAAGCAGTATGTTGGGTATCAATGGCTGTCAGTGGTAATTCTTGTGTATTCCATTTACTGTTGCGTGTTCACAGATAATCATATTTCTTTTAAAAGTGTAATTACATAAATTTTCTATCAAATCTGTAATATGTGGCATAGTTAAAAATAATAATACTAACAAGGAAATGAGTTTTTTATGCCCCTGACCTGGGGTTTGAACCCGGGCGTCTAGTAAGCTAACGCGCTTACCACGACACCCCGCAGCCTCATAAACTTGGATGGTAGTTTGAATGCTTCGAAGGTAATATTTGTCTTTGATAAATTATCGATTAAAAGCGTCACAAACGTTGTTTTTTCTGAGTTTTATTTGTTTTTGTCAATAAACAAACGATGCACATTTTAAATTGATTGTTTGAAAAAAGTGTTTGTATTCTTTCTGACAATAGTTTTCAAGTATTGCCAAAATATGAACAAGTTCCCTTTTGTGGATGTTTCAGTTCAGTTGGCTGGTGTGAATAGTAAAATTAGTATTTATATATTGTAATTGTAAGAACTGCATTTCATGTATATAATCGATGACATGTTTAAAAAAAATACACTAAACACACAAACCAAGCCAAGAGATATGACAATTTTACAACCATGATTGATACATGCAATCTGACATCAGGGGTAGGAATTTGGTTAAACTTCAATGAATGCATCGTTGATTTCTTTTGCTGTTGCGGCCTGTTAAATGTATTACCATGATTAAAGCAAACTTTTAAACATCTTTTGGCTGTCGAAATGTCACAGATGAACTATTTTGGTTCACATTGTAATATCTCGTTGATAGCCGTAAAACATTAATTACACTATACAGATGTTTAAAGCATATTAATCCATGTTTGACCTTCGCGTTTTAGTCACTAGAGGCTTTTGTTTCACATGACTCAATTTTGTCGTTTAATTGCATACTTCAATGTCAGACATACTGCTTCTTTTAGTCAGTTACAAAATTCGACGGCATCCTAGGTTCAGTAAGCAAGCTAGATATGTTCGCATAGACCTATTCGATGCTTCCGTCATTGGGCAGAGCAAAATAGTTGAGTGATCCACATACGTTTATTGGCGTCGCATTGAAGTGCGGCGACTTGTATGTAATAAGTTTTTTTTCGCTTATGGGAGAAGTTACTTTACGGATCAATGTATTAATGTTTGTTGTCAGAATATCTTTTATAGTGGTGATTTTTTGTGTAAATTAGTGTAAATAAGTACTGCATTTGTGCCTATTACATTTACTACAACATTTATTGCCAATTATGCAAAGCTAATTATTTTAATTAATAACTGATCACAGGGACTGGGCAATAATAAAAGATCACAGAGACTGGGCAAATACGCCAACCGGTGAAACTTTCTGGTTTTATATAAAAACAAAACATAATCAAAATATATTTATTTTGTGGTTTTTCTAACAATAGCGCAGACCTTTGCTGTTCGAGTTTTAGTTTACGTGTATTTTCTTCAATTTTACAAGACGACAGCGATTACACGGTTTATTGCTTCATTGATAACCGTTACACTACAGTCACTTATTAATATCTAAGTTAGAAGGTGATTTATTTAAGCGGCTCCGTAGTGTAGTGGTTACACGCTCGCTTCACATGTGAGAGGCCCAAGGTTCGAGCCCCAGTAGAATCAAATAATTTTATTTGTGTTCTATGTTAACTTTTTGTTTTGATGTAGACATTTTAGTTTAAATAAATATGCTGTTTTATTGTAACCATTTTTTGTTTTTATTATGCCCATGAAATATATGTGTGAGTGGGTGGGGGGGGGGGGGGAGGTTCGTAAACTCATTAAAACTTTTACAGTTTTTTCATATCAATGAGTACTCAACCCTATCGTAAATGAGCAACGTAAGAATAAGTTCAGAATCATCTCCCCTTGAAGTTGAGAAAAATATGAAATTACGCTTACAAGATGAAGCAGATTTTTTAAAACCTACACAGTTCTGTTCCATTAATGAAAACTGCACACGGATGCCAGCAAAAAAAGGAAACCAATGTAAATAAAATGAACTATGAAATATTTGGGGGTTACAACACAAAATCATAGATAATGGTTATTTGGGGGCTATAACACAACATCATAGATAATGGCCATTTGGGGGTTATAACACAAAATCATAGATAATGGTTATACCAGTATCTTTTTCTATTTTGTTTAAAATAATCGGCCAATACCAGTATATTAATATTTACAGTAGAAAAAAAATCGTTCCATGAAACTTCATTGAGTGCCTTTTATACTGAAATTCCCGACGCCCTTTGATGCTTTGCATCAATACTTTTCTTGTAAAATATGGAATATATGACACATTTCATATGTGGAAGGTAAATATTAGGTATGCTTTTTTCCCCACTGTTATTACTCATCATGCCTTTAACTTAACTCTGAACGTAGCCGTTTTGGTGAGCGACATAGTAACACGAGACACGTCTTCCTGGTATTGTGAGCATTTGTGCTTATTTATTTTGAAATCTCACCATGTACAATAAAGTTATGGACGGGTCATTAATAAAAACTACGCATAATAAATATACATATTGAAATTGTTTTGAACATCGCAGTGTGACATGAATATTTTGCCGCGCAGCTGTTTCATCAACATGAACATGTGATAAATGTTATTTCTTCAATATTGCAAGATTAATGTTAAGGTCGCAGTCAGCACAAACGGTTATGTGCTCATATTTTTAACTGTAAACAAAATGTACGAAATTATCTTAAGTCTCGGGACACGAGTTTTACAATCAGCACATAGCAATAATTTTGGCAATCAATATGATATGACATTTGTGTAAAAGAGAAAGCAACAGTCTTCACAAATTGTTCGATGCAGCGATTGAAGCTTTTTTTCTGAGCGTCACATAAACCTTAAGATATACAGGTAATGAATGCGATAATATTTTTCAATATGGCGAACAGATTTGAAAGTGTTTGAAAAATCGCACGTTCAATGAAGAATTTAATATTAAAACAGCTCCATTTCGTCCATTTTTGACCGTCGAACTCTAAATTGGAATTTACCGCTGAGCGAAGGACAAATGTCTTGCGCCTAATACTCCATCTCAACATGATAAACATTTATGGTAAGTTATACCATGTGATGTCCTTTGCGACTGAGAACATAAATGTGTTAAGACTCTACACTCCTTTTTTATTTACCCAGTAAACTCGCAAAATTTTGAACGAATTATTTTAATCTCCAGCTATTCACTTGATGGTACATTGTTTAGGTAGGATCTAGTGATGTGAGGTTTAGTAACAGGAGTAGAAAAAACTTGGGTTAACCCCACCTGTTCGGTATGGTCCGTTTTGTTGACCACTGTCAAAACTCTCATGCGCCGGAGTAAAAATTAAGATTGTAAAAAGCACGGGTACCAACTGATGCGCTTACATGACAGTAGAGTACCAACCGATGCGCTAACATTACAGCCGAGTACAACCAGAAGCGCTTACAGGACAGCAGAGTACAAAGTGATGCGCTTACCGGAGAACCGAGTACAAACTGATGCGCTTACCGGACAGCCGAGAACCAACCGATAAACTTACCGGTCAGCCTAGTACCAACCAATTTTCTAACCTGAAAGAAAGGGACCTACCGAAGCGCTTACAGGTCAGCCGAGTACCAACCGATGCGCTTACAGGACAACCCAGTACAAACCGATGAGCTTAGAGGAGAGACAAGTGCCAATCGATGAGCTTACTGGACAGCCGAGGACCAACCGCTGAGCTATGAGGAGAGACAAGTACAAATCGATGGGCTCACAGGACAGCCGGGTACACACCAATGAGCTTACAGGAAAGCCAGGTATCCACCGATGCGCTAACAAGACAGCCAGTGCCAACGATGAGCCAATGAGCCAATAGGACAGCCAAGTACCTAACGATGCACTTACAAGACAGCCGAGTACCTACCGATGCGCGCACAGGACAGACGAGTTCCACCGATAAAGTTACAGGACAGCCGAGTACCAATCGTTGCGCTTACCGGACATCCAGGTACCAACCGAGACGCTTACCTGAAAGCCGAGTTCCAACCAATAACTAGGCAAGCCGGGTACCAACAGATAAGCTTACATGAGAGCCGAGTACCAACCTATGAGCTTACCAACCGATGCACTTAATGGACAGCCGAGTACCAACCGATGCGCTTGCCGGACAGCAAAGTACTTACCGATCCGTCTACAGGGCAGCCGAGTACCGGTGGAACATTCTCAAGATATAGCTGCGTCATTTGTTACTGTTTTGTTGGAATGTCGTTTTTTTTTTCAAACGTAAAAAAATATGTTTAAATAAGTAATGGCAACGTGCAAAAATGTAACATGTGTGCTAATTTTGTATCATATATCATTAGCTTTCATGACCGATGCGAGTACCAACCGATACACTTACTGGACAACTGAGTAACTACCAATGCGCTTAAAGGTCAGCCGAGTACCAACACATGCACTTACAGGTGTCCCCGGTCTTATTACTTGCATCCGTACGTATCTACATGAGACTGAGTGCAAATGGGAGAATGAGAAGCGCGATTTGCTGAGTGAAAATAGCTGTATGAGCTTTCAACTCAAAACTTTCAATCGACGATAAAGGAAATAATGCGAGGATCTTGATTAAATTCCCTCTGATATCGACGGTATCTTATTTATTGACGATAAGCTGCTCTCTGATGTAAATCCCTGTAGTGATCTTTTATGATCTTATAGCATTGTAAAATATAAACATTATATTTAAAGTTTTACCTAGTTCTTCGTATTTTATATTTATCTTGCCATGCAAGAAACAAGGTTGAAGCACCAAAGTAAAATATTCGTCACATTTGGATTTGCTGGAGAATTTTAAGTGTGTAATTTCTAAGTTTGATCGCTTCTTATTTTGCGGCAAAGAACATTTTCTCAAATAGTTCATAATAAAATATAATATATACACACATTTGTCACTCATATTTGAATTAATATGAGGACATATAAAATCAAAATATTAGCTGTGGAAACGAATTAAACTTGTACACAATTAAATTATAAGTGATGTCTACACATATATCTAAATATAATACAAGTACTTGAAAGAAAAGGGAAAAAAGCATGCAATGTAATGTTTATATAAACTAAATGCTAAATCATAATGAATGAATATACGAAATATAGGATCTGGCACTAGTTGTCATATCATACCATATTTTATTAAACGAGTTCAGGAATTTCCTGGACGAGTTTAATAAAATATGGTATGAAATGACAACGCGTGTCAGATCTTTTTAATCACATGTTTTTAAATTATCAAATTAAATAAATATTTACGCAAACATAATGATACATCCCGAATGCTGTTTACATTTCGTGAAGTCATTTGACGTTGCAACGTCATTTCAGCAAAATAACAAAATGCGATTGGTCAATCGAACGAAAAATAAGCCAATGAAAACGCTTAAAAAGTATATTACACATATGTAAGATAAAATATTCGTAATGGTTATATTACATGGGAAACAGGGTATGGCATGTGATAGAATGAAATATGTCATAAAACAATGTCTGTGATGTTTGCATGTTTTTTTCTGGGGATGTCTTTGCTTTACATAAATAATTTTAGCTTTCAAGATCAAATAATTTAATTTTATCTAATGCATCCCGAGTCTTCCGGGGAAATCATGAAAGAAAATTCTTCACAGCTGCAAAAATGACAATTGAAGAAAATATCATGAAGTGGAAAAGAAAGATTTTATTTATATTTAAAAAATAAAATTAGACCTGTCACTAAGATAAATGTAAGTATGAGTTTGTTTATTGCTAATTATGAACCGATTTTGTAAAAATTATAAAGCGTTTGTAACTCTTTCCATCGATTATTTAGCACAAACTTGTATCACCGACAAAGGTTTTGAACTACAAATTCAAAAGCCTGCGTAGTGCTGTGGTAGCGTCGCTGATATTGCTTCTAGAGGTTCCGAGCTCGATCCGGGATATCACAGTTTTGTTAGTAAATTCACTTATTGAGTTTTTTTTCAAAAATACGAACATATGTGAACCAGTCTTTTAAGGGTTTGACGCATCTCAGCATTCAAATCTCGGCACCTGTCGAGAATTTACAATTAAGTGACGTTAACATTTATTAACGAGGTTGGTTAACTAAGAATTAAGTGTACAATAAAACATTGTTTATAAAGGATTAACTACAAGATTGAAATGGTGAGTCGTATTCAGTATCAATTTGTATGCAAACAACGTAGATCAAACTAGTTTTTCTGATCATGGCGAGTTTGTTTACTTTAAATATTTGACGCGTCAACTGAATACGGACAACATTTTTAGTGATAGAATGTTCGAGATACAAACAGGGCATTTATTGTTACATCTTGCATCTACTTACGCAATTATTTTGATATATATATATATAGCCGTGGACAGGTAACGATTGATGCAAGGGAGACAACTAAATTACTAATTATGTGTAATCATTTCAGCCATAATTGTCGCGCCTGTTTTGCAGATGATATACTATATACTCCTTTATTTGTGATTCCAAATGTTGAGACACAATACGACAAATAATTCATTATTGACTCGAATGAATAAACAAAGTGTTTAGTGTTCCAACACAAAATAATAACACAACAAATAATTAAGCCGTTACTTAACATTTGCAATGGATTGGGGCCGTCCCGTTAGCACTGTGATTGGCACACGAGCTCGCCTATGCTGCCCGGACTCAATCCGCGCTCGCGGCGCTTGTGAGATTGGTTAGTGATCACCATACCGGATAGGTGGGGTTTGCGCCGGGTACTCCGTTTCAGACTCCCCGCAGCAGAAGACCAAACCAAAATCTTTCAATAACAACAAATAGGTGGAAACTGCAGTGATAAAATGAAATCGTCCAAATGTGTGTTAAGTCTAGTTAGTTAAATAGGTAGGGGTGCTGGGACATACCCCGGGTCCTCATATATTGTTGCCCCGGGCGCGGAAGGACCTCATAAACTTTGAAATACACGCACACACATTTGAAGTTTATAAATGCCCACACGTCCACGCAGTTTTCAGTTCAAAGTCTCGCCTTACAATAAATACATATGAAACCGAATGTATATCAGTCGTATGATACACATTGAATGAGGTCAACTGTGAAAAACCGATATTGGGTGTTTTTGTATAAGGCAAACGCTAATACAACAGGAAGAGAAATAAACACGAAGAAGGAAAAACACAGGATCGCAGCTTTTCGAGTGTTTAATGGAGAAACTCTTATTGTCACACGTTTGGTCTGTAGATGATTAAAACTGTTTATTATAATTCTGTTCTTGCTGTTAACAAATTGATTTGTATAAAATATGTGGTTATAATTGGTAAATCGAAAGTAGGATGAAAATAGGTTTCCACATCGTTAATAAGTGGTCGATTTTGTATGAAATGTACTTTTAAACACGGTAGTTTAATAATAAAGAATCAAGCGAAAATAAAATTCTCCGGTTTTGTAACAAAACTATGTTTTATCTTTTTTACATGTTTAATCTATGTTTTGTTAACACCCATTAACCCATTTCAATTTGCGTTAAAGCTGTGTATTTTCATACACATTATTGTGTATGAAATTATAAATGCAATCGTTCGTTTTGTATTCTGTTCAGGTCGGGTATATTTACGACAAAAATGTTTGAAAGATAATCTGTGACAACAGTTATGTGTACATGTATGCGAACAAGGAAAATCAGTTCATCACGATTTTACTCATTTAAAACAATAAACAATATGCCTAACAAAGTTGATGAAAATAGCATACAATTTTGAATTACTGAATACAGTTTCGCGCTCTGTACCTTACTCTTTAAACAGGCGCAAACATGTGTAAGATATATCGATAAGCATGTATTTTACCATCTTTTGGTCATTGGAAAATATTAATTTAATCAACGTAAAAATGTTTTTAGTCCGATTCCAGGATATTATGTATGTACACGAGTCAGATAGTTGGTAAAACTAAATATTTTTTGTACGAAGATTGTTCATATGAAAGGATGCCCATTTATCGAGTCATTTGTAGTTTTATCTCCTTTACAATTGTACATCGTCAGTTGGACCCAAAGATTAACTTATCGAGAGAGATTGCATTGTAATTCGCTCATCGTCAACATTATCTCTGTAGGAAAATTACATCTATAAAGGTTTATAAAGCTATTAATATGATATATAAAAACAGCCTAATAACATGGCAAAAAATATTTGTATTGTTTTACACGTGCTAAAAACATTTAAAGTAAACATTTATCATCAAAGTTTCTATGCTCATGTAGTAGACTCCACACAATTGCATAACGCATTGTGTTCATGTGCTATTTTAGAACTAATAGTAACTACCAAAATATTTTTTACCAGGGAAATGAAAGTAATTGAGCATTGCCTATCGAATACACGTAAAAGCACTTCTAACGCATCTCTCGTATATTTCGTTATGTATTGTTGTTGTTTTTTCAACAAAATTTGTCAAAATTTACAAACACAATTAATAAGGTAAACTATCATAAAAATGATACAATTTTGAAATTACTTACTTTCAGTGAAAATCATTAATCAGTTAATCGCAATCGAACACACACAAAAAAGTATTCATTCCTGGTTGCTGAGTTATCATTTATGTAAACTGATTGCTGTAACGACTTATTTACAAATTTGTCTAATAGAGAACCTAGTATATTAATCCATTCCCAAGTACCGTCCATTCAAGTTTCTGTAAGCTAGAAAGTGTTTAAGGTATAGTCTTTATACCATGTTGAACTCGTTAAAATATGTGTTGTTTTTTTTAAATATATTTTATTGGGTATTTTTGACGACATTTTCGTTATAAGTGATGTGATATTTGCATATATACATGTGTTGCAGTTGCGGTACGAGCTTATGTTAATTAGTATTGCGGCTTTCACAATCCACCAGTCGGAAATCGTCTTATTGTAAGTCTTGTTTATTAATCAAATATTACAACACATATTTTTTCGAGCACATTTGCAAAAGAAAATCAAAAGTGTTCGCATACGTCCATTTGCAATTTGCACGTACAGCACACACATGCTGTTCACGATTGTAAGAATTTCTAAGGTGAATAAATTGTATTTTGCAAAACATATTCTCAAACAACAATTTTGCGACCACCAACATGCGCACATAGCAAAAGCATCAGCTGTAAAACTTACATGGCTGCTCTGTGTTTTCAAATCGAACGCGGAAACTCTCCTAACATACACTTCGGGACTTTTCTAACGCATCACTTTTCAATCTTAAATATCTCAGTTACGAGTAAAGATATTGATTTAAAATTTTACATGCGATCATATAAAAACATTCTATGCAAGCTCACGATAAAATCATTCATTCGTGACGATTGGACGCTTTAGCACGTGGGGTAGGTATGGTCCATATTTTTGCACGTGGAAATGGTGAAACGCGATATTATTTTAATGTTAATTTCATTTTCATCCTTCTGGAAGGGTTTTTACACCAGGAAAACAATAAAATTAATTTAAATAAGCAATATGGCTCGGATGAACTGTTTTAAATATAACTATTTAAAAATGTCGTAATGTGTAATTAAGAAAGTTGTGGATTGTTTGTTTGTTTAGGTTGCACGTGTCTTTGGTAGAAATATGTCCTCCATAGTTAGGCTTTGGCAGAAATTTCAAAAAACATGAACGTCGTGATTATCATATTTTAAGCGCGCAAAACAGTATAAACAATGTTCTATTGACCAACTTTTGTTATTAAGACAGACTTAAAATATTATTGACGTTTATATCAATCTTTCGATTCTCTGGTTTAGTTTGTATACCACACATAGCATTTCAAAAATGTGTCCCACACATAGCATAATTACATTTTTATACACACTCTCCGAATCAGATGTATTTGCGCAAACATACAATGTATGTAGCTTCTCTATGAAGAATTGCAATGTCCGCCCTATTTTTCAAACCTTCGACAATATTAGAATGAACGTTTTTGTTGATTGAATATTTTTTTTACCACACATAGCATTTCACTTCGTGTGTTTTCAAACACGCGGTTTTACTTTTTGGACAAAATACTTAATTACTTTTGCGCAAACTTAACAAAGTTGTGTATTTTGACAATAACCGGACACTCGTCTTTGTTTTTATTTGTGAGCGTTACAAATAATGCAGACCGAATTTTGCAAATCAGTATGCCTTAGCTACGCTAGGAACCGTAACCCGTGACTGCCAGTGTGGATAACTCCAGTAAAATTTAGCAGACGACAGAATGCTAAAAGCGTCTGCTTTAACCACCGCATCTGCCTGTTCTCACTGGTACAGTGCATAGTGTGTATTTAACAGCTTGTAAGACAACGTTGGCCAGTTTAGTGTTTATTATTGAAATCTGTTCATATTGGCTGCTTTCAGGGAAAACGGGGCTTAATGCATGTCAAATAAGATTAGCATGTGCACACTGATTAGCTGTATCAATGATTTGAAAAAAAACCTACACATCTCGACCTGTGTTTTAAGACACACTCTTTATAAATTTGTATGGTTAATGGTCATTTAAAACTTGCGATATAAAAAGCTATAACATAATTTTAAAACTGAGTTGCGTCTAAGATTATACAACAGCGAACAAATTCAGTGCCTTCAGCGCTTTGATTTTTTAAATGGTTTTGAATTAAAAAAGAAATTATCAAAAACGTTACCTGAAGCGATGTTTTCTTGACATTCGATTGTCCCACACATAGCCGAAAAAGTCACGTGGTACAGGCACATTGCGTATGTTCTAAAACTGTTGTTAGGAGGCTCTGCGCTCAGGGACTGCGAGATAGGCGGCCTTTTCGGGGACTCATTCTGTCACCACGCCACCGTGAGCTGCGTAACCGATGGACTCGTCAGCACCAGCGTATGACACGATCAGACTGGACACACGTCTTGTTCACTGACGAGAATCGCTTCAACCTGTATCACAACGATGGACGGATGCGCGTATACAGACGTCGTGGTGAACGCCTAAACGATGATTGTGTGTTTCAGCGTGATCCACATGGCGGTGGTTCCGTTATGGTGTGGGCTGGAGTGTCGTTACACACCAAGACAGATTTGGTGAAAATCCACAGCAATATAAACGCTGTTAGATATCAGCAGGAAGTTTTGCTCCCAGTTGCAATTCCGCACATACGGGCCGGCGGACGCGGTATGGTTTTGTTGTAGGAACGGAGCATCTGCTCATACAGCACGCGCGACGCAGGCGTTACTACAACAACAGAACGTTCGTTTGCTTCCTTTCCCTCCAAAGTCACCCGATCTAACTGTAATCGAACACCTTTGGGATAAATTGGACAGGCGGGTACGCAGAAGACCAGTGGCACCACTCACTTTACGTGAAATAGAACATGCCCTTGTGGAAGAGTGGTGTAATATCCCTCAACGTTTAATTATTAACTAGGTTGCTTCCATGAGAAATAGATGTTTACACGTTGTAAGAGCCATGGGAGGACACACAAAGTATTAGCCACTCGAATGTGTGATATTCGTGCTTTTCACATTGTTATTAATTTACGTTTTATGAGTTTGCGAATTTGACTTTTGTTGTTTAGTTTTATATTTTGTTGGTTTTTAATGTAAATTAAATTTAAAGGAATTATCAGATATGTGTTATTCTTGGTCCAAATTTCAACACAATCCGTTCAAAAATAAGGGAGCTATATTGATATGCTTACGTGATGCGTTAGAAAAGTCTCCAAGTATATAAAACGAGCCCACTTGCCATTTCCATGCAAGATCGTTTGGTGGTCGTTAATGTTTAATATTTTGAGTTCATGTATTCAGCCGTTTGATGGATACATATGATACAAGTTTTGCGTCAGAAAAGCCAATGACTGAACTTCATTATATGGCGTCTTTGCTTAAGAGTCGAGCGAGAAAATAGAGAATACATGATTGGTGCCGAGATGGAGAAAGTTTATCCGGTGAGGCTAAGAAAAAGAAAATAGGACGAGCTTTAGGGAGCCCTATTTTTCTTTTTTCGGGCCGAATCGGATAAACGTTGTCAATCTCGGCACCAACCATGTATTCGATTTATCCTGCTTCATTCCGTTGACACATGTTAACTTATCAAATTATGATCAAATGATAAATTGACAGAACAATATAATTATTCTTGTCGAGCCTCCTACATGTACACAACATTCCTGACGACCGAATAACAACCGATTGTGTCACGTAAAAAATAGTTCCATTTTAAAGTGTTTCTTTTAATACTTTCATGTTAAAAATATGAGAAGAAATAAAAAACGAATCGAGAATGTGATATTTTTCTTGGTCTACAATAACGATAGCAGCCGATATTGGTAAAATACTACACCCTTGTGAAGTGTATTGGAAAGGTTGCACTCAACTTTGTGTCACAGCGTGCGTAGGAATAGCATACTTCCGGTTGACCGGAGATAGGACAATTTATTCGACCCTGCTTTATGAGGTCAATGTTTGCAACAGGTAGGATAATAAAAAATAATTCAATTAAGGAGAGAGAGCGTTTCGAAATTTAGCACTGAATACATGTTACTCACATACTAAAGTATGACAAAGCCGTAAACAAATATAAGTATATGTCGGATTCAAAACTGGTTCCCTATTCATCTCGAAAAATATAATAGTAGCGAATGTTTTGGAGGATTCCTATCAAATCATCCATTTCTATGATATGATATATTCATTCGGGATATTTTGCGGGATAATCATTAAATATTCCGGCTTGACAGTTCCGCCGAACAAAAGTTAAAAAGAATCATGAAAGGAAGTGATATGAGCACACATAATTTTTTGGATGTTTCTATCGCAGATTTACATATATATTTTTTAAGTTTGAAATGAAGTTGACATTTCAACAAAACCGAAACAGATGACGAAGCTATATCTTGATAATTTCACCGTTATAGTTGTAAAACGTATGCCGTGGTTTATTATTTTGAGCTTGCTGATACAACAGTATAGATGAGCTAAAACAACTAAATGATAATTTAAATTAATGGGTACAACTTACAGATCGGGGGTAAAGGTATAATATATAATGTGACCCTTATTAAATACTTTTGTAACTTATGTATATATTTTATGTTTTATTTTTATTTTATACGGATTCATATATGTTCTTGTAAACACATTTAATTTTAACTTGTTTCAAGATTACTGCTTCGAACTTCTGATGAAGAGTCTGGAATATGCACAAACATGAACCCCACAGAAAGCAGTTTAGAAAACAACGTATTGACTGGACAATTGTAAATCTTTTTTGAAAGAAATTTCTGTAAGTGCACGCTTATTATATTTAACTGTATTTATTTATTACATGTGTGTAATTGATACTGTGGTCAAAATTCAATATCCGTTGATAATATCGTTCAAAACAAATTGACGCAATATGTTCTTACATAGTTCCCAATCGACGGCATAAACACGATGACGGTTGTGATAAACATAATACCAATATTTGAAACATTGCACCCGAAGTATAATTGAGGATCTATTTGAGTTCCAGTTGTTACGCAAATTAGTTGTGAAATGATTGTTCATCCTATTTTCAGTGACCAGAGTGAGCAAAGGACTATCGTCCCGATGGATGTCGATGAACAAGCAGAATATAAACCTGAATACGTGTATGTATAACTGCTTTATTGTATATATTAATACAGTCATGATAAAACTATATTATTCTTTTCATTCAGAAGTATCAGTCGTTTTGTTTATGTTAATAAATTCATAGATTATGATTTGTTTAAGAACTGATTGTTCATGATTCAACAACATACAAAATTTAACTTAGCTTAAAAAAAGGAAACGAAAGTATCACATGAACAAATATTCACATATAATACAGCAACATATGCATGTACTTTCACCATGCACGGTCTGTAATTGAAAGTACTGCGATATTTTGCTGAATGAACGAACGTTTATTTGTCAATATCCATGGCTGAGCATGTTTCAACATTCCAAAAATACGTATGCAATAATTTCGACTATCCTGGTGAATCTTATTTGCTTATAAAATAAAAATAATGGCGGAACAGTGTTATTACGAGAGGAGGCATAAAAACAACCATTTTTGATACATATACTTACTTAAGTGCAAATAAACAATGACATAGATTTTGTTGAGATCTATATTTAAGATTGGTTGAAAAAAAGAAAGAAAAAAAGAGCAAACTTTAGCGAAAAAATGCTTGAGTTAAAGATGAACGAGTTGGTTAAAATTGAAAATGCTTATTTGCGAGGTAAATACTATTCCTGATTGGTTTATGATCAAACTTAATTCCATCCAACTTTAATGAATAATGTACCTGCACACGTGAGTATATGACTATAATAATCAGTTTTTGCGTGGAACTAAGTTCACTTTACCGGTGGATTTGTGTTTGTCAAAACATATGTCGTAGAGGCATTAGTGTTTGTGGAACATCTAGTTTTTGTTAAGATGTATTCCCTGATTTGTATAAATTAGTTATGCCGCTATTTTAAAGTCCCGAATGGCCAAATAAGCCTATACAGTATTGTTTTCAACTTAAAAGTTGAGGAAAAACGACAAATTTAATTTAGTGATTAAAATTATACACAATTATAGTAATGTTTTTATTGCACAAGACGTCTAAACAAACAATGTCGAAACCCGATGACTCACACTAAAATACAAAACATTAACAGGAACTATATTCAAATCACAGGAAAACTACACAACACTAGATATTTATTCGTTTATGATTTTTTGAGAATGACTTGATATCAGTTTTTGAGGTTTTGATGAATTTTCGTCGAAATACGAATGTTTTTTATGTTGAGTGCAACACAGCCGTCTTCAACCGAGTTCCCATCAATCATCAGTTGTTTCGCCCCTTATCTAGAAACACCCTCTTGATGGCGGGGCAGCAGTGTTGATCAGGCATTGCTCGTCTGTGATGGCTTTTATGTTGTTTCATTGCGTCGTAGCCACATCTATCTGGGCGCCCTCTCTGCCGCCTTAACAAGGGCCCGCATATAGCTTTCCCTAGCCCTTCCTTTGATACCCAAAGTTCCAAACGCTTTCCACAAGGATTGTGCAGGAAAGCCCCTACCCTCTCTCCCTGTACATACCTGCCAGTTCTTGGTAATTTGACCTTTTTTCATTTGCCTCATCAATTCATTCTTAACAAGGGACAGTAAGTTCCAGGAATAGCATCTGCGTTGGAGCTGTTGACCATATGACTATGTCAGGACGTAGGTTTGTTTTACCAACATCTGGGAATACGAGTTTCTGTGCGAGAAACACCTTCATCATCTCCCCGTGTCTTGCCTCTTGTAGCAGACTTGTGTTCTTGCTACCTTTTGCCTTCTGTCCTTCACTCACTAAGTTGATGTAACCTGGACCTCTGGTGTTGATTTGTCGCTCCTTCTTTCTATCTTGCTCCATGATGACCGCAACCACTCGCAGGACTTGGTCATGCCTCCATCTGTAACGACCTTGAGACATAGCAATATGACAGGATGAGAGGACACGTGCTTGTGTCCCTCACTGGCTGCATAGCTGACAACTTTGGTCGTCGCTTAGCTTCCATCTTTCAAGATTTAAATTGGATCAAGTAGACTTTGCGAGTCTTCTCATTCTTCTAGACATTTCCGGATTGTATCGCTTCCATTGCTGACTTCACGGACGTGGTCGGTTGTGCGTTTGATACGGTTGTCTTCTACATCTAACAATGCGGCGTTTTTTCCTCTTGTTTTAACTCATTTAAAGATGAGCGATCTTACTCAAATTAATAAACGATTCAGTCGTTGATAAGTTTGAAACAACTTTGGCCAAGCATCGCAATTATCAAGCGCTCCTGATCGATCAGTATCTTTGTGTGGACCGAAGCGAGTTCTAGCCAAACAAAAAGAGTGTGAACATTAGACCGGAACTAAGAAAACAGTTCGAGCCATCTGATAATACGACCCTCACGACTTCGAGCCAAGCGACCGAAATTTACATGAATTTATAGCAATAACGAATTGGTGCTTCGGGAGACTTTTAGCCTACCGCAAATTCAAGCAAAATCGAGTTTGAGCCGTCGGGTTTTGATTGTAGCAAGAACTCCATTAATATCGAAGGCCTTTAGCTTCTTTTACTCCAAACTTCCAATGAAAGTATTTTACATTTGTTAGAAGTTTAATTCAAATCCTTTAACAACGTTTGAGTCATGACTGTGTTACACTATGTTATTGAGCTTTCCACAAGAAACATTCCACGAACAACAACTCAAAAAAGCACTGCGCACTTACCCACAATGTTCTCTCAATGTTCAATTGTGATGGATTGATAGAGCCTACACGGATATAAACAATGGGAAATCGGTTAATATTGTAGAAAAAGATGAACGAACTTTTATTCAGAACTTGCTCTCAAAGCCATTTTCATTTGAAGTTCTAAACTATCACATAAAATTAATATTTTGCACTCCAAAATTTAAGTATTTCGTTATGTTTTGTACACAAACTAGTAACCTATAATTACTTTAAAATTAATTTGAAAAGAACTAATGAATTAATGCTTGAAAACTGTAGAATTAACAAAGTGCAATACTATGTAAATAGTGAAGAGAAAGTTTAACTCCATTCCCTCGACTTCAGCCATCACTCAATATATGAGAGTTCATTTAAGATACAAACCTGCACAAAACATAGTAGACCTTGAGCTGCATTATGACCCTTCTCCCCCAAAGGGGGAATTTCAAGGTTATATTTTTCTTAATCCTCTAGGTAGTTGGCATTCTCTGGCAAAAGTTTGCAAAATTCTGTCGGGGATTTACAGAGTTATGGGACTTTGAAACACATACCCCTTATTTTTCATTTTTACTCTTTTCAATTTGCAATACATCTGCTATTTATACTTTTAAAACAATAAGGTTGCTAAATAACTGCTGCACAAACATATTCTATCGATTTTAGACATTGTGAATGACAAGTATACCTACAAAGTGTATCTTTGATACACACAAATTGTAAATATTAACTATTTTTACAAAACGTTACGTCCCTTTGTTTGGATCAGTTCATTTTATTGAATTTCTACAGACGAAACCAAAGTTTTGACTTTCAAAATGCCATGAAATAGTAAATGGAATTTATTTCTTAATTATTTGATCAGTTTTTGTATATCAGAAATACATCTTAATGTATTTTTCAAAAATGAGTTATAATTTAGCCGAAATATGATGTTCTATCAACTGTTATGTTTTCATACTGCAGGATTTGTACTGCAAGGAATGCAAGTAAACTTATCACACCTCAGGCTCTTTTGATGAATGTGCTCAATTCGCTCTATATATTTGTTCCAAGGGTTATTATTATGTTCATATTTATATAGCTATCTCTGTTTATTAAATATCCAAGAAAATGTCATTGCTGTTTCTCCTTGAAATAATACAGACAGCACATTCCAGAGCAATTTTCATTTGAAATTAAATTGCGAATAAGAGAGGAACAAAATAATATGTGCACAAGTCAACACAGTTTTATTTTGACAATATTGCGAGTCTTTTGCGAAATTATTAAAATAAAATTATATTTTTAAAATATACAATAACGTAATTAAAAACTTGTTTTCTATATATAATTAATCTTGCGAGTAAATTATATACAGTCAGAAGAGTAATTCTACTATAACTAGTGAAATCCTTGCTACATGTACTATTTAATTCTTTATACGACTTTTGATTAAAAAAACGTTCAATGAAATAAATCTAGGTTTCTAGGTATATTGTGCCTTTTAAAAATGAAGTGTAATAGTAATCAAATAGTACTAGTGCTTGTAAAGTGGCAGAAATTCTCTAAATTGTCTCTTTTCAGAAACTTATAAAGGAAAAGCCTATTAACCTAAAACTATCATAGAACTTGAAAACTAGCCAAAAGATACATTAGGGGGAAGTATGTATTGTTCAATTTGAAAGTACAGTAAAGAAAGAGGTGTATTTACTAACAGACTATAGATTACGAAAACTTAAAGATGTAGCAAAAACAAGGTCGACATACAACTCCTCATAACAAAGACCAGAATACTTTAGGTCACCTTCCAAAGTGTCGTCGTTCTTTTGTCACAGATACCTATCATGAAACTGCAGTCAAATCATCACCATCATTTCTATTGTCAGGTGCATAAACCATAACGCCCAGGGAGTGAAAAAAAATTCTTTTACACGATTTTAACAAAACACAGCGTCTAAAATTACTATTGGAACAATGGAGCACTGACAAATATGCAGAACAACTTTAGGATCGCCAAATGCATTATGTTCTTGGTGAACGATACTGTCTGCTTACAAGATATGACGGACTAATAACTGAGGTACTTCCAGACGAATCTCTGTTTTCGTCTCAAGAGGAAGCAGATACAATGATTATTTTGCACCTGACACTCCAAAACCATAATTGTGAGATCACCCGATACAGATGTATAAGTGCTTCTTATTAGGTATTGGAGACAAAATGAGTGTTCAATCCTATATGACATGGAAACTGGAAACAAACGAAGACTCATCGACATAGACAATATTGCAAAAGAAAAGGGAAATGACTTTTATTCAGTGTTACACGCAATTCACAGCTTTACTGGTTGCAATACTGTGAGCGCATTTGCGAGAAGGGGGAAAAGTAGGTCCAGTAAAGCTTCTCGAGAAAAATACAGACTTAATGCGTACCTATGCCAAGTTTGGTGAAAGACAGGAGTGTAGTGATGACTTGTTATTGTAAGAGTATTTCGTATGTTATATGTATGAAAAGCAAAATTACTCAGATGTAAATAAGCTCCGGTCTGAAACTTTCTGTAAGAGAAGTGAGATCAAAGGTAATACTCTGAACTCATGCGACACTATTGACATAAGTTTGCTACCTCAATGTAAAGCAACACTTAACAGCATACCAGACGTGCTAATTACCAAATATATATTTGGTTACACGCCCATGAAAGATATCCCTGCATGCCTGATGTTCAAAATACAGGCTGGAAACTTGAGGAAAACGGAATCAAAATTATTAATATGTGTGGACTGAAAGTGACATTTTCCACAGTGAGCTAGTAGACATACTCTGTACAAAGTTGCAAGACGATAAAACCAATCAGGATGAGGATGAAAATGATGATAGTATTGAAATTGACAATTTGCATGATGAAGTGTTTGATGATCAGTCATATAACTCCTGTGTCCTAACTATGAAAATGAAATAAAGGCAAATCGTTAGTTACACTTTTATTTGAAAGTATAAATTAATAATAATAATAATAATAATAATAATAATAATATTAATAATAATAATAATAATATTTATTATTATTATGGTTATTGTTATTATAATAAGAAGAGCACCGCATAGCGGGTTCCAACGCTCGGCTGTGGTGCAGTTTTGTAGGTGGAAGCACTTTGATTTAAGAGCCTATTTTAAAGTTTTACATACGAGGTCACAGTGACCTTGACCTTTGACCTAGTGACCCAAAAATGGGTGTTGCGTGTAGAACTCATCAAGGTGCATCTACATATGCAGTTTCAAAGTTGTAGGTGGAAGCACTTTGATTTTAGAGCCAATTTTAAGGTTTTAGCACGACGCGGACGGCGGACGCTGGAAGTCGGACGACGAGCTGGCTATGACAATACCTCCGGTTTTTTATCCGAAAACAGCCGTGCTTATAATAATAATCATTATAATAATAATAATAGAAACTATATTAAAGATAATACAATAATAAGGTTATAAAAAAAGTATTTTTAGTTGAGTATTAATCGGTCTATTATTTGCCTGAGAGATGAGCTCCTATGTATGCTATCTCTTTATCATCATTATTAGTATCACTATTATTGTTATTATTATCATCATGATTAATAATTGTTACATTAGGCCACAACAAATTGATTAAATGTTCGATGGATTCGCCGCACCTAAAACTCTAAAACTTGATAAAAATATTTTTATTTGTATTTTGCGCCCGCAGCGAAAAATTTGCTGCGCACATATTATTATAACATGATTTAGTTTTATTTAACCTACGTATTTTACGACATAGAGTGTTATAAAGCTTTGCGTTGTTAGATTTGTTTATGGTAAAAACAAATGGCAGCGTTCGTCTGTCTTGTCATGTCGGCAAAAGCAGTTAAACATGCACTTCAACAATTGGCATACTCCTATCTATAATCATAATTATAATGATTCAATATTCCCAATTTTATGGTTTATCGCACGTTATTTCAATCAAAAAGGCACAGGCTGTAAACTATGACGCGAAGAAAAATCACTGCTTATGCTTGATATTTATTGAATTATTTATTGTTTCATGTTATTAAACCATCATTGACAGAAAACTGAGCTTCTTATATAACTTTGATAATGAAAACTACGTGTACCATGTTAAATTTAAGTAATCACTATCTGGTGTGTGGGAAGGAAAAATCCGTAAAACAAATCATCAATTTGTTGTGGCCTTAGTTATTGTCATCATTTTACCAAGCTTGTTGGCATATTGTTTGATAGAATAATGTGATTATGATCTGAAATAATATGTTTGACACACAATAAGTATGTTAAAGGAATATGTATGAGAATCATACACAAATATGTGTAAAATATGTATGTGTCACATATATTTTAATAGAAAATATTATTAAATAAACATAGGAGGAAGGCTTTGAATGATTACAATACTCTTTATTAAGGAATGTTAAAATAAGTTGTTTTCTTACAAAGTTTGCATTTTGTATTAAAGGTAATCTAAACAAAATATTTAAAAAAACGTTTTACACTCATATATTTTAAAGTTAAATTTATCAGTAACGCCCCGCTAGCCAATTGCAAACAATGTGTCATGAGACTCAGAGGATATAGAGGATGAAAAAAAATAGGGTCTCCTAAATTCCTCCAGGGGGGGGGGGGGGAGCAAAAGTGTTCGTGGCTCACGGCCTATAGGCAAAGTGCTGCAACTACTAAAATACATATAGTGTAATTGTGGTTCTTCTACTCTGCCATTCCTCTAAATGTCTACGTGCACACTGCATCAAAAATTAAAATACGAACATTAACACTTCAAATGACACAAAAGAACTTTATAAGCTCCCGGTATTTCAGTATTACAAAATGTCTAATTATTGACAACGTTGACAGTATGTGTTATAATATGTGCTTTTTTCAATATTTTTATATGGAAGTAACGCGGACTTTTTTCTCTTTAACAGAAACAGTCAAGTCAGTCAACAGCAAAAAGAAAAAGATGACATTGAAGCCAAGTAAGAGTTACTTACATCAAATTCATTTTTAAAAAACAGACAGATAAATGAGATATAGCTTGACTTTTACTACAAATGAATTAATGCTTGACAACTGTAGAATCAACAATGTACAATACCTATGTTAATGGTGAGAGAAAGTAAAGTTCCTTGTACTCGACTTAAGTCATCACTCAATATATAAGGGTTCATTTGAACACTTTCAACACTTGCAGAGTTATGATTCACTTAAGATATAAACCTGCACACAACATAAGCAAAGTGATGCAACTAAAAATATATATAGTATACTTGTGATTCTTGTACTCTGCCATTCCTCTAAATGTCTTCTTTCAATGGACAATTTAAAATAACAACATTCAAAGCTAATGGCTTCACACAAGGATATTAACCAAAGGGCCAAAAGTATTAAATTACTGCATATAGCGTAATGGTTCTTGAAGTCGGCATTTCCATTTAAATACGTCCATATGTAAATACGGTTTCGAAAACCGCTAAGCACAAGAACCGCATGTCTCTCTTAAGGCCAACATTTTTTATTTTTCTGTTTTACGGGAGATTTAAAAAACAATGGAGTCGGGGGAGGGGAGGATAAATAAAAATAAAAAACATTTTTATTTTTGAAAATTAAAAATCTCAGCCAATTTAACCTTATGTATGCTTGCATATACCTTTAAGTGTTTATATATCTTATAACACTATTGTACAAGCTTTTTATAATAATAGTAGACATACTTGTATATATATTTATAGGTAAAAGCACGATTTGCATGTATATTAATTTAATAGAGACTAAACACGCGTGTAGTGTAGTATGGTGTAGTAGTGGTGATGCTATTGTACTTCTAACACTAGATTTCCTATATGTAGCACCTCGACAGTCCCAAGCCTGCAATGCCATCTTTAAAAATGCTGGTTTGCTGTGGCATACATCCCATCTATTTTTATTTTTTTTTTTTACTTTGAATGATTTTCATTGTTTAAAAATTAAATTTTAATATGCAGTTTTAACTATCAATCATTGTGATAGCAAGCAAACAAGCATTATGTTAAGGATGAGCACGTGTGAGGGCTCTCTATCCAGTGTTGTTTGATATATACACTCAACAAAAGTCAGTGATTTTTATTGCTTTTTTTCGTTACAGCGTGTGCCATTTGGATTGGGAAAATTAGCGTGATAAACCATGAAATTGGGAAAAATAGCCCGATAAACCATGAAATTGGAAAACATTAAGCACTATAAATATGATTATAAGAACAGAGTTAAAATTGTTATGTGCATGTTTGACAGCTTTTTTGTATTATAAAGTGCTGTTTTAATGTCTCCTTACAATGAAGACAACGTTTAGTTAATATCCTTCCACATGCATAATAAACTTGCAATAATCTATAGATTCTTAAATACACCATTTAATCACAACCTCTTTAAGAGTATTAATTTAATTCAGCATTTTTTAAATTTAATATCAAAGGCCTATGGTGAAAACATTAACAAATATCAACAAACCGCTTTAGTGTTCTTGCTGTGTTAATGATGTATTGAATGGAGTTAAAATAATATATTTAATGTGTTTACCTTTCAATATCTTGCACTTGACATCCTCAGTTAAATGCTATTTCAGTAAACTGTACAGGGTGACAAACATAATAAAGCAGAATATGCATATGAATCTGATTATACACAGATCAACTAACATATAAATCAAATCATGTTTGTCTCTTTCCATTTTTGAACGATACTCATCTTAGATCCTTTAACTTTGTGAGTAGACTTAACTCCAATTTTCCAACACTGGTATCCCTGATGCTAATTCACTTTGCATATTTCTAATAAATATTTGTGTTTTTTTTATCTCAAACATAGTATTTTGCGTTTAATGATACACGCATTAAATTATTCCCTAATAACCATATGATATTCGTTGTTAATTTGAAGCTTATTTATCACTTCCGCCGCTCATCGCACATTTCTCGTCTGCTTACCGCCAACTTAGACGTGTGTAAAAACAGGCCTTCTCCATCGGGATACATCGACTATCGTCAGTATCCTCGGCAATATAGAGAGAGATATGTGGATAGCAACGTAAATTCGTATTCGGCTACATTCGCGAACACGTAAGTCAGTTGTCGATCGGCGACGACTCGACAAGCTCGATCGGCATTCGTTCTTGGCTAATGGCAATTGTTTCAATAAAAACGACCAATGAAAAAGCCGATACTAAGCAAGCGTCGGGTTAAGTCCATGTTTTATCCGGACATTTCAGGGAACAGGTAAAAATCGTTGACGAATATAATTTTTCAACGTTATGAAACTGCACGGTCGGCGGGAAAAAGGAAAATAAAATTAAGTTTATTGAATTTTATTTTTATTTCATTTTGGCAAAATAAGGGTCGGCGGTCCCGCAAAACAGAAAATATAAAAATGTTGGCTTAAGGGGAATACACAAAGATTTGTTGTATGTTACATACAAGTCTAAACTTATACTACTTCTAAGGGAAAGGTTAGCAAGCGAAAAAGAGTAAGCAAAAATACAATTCGTACAGCCGGCAAAAAGGTTTGTATGCACGATCTGAACTAAATTTATTTCTAATGGAAAAGGTTATCCTATAAACATCAACAGCCATCCCTTCAGATGGACTTAACATAAATTGTAAAAAAAATGAACATAAAAAAGTGTTATGTTTTTTAATTATAAATATTAACTTGCAGTCATGGGGGCAGACCTGTATTTCATTTGAACTTGTATTTATCACAGATAATAAAATGCTTTACATTGAATAATATACATGAATGCGTGACTGTTAAGTTATAAAATAATAATATACGTCTTTAAAATACTTGCACACTGCATAAAAAATAACAATACGAACTTTAACTCTCCAAATGACACAAAAGAACTTTAAAAGCTCCCGGCGTAACATGTCAGTAATACAAAATGTCTAATTATTGACAACGTCGACGGTATGTTTTATAATATGTGCTTGTTTCTCAATATTTTCATATGGAAGTAACGTGAACTTTGTTCTCTATTATAGATACAGTCAAGTCTGTAAACTGTTAAAAGAGAAAGATGACAGTGAAGCCAAGTAAGAGTTACTTACATCAAATTCATTTAAAAAAACAGACGGAGAAAATGATAAATAGCTTGAGTTTTGTTTAAACTGTGCTTTTAACTAAAGTGTTTCAATGCATATTTTTTTAAGCTTAAAGTAAAAACACTGCAACTGTAATAATTCAAAGATTAACAGTTACAGCTTCGACTAATTATCATTTATCACGCTGAACAATGTCATAATTCGAAATACATAATACAAAAACGTGTCAAAAATTCCGTTCACATACGTTATAGAAATCTAAAACTGCACTAATACATGAACGTTTAAAATATAAACATATTTAAATATGAACATACAAACAGTGCATTCCATTCGACAAAGTAACCTTACCTGCATGCATGTTTGCACACTAATTTATACGTGTTTTTTAAGCTGTCGGAAAAGGATTAAAGCATTGGAGACAGAACTCGATGAAAGGTAAACTTAAATATAACAACAGAAAAGACTATCATGTTTGAAATAAAGCAATTAATACTTGTTTCAACGCTATATTTTTTATGCCCCCTTTTGAAGAAAAGGGGGTATATAGTTTTCGTACTGTCCGTCAGTCTGTCTGTCAGTCTGTCACACTTTTCGTTGCCGCTCTCTAATTCAAATAGTTTTCATCCGATCTTTACGAAACTTGGTCAGAAGTTGTATCCAGAAAATATCTAGGTCAAGTTCGAATATGGGTCATGCCGGGTCAAAAACTAGGTCACGGGGTAGAAAAAACAAATCAAGGGAAGTCATAGGCTTTAAATGTACATAAATATCTGAACTGCCAAATTATATATTTTTGTTAAATAAATCAAAGCGGCGCAGTAGGCGGCACTGTGTTTCTGACAAACACATCGTGGTAAAAGGTCAAGGACAAGATCATCCTTCAAGGTTTAAGGTCAAAATACAAATCCAATGGAAGTAATAAGCTTTAAAGGGAGATAATTATTCAATATTGAACATAGCAACTTGATATTTGGCATGCATGTGTATATCATGAAGCTGTACATTTTGCGTGCTGAATCTACCGTCACGGTAGTGGCTTTTAATTATTTGCTACTAAAAATAGAGATTTGTTAGAGACAATTATTTTCAAGGGAAGTAATTTATATAATTATAAATCTCAGATTATATATTTCCTTACCAAGAATTTAAGTTCTTTTTACAGTTACTGTACTTATTTTTAGTTTCGATTATTTATAACTCAAAGGATTGATTTGTCAAAGGTTTTTTTCTAAAGGATATAATTATCATTTCTTTCCTGTTCTAATTTGTGAATGGTAGTGTTCATTACTTACCTGTGGACTTATGTCCATAGATACAAGATGAACTCTGGCTATGATCTCTTTGATAAACCACAGCCTTTGGTTGTCAGTGATGTCTGACTTGGTAATTTTTGACTGTCTACAGACTCCCCGGTTGGATTGGACAAAATCCAAGGGAAGTAATAAGCTTTAAAGGGAGATGATTTCTATACCTGCAAAATGAGAAATGGAAATTTTATTTCTAAGCGGCGCAGTACGGGGCATTGTGTTTCTGACGAACACATATCTTGTTTGGTGATTCGTTGAAACATTTAAACAATTGCTGTTTAATCATATCGATACAAATTAGCATTTAGAGATGATGGCATATTTCATTTAATCAAAAATCCACGACTCCAAAATTCGACGATGTTTTTGTTTTTATCCTGAAAATCAATTCACGGCATGTTTTAAAGGTGAATGTCCTTTTTGTTTGGTCCCAGGGTCTACTATAATGGATACAACTTTTTATTGAGAGTTGTGGTGTTTTAAAGGGATATGAAACCGAAGTATACTCAAATATCTGTCTTTATAGTACAAATAGCTAAATCCACACGACTCTTCGTTTTTTCCCCGCAAAAATATATGCAAAATCACATTTTTGTTCACTAACAGCATCCAAAACGTAAACGTATAAAAGTGATTTAAAGTTAGCTTGGGAATCTTGAAATGTCGATAATTAGAAAGTACTTATAGCCAACCAAATTTACGCATACGGCAAAATTAAGATATCGACCAATCAAAATCGTGTTTAATTTTTCTTGAAAGTTGGTAATGTGATGCAATTGTTTACTTAATTTTAAGATTAAATGACTGGTGATTATCTTGAATAGATTTCAATGATATTAAGCCAAGTTCAAAGTTTTTATTTATGTGAATTATCATTGAGCTTTGCTATTAGAACATGTTTATGTTGTAGTGTCAAATTTAGCTTATTAAAGGATATGAAATACACAATCATTTTCAATTATTGATCATTACGTAATTGTCAGTTGACGCTTAATGGAATGATTTCTCCAATAATAGAAAAGCGCAAGTCACCACACTACAGTCTGAGAAAGAAGTCAGCAAAACACGGTAACACGTACATATTTAATGAAAAAGAACAATAGACTTCTTACAAAATTGTTACATTCGTTGTCGTATATATTAAATAAATTTATTTTATACTTTCCGGTGGTTTATAGAGAAATATCAGTGAATTAAAACTGATAATTTCACTGTTTCAAACAATGAAAATTATCAGTGAAAATTATCGATAATTTTCACTGTTTATGTTAAATGACGTCATTTTTTGGACGAAATGACGTCATTTTCCCAACGTAATTCTTTAGTTAAACTCTTTAACAATGTATATAAACTGTGAAATAAAGCATAAAATAAAAAGAAAATTTGTTGGGTTCGGTGGATTATCGATTTTAATTCACTCGTGATCATATAAAATGTATATTTTCACTCGTGGCTGCGCCACTCGTGAAAATATTATTTTCTATGATCACTCGTGAATTAAAATCGATAATCCACCGAATCCAACAAATATCCTCTATATAATTTTGTAATATGTTCCTATATGTTTTGATTACACAACACTTGTCAAATACTGATAGTTATCATGCGTCCATGTTTTATACACTAAAGTAATATATGTTATTTTGAAGCCCTAAACAAATGATCCAGAACATGGAGACAGAAATTCGGAATAGGTAACAAACCATATAAAACAGAATAGGGCTGTGTTTGTTTAGATAAAGACAAACACATTGAAATGATTTTGTTATTTAAGTAATATTTTAATTTATGGAAACTTAAACTTCCATTTTTAAAAATACGCTGTCAATATGTGATTGTCAATTGTCTGATAATGCTTTCTCTTGTTATAGAAAACAGCAAATCAATATTCTACAATCGGAGAAAGAAAACCTTATAAAAAGGTAAATACCATCGATCTTTGGCCTATACTTTTTAAATAAAACAAATATCATGCGCATGAGTTTATGAATTGATGTGTACAATTTGTTTTTTTCAACACTCACCTAAGTTACAAGATTACACACAATATAAGTAAAACAATAGCGCGTTTTATATCAGTGAAATAGATCAAAAATTAAAGGCACCGTCACGAACGCAATGTTATATGAAGTGTTTTTGTATTAGATCATAGCATTGTTATTAGTTATAAATGAATGCAAGATGTGCGTTTTAAACGACGAAAAGGCAACTAGAAAATGACACTGTGAATATTCACAAAAGTAATCACTTTTTTCGTTATGAGGTATGATCCCCTCTGTTCATTAACGATCTATTTATCATGTTATTACTTCTTCTATAAATGAGAATAAAAATACATTTAAAATTAATTTTATAATATTTCTGCAACACGCCGATTTACTTTTCAAATCCCAAACATTAGAATACAAACTATTATAAAAAAACTGATTTTAAGAAAGATGACAAATTCAAAACGTTTAGTATAAACCCATTACATAAATAATTCGACCAACCCAGATTTTCAGATAAGGGTGATAACATGCGTACATTTTAACTGAAATATAAATGCGGCAATTCAAACATGTACGGGGTGCCATTTTATCCGCCAGTTGCAAAGGTTTCGAACAATAATGTGTTCAATAACTTACAGTTTGCATTGACCAATCCCGGAGGACCTAGGCTAACGAAGTCCTTCCTATTTGTATGTTTTCGTAACATTGAACATAGTCCTGCCTTAGTCGCACACTCTCGTTAACATCAACCGACAGAAATTCACCAAACTAAAATTGGAACGTTAAAATTAGGGGTAAATACCTTCAAAATACAAGAGGTTAATAACGCTGTGAATTACATAATTATATTAATGAAATATTTTATATTCAGCATGAAATACGGAAAACAAAGACCTTACATGATCTGTTTTATTAATAATTTAAAACTGAAGATTCAAATTTAAAAAAGATTGCCCTAAACAATGATACACTTTACTTATTTGAACAAAATGGAAACACATTAAACTTTCATAAACAAGTCCAGTATGCTTTCTACCCCCGTTATGCAACTCATCCTTATTCATAACTATTCTGTTTTTGTTGTTGTTGTTTTTTTACAAACAACCAAAAAGAAAAACAATACATATTAACCTTTTTTTCATTTTTTCCTTTTTTTTAATCACAAGAACAAAAAAGTATATATTAGCATATCTTGTATAACATGTTTGAACTTTATTGCTGCTACATGGTATCACTTTGTTTTATGATATATACATGCATACATTGTATGTCTTATATTGAATAATAAAAAACAAACATATTCTTTTTACACAAACAAGTACATCATCTGCATTAAACGGTAACGTTATATCAGGAAATAAACAACAAAATTCTTAACAAAAATAATTGGAACGGTGATAATATCAAGACAATTATGTGCAATTAATGATAATGAAAAGCAGCACCCAACAACAACCGTTATAACGTCCTTTGGATATTTTACGAAAATAATAATACACAATAAATGTCCATATCCGACACATAAAAAGAGTTTCACAATCTTTAATTTTCTAAAGCATTGGCAACGTGTCTCTGATCTTTGGTCTTTTGATGTAAATTTGATACATTCAACCTTGTTAACTTGTGTTTTATATTTGTCTGAATCAATTTAAAAAAAATAAAAAAGAATTAAAGATTCTAGCTTAATAAGAAAAAAACATACGTTTTTTTTGTAAATATGGGCTTAACCGGGATTCATCCAAATAATTACATTCACGATTCGAAACGCGTATTTAATAGAGATTCAACGGTAGCAGTCCTTTGTAAGGTCGGATTGGACATTGTTCGTCGGGTCGGGTATTTTCGGGTCAGGTCGGGTATTCACATAAATTCAAGAATGCATCAAAGTTCATTTGAATTGATCATTATCAATCAACCTGACAATATACCAAAACTTATACATAACGATTGAGAAATTACATTAGTAAACACACACAACTGAAACATTTCATGAATGGGATCCAATAATTTTTATTTTGCCGAAATGAATGCTCATAGTTTGTATTTGATGCCCTTATTATTTTCACGTTTTTGCTTCATGTAATGAAACGTGTACAACTTTGTTTGTAATAATCACATAAAATAGATTAAATATAGTAAAAAGTAATTTAAATGGTTAGAATGATATAAACAAAATTGGTATCAAATAAACTCATATCATGTTTTCTACACAACCCACACTCTAAAAGTAAATGTGAAAGTTAATTTAATGTGATTGTTTGCGCTCTTAATAAGGAATTTTGTATAACCCTTTCGTCAATAAATCGATTTATGGAGATGAAGAAATTTCATTTATTTCTTATTTAATTAGGATAATTCGAATATTGTATAATCCGATAAGAAACAAATAGTGTGACCGTTACCGATTTTATATTTTTCGACAGGATGCTATATTCTGGTTTCCTGTGTAAATCTATTTCACCTGTAAAACATTAAATAAATTTAGCTTAAGTAAATCGAAGGATTTATTTTCAATACACGTTTAATAGATAACATGCTTGACGGTTCTGGTATAAAATAGTTTGAAGTTTTTGTAACCACTTGAGCTACAACAATTCAAGGTCAAAGATTAAAATCATGAACTCACATAATATAAAACTTCCGTCCAATAGACACAAATGAATACATCCCTAGATTTCATTCGCTTACGTAATTGAAATATTTCTAAATACTGGCTAATAGAGGAAAAGAAAACAAACTAGTTATACCGGTCCGCAATAATTTATACCATTGTATGGCTCCAACCAAATGGAAGTGTGAATACAATTATCATGAACAATCAATAAAGCTATGCTCCGGCAGTAAGATACTTTATAATGTATTCTTTATTTTTCAGTTTTAAGAAAGCAGAAAAGAAAGCCTCCGATTACTATGTTTATATGGAAAAACAAAACGAAGAAATAAGGAAGATAACATTGGCAAAACAACGGTAAACGTAACTAAAAATGAAGGCTCAAGAGATTAAAGAACTGCGAACATAAATAGTTGTCAAAGGGCTGTTTCGCAGTTTTTGTCTGTAAATATTGGTGTCTTCATGTGTGTTTATATATTGTAACATTCGATTATTAAACTGATTACTCAAAGTTAAATTTTGAATATTTGTTTTTGCTTTAGACAAAGATGCTTCCTGGTAGATATAATAATAATTATGTAGTAATATGTCTAGCGTAAAATCACAACCAAATCATCCAGAATATAATGACGTGCAATCTCAACACGTCCTTGTTTTAAAATCTTTTCGGATGTTTGTTTTGCACATGCTACACAACTCTGAACTGAACTGAACTGAACTTAAATCAAGTACACTTTTGTATTTCAGAGATATTGAGCAGTACAGGAAAGATATGGCTCAGTAAGTAATTTAATAAATATGTGATTATTTTTATAAATATTTTTTTATATAAATATATCGTCAATAAAGATATATACCAACTATTTAGATATGAGAATACATAAAATAATTTCTAACGTTATGAAACAAGTTTTTTTTATTAAATATCAATGTGCAATAAAATACATTATTTCGTACGTTAAAATGTATTTTAGTACATTTAAAGTTTCAGAATAAACCAAATATTGAGCCAATTTTGTGATTTCATGATTATTCCATGTTTCATCGCATTGCCGTTTCAAATTGACAATTAATATTGTTTCTATTATTTTATTTGAAAAACTATTTCGAATACCGTCTTGTTATGGTTAAAGATGATGGTCCTTTTCCGCATAGTACGATTATAATTTTAACTTATTATCTAGCCACCAAAGAAGGATTTATTCGTAAACATACAATTAAGTATTGACTCTTTATCAGGGATTTTCTAAAGGCGGGTGAATTTTTTTTATAAAGTTTACAGCAGACAAAGATAAGTACGATTATTTTAAGGAAAAACATTAAATATTTAATTGCATGAAGTGTTCTGCTTGTTTTTCAAGCCCCCACTTTCACTTTCACTTTACGAGAGGAAATGGTATTTTCTTACCTTATATAATTCGGTTGAAAGTACTTTAAACAAAAGCATTACGTAATTATCTATATGTATCAGGTTAAACAATGCATTTTAATATAATTGTTATATTTTTACTTTTACGAATGAAAACGATGGCAAGACGTTTATTCTTAGGCTTTTAGGTGAGAAAATTCAGATTAAGAATCAGCTTCTTTCGTTGGAAGAGGAATGTAAAGAACAAAAAGAAAAAATTAAAAGCTTAGAAAAACAGAATAAGTCATTGAATTCAACCCTTGTTTCGGAGCGAAAACATTGGGGAGAAAGAGAACATCAAATGCATCACAATTTTAACGTTGAAACAGACATATTAAAAGAATCTTTGAAGAACGCTGTTCAGGAAATAAACGATCTTACTATCAGGTAACCGTTTTTTTTTCAATCTGAATTTTGATAGAATAACGATAATCGCTTACCTCAAGGTATTGACTTTGTTGGTAAAACTATTTTAAGCCATCATGTTTGTAAGATTATTTAAGTTTTAAGAATCTATTTACATTTACCATTACAACAACCTGCAATTACATATTGTAGACTAAGTAAGTTAGCAAGTGCCAGTTTAACACAAAATAATCCGAATATTGCTGACCTGAGTGATCCTAATCGCCCAACAAAACTGGCTGAAGCTTTCTCCGAGCTGTATGACAACGAATGGACCGATGCATTTGAAAAACTGAAGGACGACGATGAAGTCAAAACAGTTAAACATCTTTTGACCATGTTGCAGGTAGGTTTGCTTGAACCTTTTGATTTAAATTTGTGTTTTAGTATATCTTAAGATTTAATACAACCACTCATTGGAAACAATACAATTTTGTTGGAAGCTTAATAAACAATACGAGAGGTAAACAGTATAAGAATGATATAGCAACTGTTCCATGACGTATTTGCGTTTGGTTGTAGATGTATTATATACAAATGTAAAGTGTTCTTTATTACTTCTGATAGTTCTTCTTCAACCAAGAAATTGTGTTTGGTAAATACTCTTGATTCAAAAACATTTTGAAGGTATTCTTTTGGAAGTTACCGTTTAGTTATTTGTATGAATCTGCTTTAAGATTTAAACATTTTTTGACAAGTCGCCATGGCAAGCATCCTTTTTCAGAAAGCGTGCGGATTTAGCGTGAGCTTAAGCGAGCAGGCTTTGGTCGATATAAAGGGAACATCAACTAAAATTGTATTTACTATTAAAAAACATCAACCAGAGCGCATGCATGTTGGTTTTGTTAGTGGACCCAATTCGAGTGAGCAAAACAATGTTAACTGCAACGTTTCCGATGCTTCGAGCATAAACGGCCCTGACGAAAAAACAACATCCCCCATTGAAAATTGCGAAAATGAAATCACCGTTAAAACAATTATTGGACCCGTAAATACCATGGAAATCCAAGACACGGAAAATAGAATGACAACGTCGCAACAAAATCCATTAAACAAAGAGACACAGCATGATACTCTGTCAGGAAAGCTTCAAGACGATGGATCAAAAAACGATGCTCAACCTACTACAAGACCAGTTAGTGCTATGGATGAAAAGCTACTTGTTCACGGCAACCATAAATTTCTAAGGCATGGTATATGCTCTTCTGGAATGGATATTGTTAAAAGGGTAGGATCTTGATTAAATGAATTACTTTATAATGTTATCGTTTTAGGTATAAACCTATACAGTATGTTAATATGTTATTCATTAGTCTTAAATATAGGTTGGTGGGTTTTAAACATATTGTTCGTCGTGAACTGACGGCATAAACCCAGGGAATTTAACGTTGGTCATTGCGTCACAGTATTTAAATTTATTTATTTATTTCGTGAATGACAGGTTAAGAGATTTAAAGAAGGTATCTAAAACTAACAGTGTCGCTTATTACGGTTGTTGTCGATCTTACTGCGCCTATTGTAGGGTTTATAAGACTTTACATTTATTTAATTATTCCAGGTGGAATCAGAAACGGACATTGCAACTGTTACTTTTGATTTTGAAAAGTTGCAACCGACTGAGAAACAACTCATCAGCGATATTAGAAAACGGGTTTTAAATGAAATTAAAGGTCAAATTATTTCCGTAAGTTGACTGTTTCATTCATTCAATAATTAAATGTCAGTATTTCACAAAAACAAGAACATTGATTGTTAATTATTTCCAATGTATTACAAAATATTGCTATTTAAGTTTATTTTAAATACAGGCTTTTGTCCATAAAAATAAGTTAAACTAAATTATGACACCGACTAAATGCTCATTTACAACATATTTATCACAATTTACAGATGATCTCTCATGCAGTTGTTGCAGAGATGAATCTAGACGATTGTGAAAATAGTATCTTCACCTACGTGAAGGCATGCGCATCCATCTGCTGGGAGATGCGCATCCATCAACCACCCGTCTGTCTGGAGTTTGTAGAGGTCGATGATCAAACACCATTAAATACAGCGACATATAAACACTACACAAAAAGCGGTCCTCGGATGGATTACGTTGTGTGGCCGGCCTTGTACCTTTATAAAGGAGGACCATTGCTAAGCAAAGGTGTTGCACAGGGGAAATAAGTTAAATTGTGATTTTTCAAAGGAATGCTGTTATCGTACAATACCTTTTACGTATTTATTTTCGTGAACTACGAGAGTATTTTGTTTTATTGCCATGTGTACATAGTCACTGAGTTATTTAATAAAATAAATGTATCGTTTATATTATCGTTTGTATCGTTTTTAACAGGGCAATATCAGTTTACGTTTTACAAATATCTGTAAAAAGAAACGTTTCGAATTCCAGTTTATTGCTATTGCAAGCAAGTCCCTTGTGTAATTGATTTCGTTACATTTTCAGAAAAAATATTAAATAATTTGCTATCATAATTATATTAAATATCACTTGCAACTGATAAAGTTTATATAGCAGTCAATACTATGTCCCGCACGTAATGACATATTGGGTCGTTGTCTCGTGGTATACTCGGCACACAGTATGTAAAAAACGATGCTGTTCCGCTTCGAATGTTCTTATCATATTCATTGGATTGCATTAGTTTCCTAATAGGCTTTTAATGTACAGTTCATGCACAATCTATTTCTACGTAAGCACTGGCAACAATAAAGCCTCATTGCAACAAATGTGCTATGAATTTCGATGCCCCTGCTCAATTTATATTTCGTAAAACAATAAGAATTAATGTGCGTATACATAATATGTAGATTGAGAGTAAGTTGGTTCATTTTACCTAGCCTTTTATTCCTTATTCGAATAAGGAATTAGGAACAGTTCCTCATTTGAACTAGGACTAAGAAACCAGCTCCTTATTCCTTATTCAAACCGGGTTTTCATTAGATAAAACTAAGTAGAAAGGTACTGCAATTATTTTGTTGATTCCCAATCTACATGAAAAATTATTTTCCTTGATTAATTGGTCTTTTTTGGTTCTTTTATTGATTTTTTAGTAAGAAAATGCTAGTTTCTTATTCAATTTTGATTAGGAGTAAGGAACCAGCTCCTTATTCCGTACTCAAGCCGAATAAGGAACTGGGTTATCATTCATTGAAACTGATTAGAAATGTACTGCAATTAATATTTTAGATACCCAACCTACATTAAAAATGATTGTCATTGATTCAATAGTCTTTTTGGTTATTTCAATTTATTTTTTAGTAATAAAATGTCAGTTCCTTATTCGATTTGAATAAGGAGTCAGGACCTTATTCCTTATTCAAACCGAATAAGCAATTTGGTTATCATTTAACAAAACCAAATAGAAATGTACTGTAATAAATGTGGTTGATGCCCAGCCTACATTTATAATGATTTTGATTGATTTATTTGTTTCTTTGGTTCATTATTATTTTTTTAGTAAGATAATGCATGTTCCTTATTCGATTAGGATAAAGAGTACGAAACCAGTTCATTATTTCATATTCAAACTAAATAATTAACTGTGTTACCATGAAGTAAAACTAAGTTGAAATGTATTGCAGTAAATATTTTAAATACCTAACATATAAATACAATGATATCCATTTATATGTTGTACAATTTGAATCAATTTGATTTTTCATTGATGTTTAAGTAAGAAAATGCCAGTTCCTTATTCGGCTTGAATAAGAAATAAAGAGCTGGGTATGTATCGGCGAAATGTATAACAGTGATTGAGCGCATGCTATGGTATTTCCTTGGTAAATTCCTGCCTCTGGGGCCTAACACTACGACCACCTTCGCTCCGCACCGCGTAAATTGTATAATGGCTACAAGCTGTTCTGTATATACGTAGTGAATGTAAGAAAATGTGTGTGTATCAAGTGGGAGGCGGAAAACTACAACGGGCGAGGCATGGTATGGTATTGCGCAAGGGGGGGGTTAGAGGGTTAAGGTTAGGGTTAGGGTTAGTGTTAGGGGTCGGGTTAGGGTTTGGGTTAGCCTAAACCCAACCCTAACCCTAACCCTTACCCGACCCCTAACCCTAACCCTTACCCTTTTTTGGGGTTATCACCCCTGACCATGCCTCGCCCGTTGTAGTTTTCCGCCTCCCGTATCAAGTGTTGTTAAAAAGTAAATATTAGAAATACAATTTAACTGCTTAATACAGGAAAGCGCTTTCTCGTCTCTTTAGTATGGCTGGCTTTCAACAAATTACACCATATTGACTTTCCTACGAACACCTACTTGGAAACGCCTTTTTGTCACATTAAATGATACCAAACATTATATAAACTATTCCTCAAATGTTGTTTTTTCAGCGTAGCTGTTTAACGTCACTTTTGACCTTAGATGACCTTCATTCATGATAGGACCCCAATGAATAAATCCGAATTGTGCATTGGCTAATAATACAAAAATCACCGTAAACATTGGCTGCATATCATTTGAACAGAAATATGAATATATTGTAAATAACATGTAAATTACAATAAAATAAAAACTGTGATGATTAAAAATATCCTTTAAACATGACTTCGCAACGTTTTTCCATAGTTAACAAAGCATTATAGCATTAATTACATGTATCAACAATTACAAGATGCTATTGTTTACATGCCGTCGCGGTCACACTAAACACTACAAAAACAGGCTAGATTGCACTTTACCGGTACGCAGTTGTTTACCACTATCGACAAAGCAGGGGTTTGGGGGCGGTAGCCCCCGATACTAAGGAAATATATAGGTGTTGGAAATATATATGTCTTTGATTAATTCTAATTCAGATTTGAGTTTATTAGTGTAAATATGTTTCTTTGTATTTTGTTTTGTTCATTTTTTATAGTTATGTATGTCTGCAAAAAAAATCATATCGCTATGATGCTTGCAATCGTAAGTCTTTTATGTTAGCATTCTACTACATATTATAACAGATTTTCTTTTATTTCATTCCAGCATTATGTTCATAGTATTTCAGTGGCAAATATGTTTTCTAATCCTTATGAAACTAATGTATTACTCAGTCCGTTATGAAAACAAAGCCATTACAATACTTATTGACAATAAAACATACAATTTCACCTCTTCTTGTTCTTCATTTCTTTACGAAATATATTAATATTAATATGGTATCTTATTATCACTCACTATCACCATTTAAATTCATGGTCGCTTCATTCCGTCTCCTTTCACTGGTCGCAAACATTACAACATCAACGCCGTATATCTTTTTTAAGATATTTCTTGTTTAAATTAATGGAAGGCAAACCGTAACAAGTACATACAAATTAACTAAATACGGGGAACACAATCATAACTTGAAGTATTACGTTCGGATATAGACTAATTATATTGGCGTTTTTGTTAGTGTGCATAAGGCTCATTTGAAACTCGTGTAAAATAATACGACACATCTTATATTGATGCATAGTTCAATTGGATATTTATATGTTAACATGGTAAATCAACATGTCATTTGATGCATTTTTTTTGTTGCTTAATGACTTAGCAGTTAAAATATACATTAAGACAATTTATTTAAACATTACGATAACGTATCTTGAACGCCTAATATACACGATATGAGGTTTGAAAACGAAATTACAAGTAACTATCATGAATCACGTATATACCAAAGAGTGAGCTATTTTAACACTAACAAATTATGTTTCACGTCATATTTCAATATTTAAATGATTATAGCATGGTTGTGGATATCAGAAGAGGGAATAAAAGTTAAAAACTGAAAAAAGTGTATGTTCATGCATTTGCCTCTTTGAATTGGAAATGTGAAAAAGAAGATGGAAAAATATGCATATAGTTAGCTGACACTTATTATTTCAAATAAGCACTACAGGTAAGTTAGATTTATCTTAATGGCGAGTCGGGTGCTTACAGTGAATAATGTATACTTGCAAGTTCTTGTATCGGTGCGGCGTGTTCGGTGTATACATATCTGGGTTTATTGGTATATACACTATTAACTTAATCTATTTTAATAATAGTGGATTTTTGTCGCATTATGTTTTTATGCTTTATAACCAAAGACTCATATGATCTCGTCAATAATTTTTACGGAAACTAGCAGCGTCAGGATATGGCAAGTGTATTGTGGTTGCATTTTAAAAGGTATTGCATTTAATTTGCACGAGACGTCCGCTTTATAACGGTATATCGAATTTAAGACTGAAATTAACAGTTTTATGGACGTAATATTAAAATAAACGTACAACGCTGTAATTGAGAAGTTTTTCTTTGATAAATGCATCATATAACAACTTAACCTATTAGAATTTCATCAGCTGCATATCAGTAGTATAAAACTTATTTCACTGAACACAATTGTTAAACACAGGCGAAAACAAAAATGTTATACTAATGATAGAAACAACGTTTTAATTATATTTAAAGAAGAAACACCGGAAGAAAGTATGCAAAGAAAATGTTGAAGTGATTTTAAAATGCCATTTATACTGCAAAAATCACAATTGATCACTCGCCATCGGTCAAATTAATTTAACACATCAACCAACCAGATACCGTATATCGTTCGCGGAGCGTTCTATGTTTTTTGTACGACAAACAGTAAACAGAGCAAATGCCTACTTGTCGACTTTACCCGTTAATTTCTTAATTTGGTTACCGTCCCATGAAGTCTAATTGACTGTAAAGCAATTTGATATATTAAATTACAAAACAATTCGTTGTATCAGGAGAAATAAGTTACGCTGATATCAATTTTTCAAAACGTACTTTTGTATAATTTAAGCAATATACATGTTGCAGACAGTCTGCACAAACGATGTAACGTTTATAAATCGATTCAATAATATTACTGCCAAAGTCTTGATAGAAAACGAGCCATATTTAAGGTTTGTATGATTTCCCCCAAGACAAACTATACGTACGTGGAAGTCGATGTTTGGTAGAAAATCTATTTAGTCATATTCCACTGGAGAATTTGGTGTCCGATTGACATGGAAAAGCATTGTGCTATAACCCATGTTACGGAATACATGTTGCGATAAGCTATTAATAAGACGCAGCTTTAAAAAAAACAAAAACAAATCGCGTCAAAAAATTAAGTAGTTATCGAATCGTCTGTCTCTTTACTTGATATTCCTCTTTTTTAACACTCATAGAAAGTATAATTACCATATCTCTACACTAAATATTTACAAAGTAATATCGTATTGGGTAAACTTAATGTGCGAGAATATCTGCATTCGTATTTAAGGGACTACTTAGAGTCTAATATATATCTATAAGGAATACTGCAATAACTGTAACTCTCTTTCTTTCTCAGCAAAGTCATGGCACTACATTCAATTATCGTTTTACAAGTGCCCGCGACTCTTCAGATGTTCAGACATATCAGCGATATCATGGCACTTTACACGAATATCGTTTGACAATTGTGCGCTACTCTTTTAAATGATTAGACATATCAGCGATGTAATGGCTATGTACACAACTCTCGTTTGTCAAGTGTTCGTTACTCAGTCAGATCTTTAGCAAATTAAGCGAAGTCCTGGCACAACACATAATTATCGTTTTACAATTTTCCGCTACTCATTCAGATATTAAGATATTACGAAATATCAAAGAATGACACGATAAATCAGTCGCTCAATGTACACAACTTAAAATGACCTTCTTATCAAGCAGCCGATTTTTATTTGTTGTGTTGTTGTTTTAATCCATTTCGTATTTTTATCGTTAAGAAAACGATTTTAAGTAACTGTGGTATAACATTAACACGTACATTATAATAGAATTGGTGTTTATGAAGAACAGCTGTCACCAATTGCTATTTTGATTTTTTCTGTACATTTGTTGTCGTTTAGACAACAATATAATACGATAATATTATTATAAACTGTAAGTTGGATACAAGTATGTGAATTGTATACTATTTCTATCGAACCTCTTGATACCAGAGCAGTACTTTTTAACTGTGTTTTGCTTATGAAATCAATATTAATAAAGTCTTAGCCGAAAGGGGCATAACTATTTTAATTAAAACGAAGGGTTATACAAATCTAACACGTAAAACTGTAACGCAAATGATAGTTGTCGTACGTTGGGGTATGAAGTAGAACATGTGTGAGTTTACGTATGAATAACTCATTGTTTTGTTTCACTTTTTTCCATTTGGAAATATCCTGATTTTCATATTTTATATTTTTTCATATTACACTATTCAGCGCCGTAGCCACGCTGAGGCACACCGAGGCAGTTGCCTCGGCTAAAATTTGCAGAGCAATGTTGAGATTACAAGGAAAAAAGGAAAATTTATGTCAAAGAATAAAATCTATATAAGAAATTGAGGCAATTTAATGAATTTAAGGCACTATGATATTCACAAACAAATATTATCATTGAGTACAATTGGTTCATGTTGAGGCAGATATTTATTTCATTTTAATAACTTCAATTGATGCCAAATGGCTCAGCAAAATGATTAGGAAAATCCGTATATTAAACAAAGCGTCGCACTGTACACTTCGATGTTACAATCATTGTGGACTACGGAACGTTTTACGGCCAGGTCTGGGTCTATTTTGGACCTAGACACACTTCGGGTGGTTGGCGTTTTCGCCTTTATTGGAATTCTCCTCTTTATGGCCGGCGTCGAGTTTAATCCGGGACCGTTTCAGGTGGTAACAATCTTTGTTTACATTAGAATTTTCAAATTATGATATCCCGCGTATTAAACTTTTTTGATATAAAGAAGTTCAAGACTTTTCTTTTTAATAGTCAATGTAGTTGATGATAGAACGTTGATGATAGAACTGTCCACTGACAGAAAATGATGGCGCAGTGCTAAAACAAAATGTTACACTTTACTGATTTAAGTTAAATACGTGTACTCCTCATGATAAGCAAAATGCTCATGTGACGCAATCGGTAAGGCGTCAGACTCTGGATCCACTGCTCACTATTATATTTTCACTGCGTTGGTTCGAATCCCAGTAGGTCCGTGTTTAAGTAAATTCCATCAATGATCCTTTTGATATGTGTTTATGATTGAAAACGCTTTTGATTTAATGCATTTAGATATTTCTTTAAAGAGCCCAATTGTGCTTTCAAGCTCTAAATGGAAAAACAAATCGTCCACGAATTTTTTCACGGTGAACTTGTCTGAACTACAACAGCAAGTTTGCGGAAGCTGATTTGATGTTAATTTAAGAAATAATATTTTTTATTGGTTCTTGTACATGCGAGCGGAGTTTAAGCGCATTGCGAAGGCTTAAAACATGGACACGTTCTACTATGAAAGAGAACGGCTTAATGGCATCGCTTGAATGTTTGTGCATAAACACATTCCAGTTGATCGAAAACAAATTCTTCAAATGTGGGATTCGACTGGAGACAGGAGAGTTGAATTGGCGTTCAATAAGATTGATATTTAAAAGTTGAAGAATAATAAAACCTGTTCATGAAACATTATTCGCTAAAATGTTTGATAGATCTGTTTCTTCATAGTATAAGGTATATCTATTTTATTTTAGTATTTCAATAATAAATATGTATAGCACATTATATTATCCATATACATACTATGAGAGAGCTGCGTCTCAATTTTTTATTTTTTCTATCTGACTTCAAATGAAGTATATGACTATTTTTTCTGTAGTTAAGTTTGTTACATTATAGTCACTTCAAACACCGTTTATGGTACCAGATTATAAAATTGACAATGAACTTGTAGCAGATTTTTTTTGTTAACTTTATTGTTACCAAACGGTAATATGTAGCGTCAATGATTCCGATAATCTAGGTATAAAATTTAGTTTAAATGGCCTTTAAAACGCACCAGAGACGTTCTAGGTGTAAAAAATTTCAGGGGGGGGGGGGGGGGGGGGGGGGCATGCCCACGGACCCCCCTATAAGGACCTAAGATACTGCCTCGGCTTAAATTTGGGTCTGGCTACGGCTCTGCTATTGTAATAAGATACCTAATTAAACATAAGTTTTATTTTAAAACAAAGTCGTAATAATTGCATTAACTTCGATTGTCATGCAAAACAAATCATTATTTATTTAACTATCATAACTGTTTATATGCGTATTAAAATATGTGTTGAGATAGTCTATAAAGCTACGAATACAAGCAACATGATGTACATCACAAGGAAACCTCTCGGTTCGTGCTAAAGCCGTCCCATTTTGCTTATTTCTGTCTTGTTGTTAGAATTTGAAACGCACTTATAATGGGTCTCTTTATGAACTTTCCATTAACATTAGGCTCCGTTGTTTAACAAATCAAATATATCTCGTCCCGATTCAACACAATGCTATTCAAAGCAACCGAACATTATTTGAATAAAACAATTCACACAATAGCCGATTAAAACTGATTTAGCGGGTCGACTTTTCTTGCATGCAATTTGAAATCAGACTTTTAAGTGTCTCTTAATGACTTCCTGTTTCTATCGTTGCATGCATTTATTCGAATATACAATCGAGTTTCAGTCAGTTAGTATTCAATTCATTGATATGTTAATGAAAACAAATCAGTTCTATGTTGGCGAGTGACTATGTATATACCTGTTTTATTAAGTAGCAAGTTCATTTCGTCACATACTCCAAAGAAAAACGCGATCTAAGGAATATTGTGATAAATATTCATTCATTCAATATCACAATATTAAGATAACTTCATTCACGTTTATTTAAATATGTATCCAAATAAATTTACCGTGTTTGTGAGTGACCATTTGCATACATATTCTTAATGACGTCGCATATGTGCTTACCTTGAACGCTTCATTAATACGGACGATTTCTCAGGAAATTGCTATCAAATGAATGCATATAAAATACGTTCTCATTTTATTTATTATTTTTTTACAACAACAGCAACAACATTTATTTTGGCAATTAAGCTACAAATAAGCTTCTAGTCTACAATTTGATAAAGCAAATGGTAATTAAGGTAAAGATGTATTATTTATTAAATATTTATCACTACACGATGTGTATAGTTATTGCGAAAAACCCGATAATCGTCTTCAAACGTCAATTTTTTTGCATGTTCCGCGTAACATTTGACTTCAATTTGGAACAAGATATCGTCTTTATTTTCATGGCGCCTAAACGCAAACGCTTATTTTTTGTCATATCAGATCGTGACGTTATTTCCGATGTCTGTCTGTCTGTCTGTCTGTTAAATATTCCCGGTCGACTTAGCGTTGTTGGGTGATATCACGTGCAATTGAAAATAAAACTGAGGATGATGTTAAAAGATAAGTACATTTGATTATAATCTTGTACATTTATGATTAAACAAACATGTTCACTTTGCGATGGTTCTTGTTAATAATGTATACAGTTTGCTCCGTTTGAATATATTTATGAACAATGTCTGTAACGTCATTTATTTGTAAATTTTAGGAAAACAGCTCAGATAAAATGGAAGTTAGTTTTCTTTATCCTCTTTATCAGGCAAATGGTTTGGAACAGTACACAGCAGGGAGGAAAATAATAATATATAACCAGAATCGTTAATGTATATACATTCAAACATGTCATTTTAATGAAAACAATGGCGATGTCTGCCCGATTTATCAAACTATCTTTATATTTCATGTCAGCGTGTTATGTGTACATATTACATATACATGTTTTGAAAATTAAAAAGAATATATACATTCTTTAAGTAAATTGTTTTGGAAAAACAATCATGAAGATAATAATATGATAATAGGTGCTACCTAATTTACGGGCAAAAGCTTATTTGATGTTTGTTAAAAATAACACGGGTAATATATGTCTGCACATTATCATGCAACAAAACATTCAATTTCTTTACAAAACAATATGTAATTTAGCAAAGCAATAAAATATAATTTGTTTTAATCTTAAACAAGTTTATGAAGCTATGCTTTATGTATAGTAACCCCTTGTACTGTTTTCAAACTCTTAAGCATGTATTTCATTTTTTGTTTACTTTTAAAAACAATGTTAGAATTTTAAAAAAAAATCTCGCGATACTGTGTTTTATTGATGTTTTCCATATGCAGGGATGCCATTTATGTTTTAGGGCGAGATTATTTCTAAAACGATTTTATTTAACTTAAGCATAAAAAAGAAAGATGCCGTACTTCATTATTTTGGTCCCATGTCTAAATCATCGACATCGTAAATGTATCCCCTGCATATGTAAATGAAAAACTTTTTGTACTTAATTAATGTTAATAAACATATAAATGCAACACTGCTTGCGGTAGTGTTTGCATCTATCTTGAAAGAAGTGCATAGACCTCATTCACTGCGCAAAATTACACAGACCAGAAATATCACCTTTGGCTTTGGACACAATACTCTTTGCATATCTTCCGCACTGTTAGAGCTTATGTCATGAAATGTGGTAAACTTATTGTATTTTTCTGAATCCTCAGGAATTAACAAATGGTAAAAACTATCGCTTATGGCATACACAGATTGAACATTACTAGGTTGGTGCTAAGGAGAAAATACTAGTAGCAAAAATTTAGATTTATGATGAAGACCCACATCATAAGCTTAACGCTAAATATATGAGTGTACCTGTCACTTTATGTGTGAGACAAAAAATAAACAACAACATACTTATTATCACGAATTTACTGTTTTCAACAAGAATTGTTTTACCAGTAAATAATTTACCAAACCATATTTAAATAAAATATAATCAAATATTTTTCACCTGAATTTAATTTCATTATTTCGTTTATTTTCATTTCATTTAATTCATTTTCATGTTTTGAAAGTAAAGATATTCAGTCATTATGGAATGTGGCATTAAACATATAGACAGCAGCTGCGTATTGCATGTGAATGAGGCAGTTTCCACATGAATATGATTATAAAATAACAACCCGATTATTAAACTGCATGTACATCCCAATTGATTTAAGGTAGCGCACCTCTAATGGGCACATATCCAAATATAATCTAATTAATTATTTTCTTAATCAGCATCATTTCACTGAACTACATGCAAATGTGTAGGTAGGCTTTCCATGCTTTTTAAAAAAATATACCGATTTTTTCAAAACCACCCCCACGCTCGGCTTTTGTCCAGTTTATTTTCACCCCTGGGGTGTATAAAAGTTCCATAATTCATTCAACTTTCCAAATATGGGCATGCAGTTGGTGTGTACAGATGCTGTAAAGGTGTTTAAAGTTTAAACAAGATGAAATAAGTATTCTTTTACAGACATTTATTTTTTACAAATTTTTATCTATGGAAGAGCGCCATGAAATGTAAGTGATTTCAGCCAAGTAAAAATTGGGTCGGTTAAAAACAAAGTGTCATAAAATTCAGAATAGTATCATTTAAGTCATATTTTAAACTTAGTTTTTATAGAAACACTATATACAGCAAAAATACCAAGAACTAGACAGATTTACCGCTTACTTTTTGAAATAAAAATAAAAATGCAACATGCATGGTTCGTATTTTCAACAGTAAATCACCCAATTTCGCCATAACGTTGTTTTAATTTTAATAATTGAAGAATGTGCATAAAAATTGCAACATATTTAACAATAAATATAGCTTATATACCATATTAAATCAAATAACGTTAGAAAATAAATAAAACGCGTCGCAAAAAAGTATACGTCGTCAGCAGGATTCGAACCTGCGCGGGAATATCCCAAAAGATTTCTAGTCTATCGCCTTAACCACTAGGCTACGGCACCTAATAGTAGGCTCTTCAACCTTCGAAGAAATCGCGGGAAATCATTAGAGGTGCACTACCTTAAGTCAAGTTTTTGTATGTTCAAGCTCATAAACAAAATAACACATTCAGTATGTTCATTTATACCCTTATCTTCTCGCCCTTGTTTCTGTGCATTCAACACATATAGTATTAGACACACTGTTATGAGTTTGCATATATTCGGATAAGTTCTTACCACGCGTTTGTTAGTTCAAAAACACGCTCAGTCATGGCCCTAGTTGACTTCATCAAAGATGTAGAACCAACAAAAATACTCCACTCATCCAGTACGCCTTCTATGAAGAAATAATAACAAGAAGTCATCAAATAAAATATATACCGTATCCTACACTTTCGCTTCTTATATGGTCTTCAAAAAATTAATCAGAGACAGTTGACAAGACTAAACTTCTGCTTTTCGCTTATTTGCATTTTGTTCAAAGTGTCAGCAATGCTGCATAATGTGCAAAATAATAATGGTAATACACAACATGGTCTCAGGTGTGCTAAATGAATTTTTAGGCAAGGATTATTAATTATAGGTATAAGTTCAAGTGTACAACACACTCTTTTGTAATAAAAATATTGCAAAGTGTGCTACTGGCACTGCATTATGCACATTTATAGTTAAGCAAAAATTAACATTCATTTATATAATAAACAAGAAATCTGATACTTAACAACCACTAAGTAGATATTGTTTAATGTACAATGTATTACTCAAAGTCATCATCACACAATGAGACAACACAATGGTCTCTGAACAGAGTGTGCTTTTAATTGTGGCATACATTTTATGAAATAATACTAGTAATAGAAATACAGAAAAAAACGTCTAGAGCTGCCTGGGAACTATCATTTTTAATATCAACAATTCATTTGACATGCCTGATTGCATATTGTTAATTTCACTATTCTTTCACATTGTTTGCACACCTGATATTTGTTATGCTGTATATTCTTTTTGCTTACAGAATTCTTTTTGCTTACAGACATACAGAGTCTCTTTACAATAATTTCAGTTTCTTTACAGTCCACTAACGTTGAACATTACAGAGTCACAATTGCTAATGTTTCAGTCCCGGTCAAGCTTTATAGGTCCAGAATTGCTTCGTTGTTGAGTACAAAGCACGCAGTCAGTTTTGCTCAGCAGAATGCTGCATGGAATGTGTGAAGTCCAGCATTTGACAGAGCAGCTTCTAAAAGAAAATCAAAGAGAATCCATACAATGTACATATGAATGAGTCTATTTCCAATGTGTATGTAAGCACAGTTTGATTTTTTACAGTTTGAAACAGTTTGGTACGAAAATGATTGAGTATGAGTCGGAGATGCAATATTGTTTACAATCACAACGTAACTTAATACATCACAAAAGAAAGGGTCTTTAGGATAATCACGTAGAATATACTCAAGAAATAACTCCAAAACTTAATAAAATGATAACTTTTATGTTCCATTAGTTTGACTGAATAATAATCATAATGACCTTAAATTTAAAATCGGCGAAATTTTGTATGTGCCGAAAACAGTCCCCATGCTATCAAAGGTAATCTTTAGCAATATAATTATAGATTAATGTTTTATGTAACCAAACGCAATATTTTAATTGAATAATTACTTACCAATCGAGTGCATTCCATTAATTTATTAAATTTCAACAATGTAAACATCCACCAGAGTATGTCAGTTTCAATTTTCACTTCTTAATGACGTATTGACGAAAGCAGTGACGTCACACAGACATGTATAGTTGTCGACGAAAGAAACGCGGCCGTTCATGTTGTGAACAAGTTAAACTTTTAAACAATTGTTTATTTATGAAAAGGGATAATATTAACTATAGAATATTGGGTTCATTGAAGAAGTTAATTCGAAACTAATCTTATTCGATATTGTAAACCGGAAGTACGCAAATAATTTAGACGGGTTATCTTTTTTAAGATTTTGTTAACAACATCTAGAGCAATTTTCAATTTGCAATGCATTATGGGAAACAGGAAGTGTCACACAGGGAGGCAAACAGACGTTTTTGATCGTAGAAAATCATATAATGCAAGGAGATAGAGTACCATTACCTACAAAATAATAAATTTCTTGTCGTATTTTTTATTGAGGAATGCATCTACGTGTCATGTAGCGTTTGTCGAAGTGCCTATGTTGCTCCAGCGGTCTTTGATTTTCCATCGCGAAAATAGATGACGGCAGGAATTATTTGACTTGATAGCCTATAAGGTAATGTCTCTCTGTATTTCAGAAAATTGATACAAATAAACGGTCAACGCCCGCTTCGCGGGCTTTTGCCCGTATAATTCAAAGTGTATCTTATGTTTGTTTTCTAAGCAATTATGATCGTAACCTAACATTGAAAAGTTTGCGTTTTTTTCCATATTGGGCATTATTTCTTGCGTAATGACCGCAGGCCTAATCAGATGTATGTTTTAATGCGTTTCTGCAGGCTTGATATCAAAAAGTAAAATATGTTTCAAATTACGAGTTAAAGTTTAGCCGCATTACGAGTTAAAATTCTAAACGTATTCCGCCTTTATAATTGTCGCCTTTACAGATTATTAACGCATGTTTTCATAGACGTCATTTTACGATATTTGAATCAAACGACACGCCGCTATTCTTTATATTACGATACAAATGTAAAATATCATTATTTTGATAAATCATGTACATTTTTCGTCTTACTTATTTTATTACAATTTTATAATTAATAAGATTATGCACAGATATACATGTACACTGTACATGTGATATGCCGCCGCTGCGAACGATGCTAATCACCGAGCTATTAAGATGTACATATGCATAGAATTCATGCCGAATTACATCGGAAAACAAAGCAATTTTTGGTGAGATTTTATTGATGGCATACATGTTTCTATGATAAACAAGATGATAAATATGAATTTTATTTATACACAATTTACATTCGAATACAAAGAAGCATGTTCGTTCGATATTTTATTTAATGCACATATATTTTTTTAAATTCTGTTTTTTAAGACAATTTACATTAAAAACATACATGTATACATCAGCAAAAGATCTGTCGGTTTGTAATTAGTTTCTGTGAATGCTAGATTAGAGTTTCCAAATTAAACTAGTAACAAAATATATCGCCGTCTTAGCGAGTAGATGAGAGTGTGTGTTGTGATTGTAATATATAATACAGTCAGGAGTGAGAAAAGGCGTTCAAATACCGTCTGCACAGGTCGTTTTTATGTAAATGGATGTGAACATCAAATTCTCCATCTTTTATAAGATATTGTATTTATTTTTTTCGAAAGACATATTTTGGTCGTACCTGAAATAATGTTTAACAGTTTTAAAAAAGTTTTTTAAAAGTTCGATGTGATTATTACTTGTTCAGTTCACCGCGATTTCATATCAACATTTGTTATATTGTTTTACATAGATTGTATTTTTTATTTTGTTTCTTTTTTATAAATTGTAATATTGTCTTCGTCGCATACTTAACCTTTACTTAACCTTTGACTGAAAAGTGTTCGCAATGTTTTAGCAAAAGAGGCATACGAGAAATATTAAGAATTGCGTATATAGCAAGTAATAGTTCAAAGATGTGTTGTTAAATGCTCGTGTTTTTAATCGATTGTCACGTGTATATGACAATAAATAATAAGTACCCAATTCATAATTTGTCGGATAAGACCGTCCGTCTGTTCACATGTCTTCTCATCAATGATATTGAAATAACACAAATAGTACTACAATTCTTTGAATGCTCTTGATATCAGGTCAATGGGACTCTTAAATAAACATATCGTAGAACATGTATAATATATGATAACGAAACTGGCATACAGGATAAGTGTTGTGATTACTCTAGTTATTATCCACATTTTTTTTAATTCGTTGTGTTTCGCTAAGATGATCCACAGTGGAACACGCATTCTAGAATATTAAAAATAATATGATTATAGGTGCTACCTAATTTACGGGCAAAAGGTTTTTAAGTTTTTTTGATAACCATGTATTTTTAATAAATATATGGACATGATTGTGTTCAAAATATTATAATTGTTGCAATAATTAAGTAATGCATCCAAAAAAATCAATCTTAAAACGAGTAACATGTTCCAAGCTTACAGATCTAGCATCTGATATTTTTTTTGTTTTCTAGCCATAGGAATTTATAGCTGGTTTGGTGTCTGTGGTATAGCGGATGGAGTGTCTGCTAACTGGCTTAGTCACTGGGAGGTCTCTGTATTGATCCCTTAAGAGGGTAATTTATACCAAATTATGCGACTATCGACCGCTAACTCATATTGTGCGTATTTGGTATAAATTATAATAATAATACTGTTTAATAAATACGCACAATATCTATGAGTTAGCGGTAGATAGTCGCATAATTCGGTATAAATAATAATAATGTTCAATGTCAAATATCTCTTAAAGCAACAGACGTAAGGTGTCTTCTGATTGGCTAACACTCAAGGGTCGGTGAAAATTGTACGTCGAAGTACATTACTCTTTCTACCTAGTAGGTCTTGTAGACTTTCGACGTCATGGTACGTCATATAGAAACTAAGTACTGGTCCTATCCAGGAAACAGTTTGTTTCATCAAATGTCTCAATTCAACTTGACAGCTTGCTAAAGCAGTTGCATTTAGCATACATTTCACTGATTTAACATAATCAAATTCATGTGATGTGTCAAATCAATTTTGATTGACAAATTTGACAGGATTTTTTTTAATCTAATAAGTTTTAGACTGTCAAATAACACACACTACGTATTGAAAGCCATACCTGGAGCTTTCGTCTGTATATCACTGACTTCATCAGAAGAATGATTTCTACTGTTGGGAAACGTTTACACCACTAATTGTCTTCTTATTTATTATCAATGTATAATTATGTGTAACAGCATAACAACATACTTGTTTTGGAATTAAAATATTTAATAAATACAGGTATCTTGCGAAGGTTTCTAAATTTCTTTCGCAAACTATTGTTGAATAGTTTAAATTTTGTCGCCACTAAAAAACTAGCCATTTTGTAGCAATTCTAAAATCACAGTCTAAACTGCATACACTTAGCTCTATAGTTACAATTTGAATGCAAATATTAGAATGCATCATGTTATATCATCCATATTTTTTTATTTAAACATTCAAATAACACATAACACAGTACATATATAAAAAGGTATGTGGTATTGTGTGGAGATACAAAACACTTCACATCATTTATTTGCACATAAAATAATAGTTACAAAATAAGTAAAACTAAAACACTGTCATCAACCTACATTTCAAGAATATTTACGTATATGAAATTACAAAGTGGTGTTATTGTATTACCTTTTACAAAATAACATTGCTGGTTTTGTACTAGCCATAAAACATGTATCATGGATTAACAAGTAACAACCAATTTATTAATTACACAATAGAACGAAAATCATATTAATTGCATTATGCATTTACAAAACAAGCTATTTGCTACTGTTTAGAATTACACTATCTTACTAAAAATGATCACTGGTACTTAGTGCTTTTACATACTTGTGGTAAGTTTTTGTATTACTAGTTTGACAATTATCGGCAGACACTTGTCGATATACAGAAAAAATTTGCATGGGAACTTTCATATTTTTTCAGCATAATTGCCTTCAAATTGTTAATTTAACAACCCTTTGACATTGTTTGCACATCTGATCTTATTATACCATAGCTGATTTTTGTTTATAGATAGACATATATAGACTTTTCAAAGTTCTATAAAAGTTCACACATGTTCCATCCAAGTAAACAAACAGAACCAATAAAGATCACCATAAATAATAACTGTGTGTATAGCTTGGAAATTTTGATAGTTCAGGAATCCCTCCTTTGTTGATTTTTGTAAACCAAAACTGTCAGTTTTGCTGGATAGAATGACTTGTATGATGTCCAGCTCTTGCCTTGGCAGAACAGCTTCTAAAAACGGAAAACCAACAAATATCTTTAAATTTGATCAATAATGCAGACAATTTATAAATGTCTTGTTTTTTGTTGATTTCGAATCTGGAAGATTTTTTACGTAAGATTGTGGTACGAAAATCCAAAGGTATCTGATTTTGTGGTTTTAGGCCTAAACTAATTATAGTGATATGTAACCTTTCGGGATATCGGTAAAGTGCGAGCAGATGAGGTGTAAATACGTTAAAAATTAAAGCTAAACGACTAAAAAGTTAGATTGGAATATCTTTAAATTTTGTGAATAAATGTGTTTCTGGTGGATAACAACGACAACTTACCAGAATATTGCTCATGATCACACGTAAAACTTCTTTCTGAGAGCGAATGGAAAATGCGTCACAAATTCTGACAAATAAACAGTAGGGTGTCGTTATTGAAATACCGCGAGAATACTGGAAGAATAGAGATGCCAACTATAATGTTTAAAACAAATATTTTTTTACAAGCGTTTGTGATTTGTCAGGATAATAATAACAATAAGATATCGAAAAGACCAAAGCAAATAAATTCGACAGAAATCTGAGATTCGGCAATATATTAAAGACGGGTAATGTGCACCTAAATTGTGTTTGGTAAAGACTGTCACTGTATGTAGTGAACCAGTCTTCGGCTTATACCCACTGAAGAAGAGCATTCAGGGGAGATAATTGAGTAATGACTTAATTCTGGAACGTTTGCGAAGAAAAACAAATAATGCGAGAATATTTAGTGCGATTCGCTACACAATTATGTTGTAATTGATATAACTTTTCCTGAGGTATGTATTTACATGTGATTTAGCATATGTCAAAGTGTTTTTGATTTGTTTAAGTTCATAAATAGCATCGCGAAAATATATGTCGCGTGGCAAATTTTTTTGAGACGTATCCATATGTGGTATTCTTATGTAATTTTATGTCTAAATTCCCATAGGTATGAACGGTCAACGCCCGCTTCGCGGGCTTTTGCCCGTAATACTTAATTAATTATACTTAATTATTCACATACTATTCTGTTTCTTATGAAATGGTTTTGGTACCTTTGACGCAGTAGTGGAAACTGTGTGTCTATTATTAATATACCGATACTGACGTTTCATATCGGAATGACGCAGTTGTGAAACATGCCGCCAAGAACATTTAGTATTATACAATACACGTAGTATAAAATATACGTTGTTAATTTTTGTATGTCTATTAAAACAGATACAATAATAAGTGAATCGTATTAACTATGATTATTATTTCCTTTTGTCTACTGTTAAAAATATTAAGGTGATCGAATGACTGTATTGGATAGAGTAAAAGTAATCAACAATGTGCGATTACTTTATATTATGTTGACTATTTGTAATGAAGAAGATCACTTCTTTGTATGATTTTTAAAATTTAAAAATGTAAGTGTATTGTTATCTTTATCAATTAGAATATTCTAAATGTAATTGTTTTGTAATCATTATCAATTAGAATATTCAATTAACATTAAAGAGACAGCAAACATATGTTTAATACTTAATGATTAAATAAATCTACTCATTATTTTTTTTGTAATTTAAGCATAAGCATTACGTAATAATGTTACTTAACTAAGTCTGTGTAATTGAACAATTTTGAAATTTTTAATTGTATCCAGCATTGAAAATATAATCGATCATTTAAACAATGAGAACTTTTTTTTGTAAATGAAATTCACCACCGAAATGATATATTCATTATGTAAATGACTTATTGATTCTATTCTTTGAATGATTTTGACATGCTTTGTTTTCTTTTTTGTTTTACCCACTATTTGTATACAACGAAAATGTGCGAATCTGAAACAACTTTTTTTCAATTTTGTCAATTTACCAAAACACGAAAAGATCCCTTTAAGCAACAAAACCACATCAATGGCAAATTTATCTGTCTTCAAATATATAACGAACTTTTCATATACTAGTATGTCCACTTTAATCATTTTGAATGTGAAAAAATAGACAAATAAAACGACCTTATTATACCCCCGCAAACGAAGTTTAGGTGGGGGGGGGGGGGGTATATAAGAGTGAACTTGTCTGTCCGTCGGTCTGTTTGTCTGTCGGTCTGTCCTAAAGCGTTTAAAAGGGCTGTAAAACAAAAACTAACATACTTGTTAATAAATTAATTGTATTCACTAAAATAAATCTCGAACAAACACCATATTCTGCATATATCCTAACATTATTCCACTGATCGGGTGTGTACATTGGCCGGGGTGTTGGTGTGTACGTTGGCCGGCGTGTTGGTGTGTACGTTGGCCGGAGTGTTGGTGTGTACGTTGGCCGGGGTGTTTATGTGTACGTTGGCCGGGGTGTTGTTGTGTACGTTGGCCGGCGTGTTGGTGTGCACGTTGGCCGGAGTGTTGGTGTGTACATTGGCCGGGGTGTTGATGTGTACGTTGGCCGGGGTGTTGGTGTGTACGTTGGCCGGCGTGTTGGTGTGTACGTTGGCCGGCGTGTAGATGTGTACGTTGGCCGGGGTGTTGGTGTGTACGTTGGCCGGCGTGGTGGTGTTTACGTTGGCCAGCGTGTTAGTGTGAACGTTGGCTGGGGTGTTGGTGTGAACGTTGGCCGGGGTGTTAGTGTGTACGTTGGCCGGGGTGGTTGTTTGTACGTTGATTTAGTATATTGTAACCTAAACACAATTATAACGAGCAGGTGATTTAGGTAGTTTTTCTTGAATGCTCTGAGCTTTAATGAGTACATACGAGCGACGCTAAGAGTCAATAGCTGAGAGTTGTATTATTGCAACCAGTGATTTAGGTAAAAAGTCCTCAAATACGCCCCGTTTTATTGAGCAGAACGTATGCAGGCAAGGAACTTTTAAGTTTGATGTAAATTTACAGGTAAGAACGGGTTATTTATTTTGTTCTACAAGTATCCATAGTGCATTTACGTGTTTTCTTATATTTAGACAATGAGCACTGGCTGATTACAGACGACAATTTACTTACTTTGATTTGAACATTACGTTTACACTTTTAGAAGTTAGTATACACTGTGTATTCGACGTAGAATTATGTCGAAGATTCGTAGGCTATCATAGAAATTATAAGGCTATTGTCATGTATATATTATGGTTTATACAGTGCCCCAGGTAATTATTTGGGAAATGGGGTTTTCACCCATTGATTTTGAAAAATAGGGGGATTTCATTCTTGAAATAGGGTGAAATGAGTTATAAAAGTGCATACCTTAAAGTCATTGCTACTTAACTTCTGTTGAAGCTGCACACTTGTATTGATACAATAAAACTGTATAATATCATAATTAACTTAAATAAACAGATTTTTCATAACATCTTTAATCCTTGATGTACACTTTAAAATTAAAAAAAACCCCTGATGTTAACTGATATCTTTGTAACTGTCAACTGATATTTTGGCGCAACAATCGCGAACGTCTTTCTACCCCTCTTAGACATTTTTATTTTTCGCATCGTAATAGAAACTGAAAGTACAGACGCTTTACAAATATATGCACAATGAGCGAATAAAGTCAGATTGAAAACGCATGTATGTCGTCGTAAATAATTTGGACAGTCGCTATATTTAAATATGAAAATGTATTTACACATTGACATCAGAGGATTGTTATGCAAATCAAAAAGCATTAAAGCATAAGTAAAATTCGATTAAAGGGTTTTGTAATTACTCAGTTGTTAAATGTAGCGTGTAACACTCCCGATTACATAGTCCAGATGTAAGTGCAAAATACACATAATCAGACAAAACTATTTTTTAGACTAATTTTAATTACTGGTTTATGCAAACAATCAACATTCCTAACCAATGTGCTCATAAGAAGAAACACTATTTCATTATTTTCATATAAAGCTAAACTGAACAAAAACCATGAATCTAATTAAATAAGAAATTGATGGACTTAAAATTAAAAATCATACAGTACAATGAAACTTATTCAGACCAACGTCGAACACCGAACAGGCGCATGACAAGTTTCAGAAGAAAACTGCGCGGTTGCGCTTAGACTGAATATTCATATGAGCCATACATTTTATTAAATTATGTGTATGGTGTAAGAACCAACCTAAATGATGAAATAATACTATTGCGTTTAACCATTTCCAAGTGCAAACCTATACATATCCCGCGTGCTAAAGCGTTCAACCGTCACGGATGAATGGTTTAACGAGAGCTTGCTCAGAATGTAGTCAAATGATTACATCTATACTTTTTAATCAAAATCTTAGCTCATAACTGAGATATTCAAGTTTTATAAGTGTTTCGTTAGAAAAGTCTCCAAGTGTATTACATTAAAATTGATAAAAGATTAATTAATATGTGATTTGATACTGAATCAATTTGCTGTAGGTGTCTTTTATTGCAAGTTTCAGAATCATTATACTTTGAACGTATTGTGTTTTCGGAATGTTCCATTATGAAGTCATTTTCCGCATGTCGGGTTTGTGTAAAACAACATTTCTGAAATCTTAAATTTGGATAACGTGATCAATATGTTACATTTTAAGACGGAACTAATATTATCATGCAAGTACTGTTTACATGTATAATTTCTATACCCATTATTTTTACACATTCAAGCTACAATGGTCGCCCAAGTGAATCTTTTAGAGTTCATACGTATTGGTTTGGTATACGTATCATGTATATATGCTGCTCTGTAAATTCCTAATAAGTGTGATACCAAATTTCGGGACATAATAAGACGAATCATTTATAATTGATTTTGTAAATTCAGTCGAATGAATAAACACAATTGTCAGTCTCCTCGGGTAATCCGGCTCTTCCCAACAACACAATGCCACACCGATATTAAATATATTTCAATAAAAAAACACAAACACATAGTTTGCAATTGCGGCTATAATTCAAAATGCGCCACAACGTTCGTTAGTCTAGTGCAGTTAATTAGGCAGAAGTGCTGGGAAACCCGACGGGTATTCACATAAAGCAGCGCAATGACCTTACAAACTTCGAAAACGCAGACATTTGCAGTCGCTCTATGGAATGCTTACACCCCGCGCTGTTTGAAGTTCAAAGTCACAAATCACTATCAATACATGTTTAAATTCTTACGTGTCCCGCGTTGTTTTTAGTTAAGAGTCCCATATCAATATCAGTACATGTTAAACCGACTGTAAACCAGTCGTCTGATAAACACTGACTGAGGTTATGAGTTCGGTGAGTTGAGGAAAAGGCTATTTACTTTTGATGTATGCGGAAAAACGAGGATCAATCAGAAAGGATTTACAGAAAAACAGGAAAACACATAGATTCGCAGCATTTCAAGTGTATTATGGAGTTACTCTGATTAAAGCACAATTGGTCTGTAGATGATTATAATGTATTACTTATTTATTTGGTTATTTAACATTATTATTTCTGTGTGATTATATTGCAAATCGAAAGTAGAACGGAACATAATGCGAATGAGCATACGTTGTGTTTATAAGTCTTTTTTTCATATGCACTTTAAAACTTTTATTTTATAAATAGTGAATAATCTAGTCAATCGAATATCCACTTTTGAAGCTAAGCTGTATATTCGTTTACATTTGAAATCAATGTTTGATTAACGCCCATTCATCCACGTCACTTTGCCTAAAAGATGTTTCTATTCATGCGCATTATTGTTTATTAATGAAGGTGTTTAGTTTTGTATTCTGTTATCACCGACTTAATTTTCGACAAAACAGATCTTAAAGATTATAATTGCCAACTCCAATTATTATAAATACATGCATACACTCGACATAAGTCAGTCAATTCTACGTGTTTAAACAATAAACACTATGACTAATACACTTGATTAAAATAGCACACAATAATAAAGTCAATATGGGAACATGTTATCAATGTATACATGAAGATGATTGTGATTATATATTAAACGAAACAGTCGAACGTATGAACAAACATTTGTATTGCCATTAATAAAATACCTTTTTAAGATAACAGGTAAGCATTTCCATGATAACAGATTAACAAATTTATCTAATCAAGAACCCATGCTCTTCATCCATAATCGAATACGGTCTGTAGGCTACAAACGGGTGAAGTTCGTGTCGTTTCACAACATTGAACTCGTAAGAAAAATGTTAGGTTAAATTTATAAAAGAACAAACGTTCTTTATGTGTATTGTTGTACTTGCTTAATACATGTGTTGTAAATGCGTTACGAGCTCGAGTTCGAAAGTATGGTTGCTTTTACGATCGCCGAGTCGGCAATTGTCTTATTAAAACACTCACATTTAACAACTATTATTCTGTATCAAATTTTCATAAGACATGCAAAAGAAAATCAATATTGCTTTCATACTTCCATTTTGACGTGCAGCACGAATAATCCATAACCGGACGTTTTCCAGAAGTATCATGGATGAATGCATTTAATACTGTTTTGTAGAACATCTTCTTAAACCAGAATGTATCAACGCTCCTACATTATTTAACCGCGCCACCTGCCGGTGCCACGCAGGAGCGTTTATTGGTCGTGAATGTGTAACATTTAAAGTTGATGCCAAGTTATGGAGGATTTATATCAAACCATCCATTATTATGTTAGGATTAATTCATGCGGGTTCACTGGTGGGCATTTGCTTCAAACTCTTGAAAAAGATTAAATCACGTGCATGCAAAATGCAAAGAATCATGAAAGCATATGATAGATCTTTAAAACTTTAGCGCGTTGCGAACACATAAAACAGGCATCAATATGTCCGAAATACAAAATACATTTCCACAAACCAGAAACAAATGACACAACTCTATCGTGATAATATTCCAGGCGTATTGCCATTACAAGAAGCCATTGAAACATTGTACTATCGGTATTCCGTCATTCTGTGTAGTGCTGTTTTCTATGTTTGGGGTTTTGTTTCATCATACCGCTGCACTGATATCTGTCTGATAGAACGGTAGAAAGTTGTTATATCAGTCGATGTTTGGAGGTAGGTCATATTTCTCGGAATGAACTATAAAGTCATCAGTTTTAGTAAAATAAAATCAGATTCAACGAAACAAACATTTTGATACCAAGATGTTATATAACACAAACAGCAAAAACGTATATATTTAACAAATATTAAGCGCAAGTGTTCATGACACATCAAACGTCAAAATCATATTCATTCCCGCTAAAAATGCAGCGTCATAGCGATGTTTTTTATTTGGCACGAATAAATTAACGGCTCGGCAAGCCTCGCCGTTATATAATTTTAATCCTTGCCATATCAATTACAATAAGATCAGGCTGTTACCTGTTATTGTCTATTTATCCACCTTAACGTGTGTGTTTTTTTTATAAATATAACTGGTTCAAGTAACAGATAAATTGGAACAACATAATTATATATGACATTCTACTACTTAGTATATTTATCAATTCACCATATTGTATCGGGACGTAATATGTTTAATATATAATTTGATAATGTTACAATTAATTATGCAGAATATGCATATTCAGAATATGCATATAGAATTATTTGCGTCGTATTTACACAATTCTTGTATTAAAACTAGTGCTTGTTAACATAGGGAGCGGTAACTCGTTTCACGATGAATGCTTAATACTACGAGAAGTGTATAAACAGATATGTGCTCAAATATTGACCCCATGGTATGCATGGAAAATGCAACAAGGTAAATATTTTTTTTAAAACAATCTGATTGCACGAATGTGGCATAAACTATTATTTTGTATTACATATATGAAACTTATTAACACTTTTATTTAATATACGTTGATAATATCCTTTATAACAAATGGAAGAAATACGTACTAATATTGCCCATTTCACAATATGACGACGTAAAACACAATTACGTTTTAAGTAAACACAATGTGGATTTAATGGAGTTTCAGTTTGTTTATTTGTGACGTTTTCTTGAAATGAATGCTCATCTTATCATTAGTGACCCGAGTGAACATGGTACTTGTGTTCAACACAATGAGATGGAAGTCGATAGTACTGAACAAGCAGAACATGTGCCTAAAAACTTGTATGTATAGTTGCATTTTTTGTTATATTAATATAGTTATATATCACTATAGTATTCTTTTTATTTTGAAGTATTAGTCGTTCTGTTTATGTTAGTGTATTTACATATTAAGATTTGTTTAAGAACTGGTCGATAATTATTCAAGCACATGCAACATTTAACTTAGCTTTTAATATATATATATATATATATATATATATATATATATATATATATATATATATATATATATATATATATATATATATATATATATATATATATATATATATATATATATATACCAATACATAGTGCCAGTTACGCGGTCTCTGTAGTTTTCAGACTGTACTTACGAGGTCAATATAAAAAACGGGGTCTATATACAACCCCGCAATCTAGGCTCCTTTAATTACTATGAGGGGGGTGTAGGGGAGGTAATGCAATCAAATCTCACAATAAGGTCTTAAATCGAAAACCACAATCAGGTCTGAAATTGAAATTGTATATACCTCGCAAATAAGTTCGCTATATATTTCCTTGTATAAGACGTTAAATAAATGACGTATTTATATACAATAATAATAGTAGGTACCCCTATATACCTTAATTCGTGTTTATATCGGATAAAAAAGGGTATGGAGATACATGTATTTAAAGTGGGAACCCCATAACCTATTTCTAAATCAGAGACCCCGTAACTGGCCATATGTGTGAATATATATATATATATATATATATATATATATATGAAAGGAAATAAGCATATATACTCGTATTCATAAATATGAAGGAAGCAACTATTACATGTACTATTCTCGTGTGCCATCTGTTATTTTGTGGAATGCGACATTTCGCTGTTGGAATAAACTTTATTGGTTTGTACATATCAATGGTTGAACATGCTTGAACATTTGAAAAATACGATTATTTCGTATACTCTGATGTGACTTCTTCGCTTATACAATTAAACAATGGTTATAGAGTTTCATAAATATCGCGAGGAAGCATGAAAAAAATCATTCCTTTATACTTATTTGCAACTATGGTACATGTTTTAGATACGTTGCTTTATTTCAGGTCGGTGGAAGACAAGTTAACACAAGAACTGAATTTAGCGAAAGAAATGCTGAAGGAAAAGATGAACGAGTTGGCTAGTGAGAAAAATGCTTATTTACGACTTGAACATGAAAGGTAAACATTATTCAAATTAAGTAATGTATAGACTGAATTCCTTCTTTATATTTGTATACCGAACTCAAAATTTAATTTATAAAGTAACTGGATAAGAGTAGAAAATAATGCATAATAACTTGTACTACATGACAAATGCATTTGGAGTAGTTTTTCATTTGCAGAGTTATCTTGTCAGAATGATCGGGAACAAAGCAATTTTAGCTGCAAAAGTGGTAGAGACTTTTTAACCTTTGTGTGGTTTTGAAAACTTTAGAGTGTACAATTATAATGATGATTTATGTGTGGAACTTAGTCCTCTTAATTTTTTTTTTATATGTTTAAAAACATATATCGTAGGGGCATTTGTATCTGTTACGCATCAAGTTTTTGTTAAGTCGTATGACCTGACTTGTATACATCTTTTGTATAAACTAGTTAATTACAATACGGGCTTGTCTATCCATGTAAACATACGGAATAACAGCCCTTATTTTAAATGTTTACTCTATTACAGCAACATTAAATATAGTCAACTGCAGGAAGAAAAAGAAGCCTGTGAAGCTAGGTACGAGTTACTTATAACAATGTCATTTTTCGAAGCAGAAGACAAAAACGCAAAAGAGCCTAATTTCACTGTCGATTTGCTTTAGACTACCATGTTTCGAATGTTTTCATAGATATGTTATCAAAAAGCAAGTAAACAAGTCTGATAACAAATGTTATAATTGAACGATTTGTAGTACAGTCATAGCTTCCACTAATCATCATGTAACATGATTAATAATTTCCAAATACAAAATGGGTCAAATAACAAACGATTTACATTTGGTTCGGAAACATTAAATAAATATTTCTTAATTCAAACGCAAAATGTATTGTAAATAGAAAACATGCATGACAGTTCATGTAAAAAATACTTAAAGTTTGCTTAACTACGTTTACATTTATCAAATGTGCTATAATAATTCAATTTTAAAGGTCAAAATGACAAACGCAGAGAACAGTCATACACGGAAAAATAAAAATATTGTTTTTATTCTTAATTTGCTTATCAAACAAATATATTAATTTTACAAAATGATTTTTTACATTTCTCCAAAGTCAATATGAAGTTAGATAAAATTACGTCTTTTAGACCAGAAAGAATAAATCCATAGATTATGTCATTGAAATTCCTCCAAACATGGGTTCTTATATTATATAAGAGATGCACCGGTAGTCAGATACTTTTTATAATGTTACATTTATTTTCAGGTATACGCAAGCACGACAGGCCGCATCCAATTACTATGCTGCTCTAGAAGAACAAAAACAAATAATAGAAATAGCATCATCCACAGAAGAACGTTTACAACGGTAACGTAACTAAACTGAGAGACGTTTTGACGTTTTCGTTAATTGACTAAATTAAAACGAAAATTTTCATATCAATTTTTGCGAGCAAACCATTATACTGAACATTAATAATGTTCTAAAATATCCATGAAATGCATCTTTGATGATGCCCGAGTGTTAGAAGTGCTAGACTTTAACTCTAAGGGCCATTGGTTCGAGCCCTGTTATCGTTTACTTTTTATTATTTTTTATTGTATTATTGTGTTTTGTTTTAGAGCTATTCAGTTCCAATGTTTACATTGATCAAATTTAAAGCATTCAATGACAAATTCAAAAAAATACCAAAATCGTTTAAAAAGTCTCTTTAACATATTGAAGAATAATTGCGTGCATGGATGTTTTGATTAATCATATTGCATGGTCTACAATCAAAGATAGTTGTCAAACGGCATTTTCGCAATTGTGTGCTGTACAATTTGGTGTCGTTTGTATCGACACATTTGATGAGAAAAATGATTGCACAAGTTGAGCTTTGAATAGTTGGTTTTGTTTAAAACCAAAATGCTTCCTGGTAGATAAAGTGTTCTAATATGTCTTCCGTAATGGAATACACACACAATAAAATAAAACTGGCTTACAACTTCAACACGTCATTGTTTTCAATCTTTTCGAATGTTTATTTTTGTTTCACATCCTGAATCTTTGCATTGGTACCTCTAAACAAAAGCATTAACAATTGTATGTTTCAGGATTATTGATCAGGACACGCATGATATGAAAGCGTAAGTTATAGTGTATATAAGTTTTTATAAATATACCTTTATTCAATATGTACACGTGCTTTTTATAAAAAATATAGTAGATAAATCCTTAAGTTAGAAATTAAGTTTTTTACATACATTAAATCAAATAATATTACTTTTATTTTATGTGTTTTTTTTTCTTATGCTATTTGAGGAAACATTCGTAAACCGGCTTTGTATGGTTAGAGAACATTCTTTTTGTTGTACGCAAAAGATTTAAATATTGTATTATCAAGCTACCATATTAAGCTTTATTCCTATACATATTACGACGTTTTGATTCTTTGTCGAGTTAATTCTTTGCCGCACATAATTCACAAAGTATTGCTAGAGGGATAATTTATAAACACATATTAACCAGCGTAAGAACATGCGCACAGAAATACATTGGTTCCAATGTTTGCGACATTACCGGAGTTATATCCCTTAGAAGAGCATGTTATTCTATAACCTGTGTCACGCGAAACTTTACAAATAGTATAACCAGCATATGAGCAATCGCACACTATTTCGTTCCCTTTTTCGATCAAGCCGGAAATAAATAGATACACTATGTACATGTGCTCAGAAAACATGAAAGACAACATCTGTAGACTTTTGGTCTCTACTTCCTCAATATATATATAAACAGTATTTCCCTCGTTGTTGGTTCGTTACATTTTGCGGTAATCGCTGTCAGTTTGACAGGTTATATCGCACCGGCGCATCTTTACCCGAGAACGGTAGATGATGTTTCACTTTACAAAGAACAAAATAACCATCACGACATATTATCAATCAACTGATTCCCATTTCCATGCCACTTTTCCCCGGCTTTATATCACTCGACAAAGTGTATACTAAATGGGCGTGTTACTGGTGACCAAGATGCTGAGTTTACATGCATTAAACAAAATGGAGCTAGTTTAGTTGTTTATCAAATTATTTCGACTGCTTTATTTCAATTTGTTACGAAGTTAAATGGTCTATCTTTCAAGAATTTGACCAATTCCCTATTTGCGGTACTATGTTTTTCATAGTAAAAGTAGAAACACGGATGTTGATTTACCTTCCTCTCACTGCATTCATAATAACATCACTGATGATAATATTAAACTCGTTAAATGTAATTTAAATGATGCGCTTACGAATACATTTGCTGAGACTTTTGTTAATACGTATAACACGTACTAGGTTGACATTTTACATCAAATCAATATAGATACAAACCATGCTCTTAAAAACAATAGTATCGCTTTATAAAACCGCTGCAGGAAACATGAAAGACCAAACGACTTGACGTTTATGAAGGCAACATAAGCCATGGGGGAATAATGAATTTCATATTTTAAAATATCGTTAGAATGAGGCTCTGAGAAAGTTTCACAAGCTCAATGGAGGACTTGCACATTTACTTAAAAGAGAATTTTTTAAAGTAATGTTGTTAAAACAAGATGGATAATTTTCAACTCAATGTGATAAATAGGCTATGCCAAGCACGTAGTAATCCAAATTTTTTATGGCAAACAATTACACGTACAACTTAAAAAAAATCTTCACATTCTATCAGCAACAAATCAATCCAAGTGATTGGTTAAATTATTAATTATTTTCGAGTAAATATGCTCTTTACTAGAACTTCTGAAGAAGATGTTTTATCTGAATATGGTTTAGTTCAAAATAGTCCTATCGCACACGAAGAAATAATGATATACATGATAAAAATATTAATAAAATAAAGATTGGAGGGGCACATGTGTTTATATAAACATCGCTTATGCTATATGCTAAGTGTTTTTCTCGCTTTGTAATAAAATTCTTAATACATGAGTATTTCCTATCATGTGAGGCAAAAGCATAATTGTTCCCTTTCACAAATGCGGTTCTAAACTGGAACCGACACATTATAGAGGTATTTCATTGATTAATCTTATGTATAAATTATTTTGAAATATTATAAATTCACGACACACTGTGTACTTTGAATGAAAAATTTGGCAAATAAGATAAGTTGCGATCCGGTTTTCGGAAAGTTTATTCTACAATTGATAACATAATTATTTGTATTACAAAGCATGGTACAAAGATATATAACTAAACCAGGAAATGGTTTGTTGCCTTATACGTTGCTTTTCATACGGCAAATTAAGTTGGTCGAAGGCTAAAGCTAAGTTGGTAATGTAAGCTAAAATTCATTAATGCTATAAAAAGTACTTAGGCAATTTTGAAAAATTTGACATTCAAGAGTATATATTATTAACTTTGTGATTCAACGGTGAAGCCAATCCTTATATATGGTGCGGAAATTTGGGTTAATACTTTTTCGGAAAATTGAAAAACATGTCCAGACCCAATTTTGCAAAGTGTTTATTGATCTGAATAGGTCAACCAACAATTGAATTCTAGGGGAGGTTGGTAGATTGGAATTGCGTTTAGAATATCATTTCAAGTGTGTCAAACACTTGTGTAAACTTATTCACATGCCATTGCATAGATACCCAAAAATACTGTTATAATATGTTGAAACGCCAATATGAAATGTGAAAGACAAATTTGGCTACTTCTGTTAAAATTATGTGATTTAATTATGGTTTTTGTTATATCCGGGTTTATCATGATTTCGGTAATGTTGATGTATTTTCACAACTTTTTACAGATCGCATTATGTGCTGTAACACGCAACAATGGTTAGAGTGTTTACTCGACTCGTCTAGATGTTTAACATATACAATGTATAAATGATTGCTTAAACTAGAAAGATATATTTCTCTTTAAATACCATTTTACTTTTGAAAAAACATTTGCAAAGTTCAGATGGTCCAACAACAAGTTTCTTATTAAAACTGGACGACATATTTGAATAGTAAGGATCTTAGATATTGTACAAATTGACTAAATGTAGAAAACACGTGTGTAATTGAAAACGAAGATCATGTATAGTATCATTATTCTGAATTGCACGAAGAACGTAACATTTACCTTTTTGGTTAAGTGGAAACAGAGAAAAAATCGATTTCATTTATCTGATTAAAACGAAAAATTATCTGACATTGAAGACAATTGCATTATATATATATCTTAATTATCTTAATGCGTAAAGTATAATAAAAAACTATTAACATCTCATGCATGTATAATGTGACCTGTCTTTGTATAGTTGTTTTGGCCGGTGCATTCAATTACGAAATAAATTTTATTATCTATTGATCCATCAAACAAATAGCAAGTATAAATGATTGATAACATTATACCTTGCGATGATTAAGTATATTCTGTATTATAATCAAGATTTTACAAGCAGATTGTATAACATGCATATATGCAATTTTGTGCCATTCTAGCCATACTCTTAAACACATATAAATGGCTTATCAATTTGTTATTGATGGCATGTCTCCTTGAATGTAAGTCAAATATTTAGAAGCCAACGTTTACCTTTTTGGATACCACAGTTCAAAGTTTTAGTAGTATGTTCAACCCAACACATTCTATCACAGACGACTAAAATGTCAGTTTTATATTATCAGAACTGATTAAAAAAAATTTAACCCGCTTCTAAGGATTCTACACTTTATACAAATCATTAATAATCTCATATCGGTAACACGTCAGGGCTTTTATGTTCATAATCAAATACTTTCAAAACCTTTTTAGTTGTAAATTTGTTTGTGAAGAGTCAATAAAAACTAATGCGTACCAAACATGTATGTATTTTCTTTTTTAATTGTTTGCAAGTACCTAAAACAAAAGTATTGACTATATATATATACATGAACATATAACACTTGCTTTATTTATTAAATTTTTTTTTTATTTTTTATTCAATTTTCTTTTTTTGTTTACAAAATAATATAAAATGTCAAAATGAAAATTATTAGTCTTGTAGCTAAGATTGTACAGCTACAGGAACAGATCCATTCGACGGAAGATAAATATGCAACTTTAAACAGAAAGGATAAAACTAAATTAGAAAGCTTAGAAAAGGAGAATTTGACATTCAAAATTAAGCTATGTTCGGAGCGAAGACATATGGAAGAAAAAATGAATCGAATGAATCAAAAGTTTTCTGTAGAAATCAACAAATTGAAAGAATCTTTTACGATTGCAGTACAGGAAAAAGACGATCTTACTATCAGGTGACCAGAGGTTAAATCTTAATCTTTCTAAAATTACGATAATCGCTAACCCTAAAGTATATACTGTGTTGATAAAGAAAGTTTGCTTATCATCTTTCTGTAGTTATTTAAATGAAAGAAAATTTAAACAAGTGCCTTTGAAATCCCAATTTTATAAATTGTAGGTTAAGTAAGTTAGCAAGTGCCAGTTTAACACACAATAATCCGAATATTGCTGACCTGAGTGATCCTAATCGACCAACAAAACTGGCGGAAGCATTCTCCGAGCTGTATGACAACGAATGGACTGATGCGTTCGAAACACTGAAGGACGACGATGAAGTCAAAAGAGTTAAAAGCCTTTCGACTATGTTGCAGGTATGATTGCTTTTATCCTGTTGAAATAAGATATAGTTTTAAGTAAATCTTTACATTATAAAGCAACTTTTCGTTAAAAGCAATGAACGTTTGTTTGAGGTTTCAAAACGAAGACGAGGGGTGAACAGTAGACGGATGCTTTCAGAAACGTTTCTGTTAGTAATTGGTCTTTTGTTGTCAAAGGCAATATTATTTACAAATGCGCAGTGTTCTATATAAGCTCTGCGTGTTGTTCGTCAACAAATTAAATGTGTTTGTTCAATACCCTTTATTCCAATACAGTTTTGACGGCTTTTCTATGAAGTTTACTAAGAATGTTATTCTAGTAAATATGCTTTACCGTTTGATAGTTCATTTTTGGCAATGCGCAATAGAAAGCACCCTTTTTCAGAAAGCGTACGGATTAAGTGTGAGCTTAAGCAAAGAGGCTTTGATCGATATAAAAGGAACATCTGCTAAAATTGTATTCAACATTAAAACACAGCACCATGAGCGCGAACATTCTGGTTTTGTTAGCGGTTCAAATTCTAGTGAGCAAAACAATGTAAACAGCAACGATTCCAATTCTTTGACTATAAACAGCCTAAACGACAATACACCAGTTTTACAAACTGAACATTTCGAAAATGCAATCAGAGTTGAAACGATTACTAGTCACGTATCTGCCATGGAAAGCTACGACAGGGAAAATAGAATGACAGCATCGCAACAAAATCTATTGAAAGAAAACACGCACCATGATAATGTGACAGAAAAGCATCAAGAAAATGAATCGAAAAACGATGCTCAACATACAACAATACCAATTTGTGAGGTGGATGAACAGCTACATGTACACGCAACCCATAAACTACTAGAGCTTAGTGAATGCTCTTCTGAGATAGATACTGTTAAAAAGGTATCCAGAAAATGAATTACTCAATAACGTTATCGTGCTTGGTTTAAACCTATACAGTATGTTAATATGTATTTTATTTGTCTTAGATATAAATGGCTTTAAAAAACTCTAACTTCAAAAACGTTGGTAGTTTGGTAGTTTGCATCGTTTTATTTTCATAAATTTCTTTTTGTGTGAATGACCAGTTTAGAGATTAAATGAAAGTAAATAGTTCCAAAATGTCGCTTATTCATTTATAAATGTGGTTGTTGATGTTACTGTGCCTATTAAAGGGCTTAAAATGCAATACATTTATTTAATGTTTCCAGAATGAATCAGAAATGGAAATTGCAACAGTTGATTTTGATTTTGAACAATTGCAACCGACTGAGAAACAACTCATCAGCGATATCAGAAAACGGATTTTTAATGATATCAAAGATCAAATTATTTTCGTTAGTATTTTTTTTCCTTCATCAAATAGTTAAGATGTCAGTATTTAACAAAAATATAAATATTTGATAGCTTATTATTGCCAATGTAGTAAAAATGCTATGAATATATTTTAGCGAATTTAGAATACGGAGTTAAAAATAAGTAAATTAAATAAAATCATGGCCCTGACTTAACGCTCACTTTCCTCTTTAAAATTTATGAAAATTCACAGATGATCTCCGATGCAGTAGTTGCAGGGATGAATCTACGAGCTTGTGAAAACAGTATTTTCACCTACGTGAAGGCATGCGCTTCCATCTGCTGGCAGATGCGCATCCACCAACCACCTGTCTGCATTGATTTCGTAGAGGTTGATGATCAAACACCGTTTAATACAGCGTCATACAAACATTACACAAAAAGCGGTCCTCGGATAGAATACGTAGTGTGGCCGGCCTTGTACCTTCACGAAGGAGGACCGTTGCTTAGCAAAGGTGTTGCACAGGGGAAATAACTTATGTTGTGTTTATCAAAGATTTGTATTATACAATAGTTTTAACATATTAAATTGACAATTTGTAATTGTTCTTGGACTACCAGAGTTTTTTTTATTAATTGCTGAGTGTTTAGATTAAATGAAATACATTGTATCGTATATATTACCTAATTGTGCCTAAATCAACATTTCTTATGAGCATATTTATATATTTTCGTATGGATAAGCGTTGGTAAATATACATATTTTTTTTATTTACTTTTATATATATATGTATAAATATATTTTTTTCATTTACTTTATATATATATATATAAATGCATAATTGTGTATGCGTATTCACGGAACACTGACTACAATAGCCTTATGTAGCGAATTGACAAGCTCTTTATTTTATGATAATGTTATGTTCCAATTAAAGGGTGACATCGTTTTACCAAGTGACGATACTTTATTATATGCAAAACCGTATTGTTTTCTAAAAAGCATTAATCTAATAATCATTATGTCGTATTAGCATTATAGTATAATAATGTCATTTTAAACCGTTAAAAGATTTTGTCACATTTAATGTCGTTTATGCCTCGGCACTGGTCGGCTATTTCAAACGTGTGAAACTGGCGTTCGAGTAGGCACTAGACCGATTAGGGGCTTGGGGCATCGTCCCTAAAATGTTCACTGCCTATGGGTCTCCACGGTGTTTAATCCGGCACTGAGTATATGCACGGATCCTACCAACACAACTACGACAGGAACACGTTATCAACATTACAAAAGAACGTATAGCAATTATCAATGATGCCATTAGCCATTCTTTAACAGAGACATATCAGTTTACGTGGTATACATATAACATAACATAACATAACATATGGTTTATTGTAATGCAAGGCCTCCGGCCCAAACTACAAATGTTCAATAATCATCCAATGGTGGTGACAGAGATATGTTTATTAATAATTATATTATAAACGAGCAGAACATGTACCACAAAGACATAAGCATGCCATATATATAACATATCATATCATATCTTTGACAAGTACGTAATTCAAGTTATATGTTTCATAATAAAAGTAATTATCACGCCAAGAAACACTTTTATATTCAATTAAGTATCAAGCAAAAACGTCTTCCGAGTAGTAAACGCATCTTGCATATATTTTGGCATAGACATTACACTTTTTCTGTTATATTCCGACATCATTGTATAAAACAGATTTAAAGTTATATACTGGTTTCCAATAATGTCCATTAAATATTTATGTCTTACCTCATCATATAATGGGCACACTAAAACGAAATGAAATTTGTCTTCGATTACATAAACATTTCGTTTTAAACAAAAGTAACAATATCTATATTCTCTATCTATATTCATATGTCGGCCCTTTTCAATTTGTAGTTCGTGGCTTGAACAACGAACATTTGATAACGTCCTTTTTAAAATATAAAGTAAATCCATGTTAAGGTATCTCTCTGTATTCAGGAGAGTTTTGAAGTATTTATAATGTAGTGCTTTTGGAGATGTATCAATAAAATCCTGCATCCTTTGAAGCGCGCAATCTTTAAGTCTTCTTTTATAGAGTTTCATAAAAGCACTGACATTTCCAATTTCACCGGCTAACAAGCAAACCCGAAGCCATTTTCAAACAGAAGTTGTTTAACTCCGGTGGCCCACGTTGTCTTGCCGTCGGTGTCTAATTTACGTAGCATCAGGTTACAGTTTTTCGGATACCTTTGGTCTTCCATTCGAGTCAGCTTTGTCCAATACTTCACACAACGCGACGTATAAGTAACATTTAATGGGTGCCGTCCACATTCACTCAAGGCGAGGAAGTTTGGTACATTTCGATTTAAACATGCCACGTATTTGCAAAACCAAGAGTGTACGCGCTCAATAGTTTCATTGTATCGAAACCCCCATATCTCTGAGGAGTAGCATAAAATTGGGGATCACCATTGCATCGAATAGTTTAAAGCATCCTTAGGTTAGAAGTATCTTAATCGTTTTTGAAATCTGTATATGTTATCCACCGCCTTCGAAGCTTGTAGACTTAATATTTCCTGGGTTTTGGTCCATGACAGAGTTGGCGTAAAAAAGGCTCCCAGGTATTTATAATTCTGCACAACTTCAATTTGTTCACCGTTATAAAACCACTTTTCATATGATCTTAGCGCGCCTCCGTAGCGAAACACCATCATTTTTGACTTTTCAACGTTTATTTTCATCCCAGTTAGAGAGCAGAATTGTTCAATACAGTTTATTTGTCTTTGTAGGTTTTGCTTTGTATCGGCCGTGCTGGCTATATCGTCAGCGAAAAGGAAGGCATATATGTCATCAGTATTATCGTTAATAAAGACTCCATGTTCGCACTTCAGCTTCAAAAAGTCTGCTAGATCATTGATAAACAGTGAAAAAATCAAAGGCGAGCTGACACAGCCCTGTTTCGTTCCGATCGAGCAATTAAAGAATCTTGTTAAGCAATCTTTTACTTTAACACACGACCTTAAGTTGCTATACATATATTAAAATATATTCAAAAACTTGCTGTCATCTTTGATACCTTTCCTGATCAAACAACGCCATAAATTGACATGAACACACGAATCAAATGCTTTAAAGACGTCAATAAAGAACGCGTACATTCTCCCCCTTTTCTTACACAAGTATTTTTGAATAACGGCCTGCAGGTTAAATATATTGTCCACCGTAGAATAATTTCTACGAAAACCAGCTTGAGATTCAATAATTACATCATTTTCTTCGCACCAACTAGTCAGCCTTTTATTTAATATATTTGTAAATATTTTACTTATAAATCTAATAAGCGATATGGCCCTATAATTATTAGGCTCGTCTCTACTGCCCTTTTTGTGCAACGGTACTATTATATTTTCGCTCCATTCCGCGGGAAAACTACCTTCGTCGTAAATAGCATTAAATAAGTCTTTCAAATAAGACACACTGATTTGGTAGGTATGTTTGTACATCTCAATACATAATCCATCTACGCCTGGGCTACAGTTACCTTTCAACGAACGAATGCTCACTTCAATTTCGTCGGCAGATATTTCACGGTCCAGTACGTCTGCGTTTATGTGGGTGGCCAGTTCTGCAAACTCGTTCTGGTTGACGTAAGCGGATGTATTGTCTGCCAAGTATAGGTTTTCGAAAAAGTCCGCCCATGAACTTGCAGAAATACTGTCGATAACTTTTTTGCAATATGATCACCATTCGAATATTGCCTCAATTCCTTTGGGCTAGTACGGGCCTTTACAAGGTCGTCTCTTCTACTTTTTAGCTCGACTATTATATATGAAATATATATAGTGGAGCTATCCTACTCACCCCGGCGTCGGCGAGAGCGTAAGCGTTAGCGTCTGCGTGCAAATGTTAAAGTTTTCGTACTACCCTAAATATTTTCTTTGTCCATTGACATATTGCTTTCATATTTTGCATACTTGTTTACCAACATGACCCCAACCTATAAACAAGAGCAGACAACTCTATCAAGCATTTTGTCACACTTATGGCCCCTTTTCCACTTAGAATATGCAGCAAATGTTAAAGTTTTCGTACTACCCCATTTATTTCCATTGTCCCTTGACATATTGCTTTTATATTTTGCATACTTGTTAACCAACATCACCCCAACCTATAAACAAGAGCAGACAACTCTATCAAGCATTTTGTCATAATTATTGCCCCTTGTATACTTAGAATATGCATATTATTGATAAATCTACGTTAAAGTTTGCGTACTACAAATATTTCCTATATCCTTTGACATATTGCTTTTATGTGTTGCATACTTGTTTACAAACATGACCCCAACCTATAAACAAGAGCAGACCACGGTATCAAGCATTTTGACATAATTATGGCCCCATTATACACTTAGATTATTGAAAATTTTGCTTAAATTGCCATAACTTTTTTATTTATGATCACATTTTATTATTACTTTGACAAAACAACACTTACCTGAATACCACAATGGATTCCACCCAAACAATACCCCACGCCCCTACCAGAATCCCTCACCCCCCCCCCAACCTTACCCCCCCCCCTCAAAATTACCACACCCCACATTATACCCCATCTCACTCCCCCCACCCCCTACCCCCCATCCCCCCAAAATTATTTGTTTTAAAACATCATCTTATAACTTACCACACCCCACATTATACCCCCCTCTCACCCCACCTACCCCACCCCCTACCCCCCCCCAAAAAAAAAAATAAAATATTTTTTTATTTTTTTTTATTTTTGAAAGATCGTCTAATAAATTATTGAATATGAACAATTTCCTCGTGATGGCTTACGTTATACTGTCAAGCACTCGAATAGTCGAGCGCGCTGTCCTCTGACAGCTCTTGTTTCTAAATCTTCTTGTTTCTGTCTACATAAGTTTTTGAACTCGTTTCTGGCATGAATATAACCATGTAAATCTTCTCGAGTGTCTGTCATTCGAAACCGACGCAATAGTTTATATTTATTTTGCTTTGCCACCTCACATTTGCGGCACCACCAAACCGGCTGTTTACCCGCAGATTGCCTTGCTGTACACATATTTCCACTTACACGCATTTTTGAGCCCGCAGTTTTGAATATAGTGATAAAGTCATTCAGTTTTTCGAGGGTATTCGTTGTGGTGACTGTATTGCTGAAAGCTTCATATAATCTCTTAAAATTATTCACAAATTCTTCTTTACCCTCTTCCCGCCATTTATATTTTATGCATGCATGTTTAGCAGACATATCATTCTCTTCAGTATGCATATGATTAACATTGTCATTACAATACAACGTACAGTACACTGGAAAATGATCTGAGAAATCAAAACAATCAACACCAAATGAGGAAATAATATGAAAAATATCAGTTGAAGCTAAGACATAATCAACAGTACTATGGCCGTCATTTGTTACACGTGTAAAATTGCCGTCTTTATCATCGAACAGTCGACCATTTAGCAAATGTATATGATGCATACAACATAGTTCGATTAGAGAGTTTTTCGACTTACGCTGAAAGCAAAAATTATCACCTGGGTAGTCGATTTCTGTGCTAAAATAAAATCAACATCGTCTTGGGGGATGTAGTCAAGCATATCTTTCACACGAGCGTTCAAGTCCCCGGCTATGAAAAACGAGGTATCTGGGAAATCTGATTTTATAAAAGTTAATTTGTCATTTAATAGACATATTGCATCGGTTTCCTCCACGTCATATATATCAGACCCTTCTGGATATACATATGTAAAAAACATAATCAGATCTTTTGTTAAAAAAAGCAATTCCTTTTTTACATATAATACAATACAATCCGTAAACTGATTATATATTCTTGTTATCATGCCGTATCGACAAAAAAGATTCTCTTATTAACACTAATACACCGCCTGAATTACGAATACTGCTTTTTCTCTGGGATCTTTTATTTTCAAAAGGAATATAATCACTAAAAACATCACCATATTCACACAAACGCGATTGCCAAGTTTCATATAAAGCTATTAAATCAAATTGTTTTACATAATTCAGAAAATCTATGTCATTTGTGAATTTCGCTAACCCTCTAACATTGAGGGAACATAGTTTTATACTAGTTTTAACAAGTTTGTATTTTGAGCCTTGGCCACACCCCTATTCATCAACGCGAGCGGGCTTATTCTGGAGTTCGTCGTATGCGTACGTTGTATTTTCAACAATAAATTTGTCGAACTTGAAATGAACACGCTTCTTCTCGGCGATCCACTGCTGAAATAGAGAAAATAACCCCGCTCTCGCCCTCGCGATTCTCGGAGGAAGATCTTCTCCTATTCGGAATCCAGGATCGACAACTTTCCGCTTCCCCCGGAATGCCGTCAGAATGCGGTCCCGGTCGTGAAGAAGGGCGAATCGAACAAGAATCGGCCTGTTGCCGGCTCGCGACGGTAGGCGTCGATCAGAATTGAATCACAATTAATGCTAAGTTTCTCCGTTAGAAGATGTTTTATAGTGCTAATTAACATCCGTCTCGTTTCATTTTGCTGTTCGGGAACATTATGAAACTTAAGGTTGTTTCGTTTCATTTGAGTATCTAAAAATTCATTTAGTTGTATTTATTAAGTGTGCTTTAAGTGCAGTTATTCATGTTGATCATTAAGTAAACAGGTTACACTAAAATACAGCAATTTTACTAAGCGCATGCACATTTATTTTACAAATGCCTTGAAGTATTTTATTCGGATAAAGAATAATTATATCGGTTTTTTGGTCGTGAAAAAAGGTTGCGTTCAGATTTATATATATATATATATATATATATATATATATATATATATATATATATATATATATATATATATATATATATAACTGTAGTGTTATATGTATAACTGTAGACTTAATTCATTATGATACATTATGCCATAAGTGATAGGCTGCATTTAACCATGTTATGTAACCATTGTATGCTGATGTAGTGGTTTCATTAACATTAAGTATAAATAAAATTCGGTATTCTGTGTACTACTAACATTTTATTGTGATTCAAATTGTATTATGTTTTGTTCGTTAAAAAGATATTGATTTATTTTATTGATCATGTTGTGTAACTTTTGTATGCTGATGGAGTTGTTGCATTAACATCAAGTATAAATAAAATTCGGTATTCCGTGTACTACTAACATTTTACTTAGATTCAAATTGTATAATGTTTTGTTCTTTAAAAAGATATTGATTTATTTTATTGATCATGTTGTGTAACTATTGTATGCTGATGGAGTTGTTGCATTAACATCAAGTATAAATAAAATTCGGTATTCTGTGTACTACTAACATTTTACTGTGATTCAAATTGTATTATTTGTTGTTCTTTAAAAAGATATTGATTTATTTTATTGATACAACGACATATTAAAGCAGTTCCATACATAGCTAGATACACTGTTATCATGTTTGTCTAACATATATCTGTAAAGTTCATCCATTACCAAATTATGATATTTCTGTCAGAAAAAACAACGACTTACTATATTCATGTATTTTGTTATATATATGTATATATATATATATATATATATATATATATATATATATATATATATATATATATATATATATATAAATACTATCGCGACCGTTGGGCGAAGCCGAAATCCAGTTTTGCAGAGTTAAGTCGACCTCGACCATTATGGCGAAGGCGACTTAATTCTCGTAATTAATTATTAATTATCTGTCGACGATTACGGTTTGAAACTTTGTACGTTGATACAGTTCGACCTAGCAAATATTTAAATACATTTGAAGACGTTTTCAAATGTTAAATGAATTTTTCATGATTTTTTTTTTAAATAAATATGTATATGGTTATAAAATCCAGGCTTAGGGCGAAATTTAAAATATGTGGAATTTATTCTCCAAAACTAATAATATATGTTGTGGGTTTGACCCTGTAAAGATTGTTTTTCGAACGCCGCCTTTGATAGTGCAGTTTATATAACGTTGGTTAGTTGATTTAGGCTTAAGAAATACATTTCAAAATTTCGACTTGTCCAAAAACACAGAGTTTTCTTTTCTAAACCGGAAACCGCTACGCAGTGAATGTTAGCAATCATAGCACCTTAATGTTGCTTTTGAGTAAAAATTCATGCATTACTGTTCTCAATGGTAAAGTTATTTTATTCAAATTTAAACAATATAAATACGACAACGCCATAATAAAATAACCACAACCGGTTTAGTCTTATTGTTGATCCAATTTCAGATTGATTGCGCGAAAATGATATAATTGGTACTATTTAATACTTTCTAGTGATGATGAATGTTTCTCCCTTGATTATTTTATGCAATTTCATAATTGTTGTGTTCTGGATTCATTAAAACGAATATGCTGCACTGTCACTTTATTATATGAAGGGCAATATTATGACAGTTTAAGCATCTTCTCTTACATTTGATGTTTTTATTTGTTAAAGAAATAGCATTATGTCGAAATATGTGAACGCATCTTTCTTTTGCCGCCGAAAAAGAATCTCATTATAAACCATATGTAATCGATTTAATGTTCATTCTTATGAGTTTTGGATTATTAGAGTGCTATACTGCCAGGCAGCTTGAGTTTCACCCCCTTACATTTCATAAATAGAAGACAATACAAATATCGACATATCAACGAATAATGAAGTAAAATTACAAAAACCGTTGAACCTGTATTAAGCAGCCATCTATGGGAAGCAGCAGATCTGACCAATTAGTGCAGGTGGCTGCTTAATAGAGGTGCATTTGCACTATATAAGGTCATTTTGGAAATCAAAATTGTGCTTGCTTATGACAAGTGTTTGAAAACAGAGGTGGCTACTAACACAGGTTGTACTGTAGTTATTTCAAACGTATGAATTTTCAAAGATTAGAACGTCTAAATGTGTAACTGTGTCCTAAATAATGTGTATGGTATCGCCGTATTGTTCTACAAAATGCATAATTTATAGTATTCATAAATAAACATTAAAATTAAGAAAAAAACAAAGCAGGTAATACAAACTATTGCTTTCAATGATCATGTTTTCCACAAATATACACTCTAAGACAATGCACAATTTTACACAAAAATACTGCAACATGCTTAAATTGGCAATAATTTCTAACGCTTTATTAATCTGTAAAGGATTTTAAACACACATGGTAGGCATATATTCAATTCACGAAACTAGTTCCATTATAGTTTGCGCATGTGTTAATTTCCAGCATTAGGTAGAATTTTCTCGAGTATAAAGCATTGAGACCATCAGTTTACCTTGTATAGGTGGTATTTCTAGGTTTTATTGTAAATTATTTTATATAAATAGGATATTGATAATATGATTTATTGTTCATAGTATTAAGTGTTTGTTTTTTCCTTATTAGTAGACTTCTACGCTTCTCTCCGGGATATTCACAAATATGCATTAAACACGTAATCAAACCAGTATTATGTCTAAATGTCTGAACTCGTATTCCTTTCTTCTAATTTCAATCAATGTTATCCAAATGAAAGATCTACAATCACAAAGGTATTCAAATAAAAACATTGTATTTACTGCATGTAAATAGATTTAATTCGGAACTCGCACGCTGTGGGTTTTTCCGATTTCTGAGCGCACGGGAGGTACAAACATTGTCATTAATACAGTAATGACCAGTAACGTCGATATCCGATTTGCTTCCCATTCAGTAGCGGATAATACGTATTTAAACGACAGTAGTGTTTCTTTTAGGAAATGTCAAAATTCAAGTATTTTGTTGTTATATAATATTATTATTATCATTGATAATTACACATAACAAATCTAATAAAATTAAACACGATCGAGATTAGTTCATTTAAAGCAAAAATGATTAAATCATGGTATTTTTTATCAACTATAACGAACGTTTGAGCAGAAAAGTGGTGTTGACTATCAGCGATAAGAGAAATTATTGATTCACTCTCTTTTAAAATATGCTAGTCAGCTTTTGTTTGTACCTAACGCGTGTGCTCAAACATCGGAAAAACCCAGACATGAGAGTTCCGAATAACAACTATTGTCAGCACTTCGACTGTTCGGCATTTTTATTAAAACGTGGCAACAAATATGAAAGATGGTGCATATTAAACATTAGAAATATCATATTAATCATTGTTAAAAAAGTTGGGATGTGTGGCTTATTCGTCAACATTTTCTTCAGAAAACGACGGACGTTATTTCCCAAACTCACCGAAATGCGTGACAAACAAACACAACGCCAAAAATTTATACAAAATAAAATTAAACGGCCGTTGTTTCGATAAAACATAGATCTATTTAAGCTTTTGAATTCGTTTTACATGTGCGAAATGTTCATGAGCTATTTTAGTGTTACCGGTATCTTTGTTTTAAAGCGTCATTATGTAGTTTATGCTTATGTCATAGACCATATATCATACATTGTATTTTACGAGAAAAATAAAATGCGTATGATGATCAAAATAAAATGCGTCCGGATAGTTTGAAGTTAATACCCTAGTGACATTGATGCAACAACAACTTCACCAGAACAAAGAAGAAAACAAACATGGGATATAAGCTAAAAGGTATGGTGCTAACTAAAACGGTGTATGAAATGCTCCCTTATGCTGGAATTGTTTACACAATGTCCTTTGAAAACAGATATTGATATAATATGTTAATAATAATAATAGTTTCGTAATGCGAATACATGCTAAAAATATAATTTCAAATGTGTGAGTTTATGCTTTTTAAGAGGACGCATCAAGTCACTGGTTTGACCATCCGTTTCCTCGCCATTTCGTCTGTTCGTCCGTCCCTAATCAATTCCAGAAACTATTGAATCCGTTGTATTCAACTATAAAACATCGTGAACTACCAAGAGGAGAAGCGGATTAAGTATTATCGTTCCGGGTCAATTATATCCATCTGACTTATGTACTTTGAATATTTCTGAAATATACATAAACATTCCTCGCCAGTTCTGAGAAACAACTTAACGGTTTTTATGGAACTATAAACAGCCTTAAGTACAATATATGATGCGCATTTCTACATGTAGCTCCGGGGAAATGATTTATGTTTGAGTAATTGCTCTTTAAAGATTTCTACATTTTACATAAATACTTTTTCTTTTCTACATTAATTCAGGTAACTTTATTGTTGAGGCATAAAAAAACAACTCTACAAATGTTACATTTTCCAACCAATTTGTACGTGAAAGGGATCTATTGGTGTATCAGGCAACAATATATAATATTGAATGCCTATTCTTTCATTTAAATGGACAACAACAAAAACGCATTAACATATTAGCAAATAGAAAAGATCAAGTTAAAATATGAATTCCAAACGAATGCATACTGATAGATTAACACGTCTGAATGCTCTACTGTGATCAAAATAATTGGTATTGTACCGCCGTATTTTTATGTGAATGCATATAGTACTCATGAATATACATTACATTCAGATAGTGTATATTTACTTCAATGCAGATGTGTCCCACTAATGTACACTCTAATTATTAACGAACAATTCACACACAAATACTGCTAAATGCTTGATAATCTAAAGTTCATAGAAATACCCAAAACGTTGATTGGGCAGTGTGTTGTCATTATTACTCATAATAAGTTATGATAACTGGCATTACGAGAAGACTGATTTGAAGTACAGCTTTATATATAAGACAGTTGTAATTAAAATTTTCAGCATTCAATACAGAATATTTATTTTCATTTATAGTTGTATGAAGTTACGTTTGGTAAAAATGTTAGAAATTACATTTAGCTACATATGCATTTTGTTTTATGAATTGAAAATTGCAAATTATTCATAATTATTTCCAAACACAACTTTCTAGTTATCAGCATAACAATGTGATGATAGGCTACGTTGGTGTGTATTTTTAAGTTTGTTAGGTCCCCCCCCCCACGCGTAAAAAAGTTGTTTGTTTCAACTAATATTGCCAAAAAGGAGGATATGTACGTCGGCCTAACGTTTTAATTTGACAATTGTTTTACACTATATTTTATACTATACACACGCTATTTTGAAACGTCAAAAAAATTGTTAAGGGTCGGTTGCAAAAAATAGGGACGGTCGGATCAGTGGAAACAAACAACTTGATAAAGCTTTGTGCGGACCAAGCTCAAGTCCCAGCTCTCCTATCTACTCAGTGTACACTCATGAAAGTTGGGCTAACGTTTGAAAGATTTTCAGCAACTTTAAATGAAATATATTTTGATGTCGTCTTGTGCTGTGGGAGCGGTGCGGGGTACCCGGAGGAAACCCCCCCTTGTTCGGTATGATGACCACAAACAAAGCTCAAATGCACCAGGAGCAGGAATCAAATCCGGGTCGCCTAAGTGATAAGCGAGTGTGCAAACGAGCGTTCCGATAAAACGATAAAGATTAATACATTTTACCCGACGGCATGTTCCGGTTTTCCACGAAGAACGCGATAACGTCCGACGAATTTTCTTTTATGTTTGACATAAGTGAGTGCATACTTATAAATGTTTCATTTAATGGTTGGTTGATTGATATATCGATTGGTTTATAATTACAAATCAAATGCAGCTACTGAAGATGTAGACTTCTTTTCATTTTTTACGCAAATCTCCACATCGCTGTTTGACAGGAAATAAACTAATGGTGCACTGTTACTTAAAATAAAATTTAGCATAAAAACAAAACATGCGTATCATAATTTCGTTCTCGATTGGTGATAATTTATAGCAATAAAGTGGAAGGCTACTCAAAAGTATGAGTTTAAATGCCCACATCTTCAAAAGAAACACAAACAAAATGTGCCGATTTCAGTTTACATAACTGGAAATAAGCACCAATTTGTAAGACAGAAGAGTGCGACGGTTATGTCGTCAGTGTTTGAATGGCATTTGTTCAAATGAGTCATATAATTATCGTATTATGTATGTTCATCCTTTTGAAGAAATTTGTTCAAGGACCCATTGGCTTTAGTGGAAACCGAGAAAAAACAAAGTGACATTAACAGCTACTCATAAAGCTATTTCAAGAAAAATGTTTCACCACTTAAGAAGTCCAATTCATTGTTCTCAATACTGAGCGAATTGTACATTCTTTCCTCAAAATCCATTCGATGTTGATATAAATAATTACACTAGGCTTGTTATTGTTGTACTATTGCTCTAAAATAATACCATTAGCGCCATTTTGATAGATTCGCACATTTCCAAATACTGTAAGTAATTTATTTAAAGCGACAAAATGCTTTACGCAAGGCTACAGACCACAGTTACTTTTTGGAAAAGTTTTAGTACATGCATTTAACATGGTGTTGGTCTATCTTTATTTTAACGGCTTCAATTTCTAACATTAAGGTTTATTCCTCTTTTCGACTGAATACTAGGTAACATCCCAAAAGCGCTTGTAAGTACATGTAATTGAATAATTGAAAAGGAGCTCCAAAATATAATTAGAGCTAGAAAAAGATGTTCAATAAATATCAACTGTTTATGCTGAGAGGAATTTCATATGATTCAAAAACAATCAGCACAATTATATGCATTTACAATAAGTAACCAGATCATCGGATAGATTTTGCGTTGAGATGCTGCTACGTTTGTTGAGCTGTAGTTAATATAATGATTGTAATCAGTATACGTATATATTATTCATTCGAGCATAGGCATAGGAAAATAAGCTCATACGTCGACCTTATACTGGTTTTCAAACAGAACTTCAAAGTAAGATTTTGACTACAATTAAACTGCTAACAGGGTTGAAAAATAATGAAAAATAAAGCGCAGTATTAAGTACGATTTTTATTGAAAGTACTAAACTTAAATGTAAAAAGACTTCAGATGGTCTCAAGGTTTATACCTTTGTACAAATGCACCATTCCATAAAAACGTACGAAAAATAGAAATGCTCTTGAGACATCTGCTCCCTAATGCTTGAAATGCATACACATAGAAACTGTTCTTTCAATATAAATAAGTAATACTCCAGCTGCCCAAGATGTGTCGCTCTCTCAACAATTAACATGCTTAGTCCTTTGTACATGGCAAATGACCAACTGCCAAAACAGCACGGCATACTACGTAAGAACACACAAAAAATGCAAACGTCATTGAATAAAGCTGGGATCAATGCCTTGGAAAGGTTAACGATAAGCATTGTGGTTTAAACAAGTTTGTGGGTACTGGAAACTCACACTTTGCACAGCGATCTTCAAACAACATATTAGTGTAAATAGAAATTTACCTCGTATGATCGTTAATAAAAATAAAAGGAAACAATGGAGAACGCATGTGTTCAATCGAATTACGATTCAATTAATCAATGTTCAGAAATAACCAGAGCAACAATTACATTGTAACAACTTTCTGAGACACATTGCAATGTAAGAATGAACAAATATCAGTTACTTCTTGTTTAGGTCAAAGCATCTTTGTGCAAGTGCTAGAAGAAGAGAGACGATATTGTGGTTGTTAAGACCCAACTTGTACCGATTGGTTGTGTATGCATATGGAACAGAAGAATTTCAAAAATAATAAAAATATATAAATATAGCATAAAAATAACTGAATAATGTTATACTAATGTTTTACCAATAAACAGAAAGTAACTATTAGGTAAAATATATGTGTTAACCATATTAAATGTAACGACGCTAAGAGAGTAAAATATTAATTACTACAAATGTAAAGTCATTTTTGGATTAAAAAAGCATTAACAATTAGAAACGTGTATTAACTTCAATGATGAGGAGAGCATATTTACGACAAGTGCCAGGGATCTATGATCACGTGATACATTGTTGTGGTACTTCAACGGAATAAAATGGTGTCTATAACGACAGAACGGGTATTTGTTTTTTTGTTTTTGCTTTTCAAAAACATTAAATAGTACGAATGTTTCTTGCAGCACATAATCTAAGCAACAATATTACGAATCCATAGGCGCTTAACTTGTCTGTGTACTCACTGTCGTTTTGGAGATTACACTGCAGAGATTGTTCAAGTGAACGGATATTTTGTCAACGATAGCCGTAAAACTAATAAGCCACAAACTATAAAACGACCATATCATGTCTGTTTTAATAAATTTGAGAACACAATAGCGTAAAAACAGAATAATTTAATACCGGTATTTGTGTAGTAAAGGCAATTGGTTTGATTCTCAAACAATTTAAAACCATTTAAGTGCATTTTATGCAGGGCTAAAATAGATTTTGTGGAGCGTAATCGATTGTTCAATACACATGTTTGTTTTTTAATTGTTTTAAAAACTTAATTGTTCGTGATTTCATTGAATATTTTTTGGTTGATATCAGTCATTGATGACCAAAACGGCTTCGCTTCTACAGTCCTATATTCATTCCATTATCGTTATTTATCATATAGGTATCATATAAAGTTCAGATGCAACTCGTTACGAAAACAGGCTTCCATTGGACAGCAACAGTTTCCAATGATTAGTGAATAGAAATAGGACTGCCAGGTCGTCTAGAGCATTACCAGTGACAGAACACACTTAACACAATCCAGTATGCATATATAACTTTTCAAACCAAGTTGTCTCAGACAGTTTCAAATAAAAAATAGATGTGTCCATAGGACACGAATACCGCGCTGATGAACGCTTATCACAAAATTGGGTAATACTTTCCAAGTAACGCTACAGACAGAATCCAAGTATTAAAACTTACAAAGGACAATTACACAGTGTGCAATGTAGTGTTATTGTTCTGTTATACAGCACTTTTTGTTCAATGATTTCCTTCAGACTATGGAGTAACAAGTTAATATCACTTAAAACTTCAAGTTATGCTACAGACAAAAGGCAAGCAAAGCATTAAAACTTGGTTCCTTTGCACTGCACTTCTTCTCAAGGATATTTTTTGCATATGAAGTTTCAAGTCTATATCACTTATAGTTTTCAAGCAATGTTCATGACAAAAAAGAATAACATTTACAAAGGGCAATTACTAAAAAATATGCAAGAAATGGCAATGGTTATTTTGCACTGCAATCCTCCTCAATGATATATTTAAGCCTATGAAGCTTCTATTCAATATCACTTATATCCTTCACCGCGGACGGACGGACAGAAGTGACTCTTATAACCCTTCACCCATTCTAATTTTCAAGTCTATATCACGAACAGTTTTCAATTAATCATGAAAACCCAAGTATACAATTAAAAAGGGCAATAACTAGAAAAGATTAATTGTTCTTTTGCACTGCACCTCTCAATTATGTCTTTCAGCATATGAAGTTTTAATTCAATATCACTATAAGCTTTCACCACGAACGAACGAACGGGCAGACGGACGGACGGACACAAAGGGGTGAATCTTAATGCCATTCACCTATTCCAAGTTTCAGGTCTATATCACGTTTAGCTTTAAAGGCGATATTATTATAGCGACATTTGAACACAGTCGCTTCGTTTGTCACCCAAAATGTCGTGTTTCGATTCGTGTGTCGTGTGTCGCGGTGTAAAATTAGACCGCGACACACGACATTCGAATAAAAAGGGCGACATTTGAATAATAAAATGTCGCGTGTCGCTTCGTGTGTCGCCCAAAATATCGTGTGTCGCTTCGTGTTTCGTCCTTTGACAATAACGACCCACGAAGCGACGCACTATATATTTGGGCGACACAGGAAGCGACGCGCGACATTTACCACGATATATCGCCTTTTGGGCTACCTACAAAAGGGCGACATTTGAATAATAAAATGTCGTGTTTCGATTAGTGTGTCGCGCAGATTGTCATTTGTATGGTGATGTAGGGACCTATACAAACTGCTTGACATATTGAATATTTCGGCTGAAAAACAATTCATGTTCTTGTTTTATTTGTCTAGCAAATAAAAGTAGTGTATGGTAAAGCTCGTAAGTGGTGTGCCTTTAAAACTTTAGGTCTTACTCTTATATTACGAATTATGTTATTTTCTCTTGAGAAAACACTTAAGGAAAAACATTACAATAGAGCTATATCCATTCACATATAAATATACAACTGATATGGATCGATTTATTAGTTCTTGTACTACGAATTGACTGAGGATGTTAGGTTTTTGGTATTTGTCTGTGTGATTTTAAATATGTTTAAATAGTAAACTATATATATATATATATATATATATATATATATATATATATATATGATAGAGTTAATGCTAAGTTAGCTTCATTTACAAACTTCCATTAAAACTGTATGCCCGGACATGCGCACAGTATATGCAATGACATATTTACATGTACGTCACCGAAGCTGTTTACATGTATATACAGCATTATCGTGTTACATAGAATTCTAACAAATGAAACACGATTGCGATTAGTTCATCTAAAGAAAAATGATTATTCGTGGTATTTGTATAAACTATAACAAACATTTGAGGAGAAAAAGAGTGGTATGTAATATTTAAAAAAAAGAAATTGTTGATTCACTCTCGTTTAAAATATGCGAGCCAGCTTTTGTTTGTACCTACCGCGCGTGCTCAAATATCGGAAATACCCAGACCGGATATTTCCGAAAAACAACTATTACAACCGTTTGCCGTTGTAGTCATTCACAACACAGAGGTATTACTCGCTGACCCGCACGTGCATGCGTAATTGAAACAGTTATACCGGTCAGTGATGCAGAATTAAAACAAATACGGTGAGAAGCGCAAACTGGCAAAATACTTTAAGGCCGTAAAAAGTCATTTTAGATTTAAAATGAACGAAGTATCATTCAAAAATGGTAGTATCTTCAAAGTGCGTTTGCTAGTCACCCGACAAGCTGATCAGGGAGGTAAAAGACACCCCTTTGGCTGCAAGAAAAAAAGAACTCTGCGCTCTACATAGTATATCTGGGCAAAAATGTCAGACTAAATAACAAAATATGCACTTGCATGTCCAATGTGCGATAAATACCGACCGAATGCGAAAGAACATCTACTACCGCATGCAATTCCTTAACGTCCATGGCGAAATGTGCCATTTAATTTGTTTGCATTGAACAACAAGTTGTCGTTGCTTGCAGTCGCCATTTATAGATCAATTCGTATGAGTGCACTTCAAGCATAAGTGTTATTCACAAACTCAACGTACACTTAAGGTAACGCATCCGTAATGATTTCCCGCGATTTCTTCAAAGATCGAAGAGTCCTATTGCCTGTTTACTTATGGATATCTAATTTCAACAGGTTGTGTGACGTTCTTGGCCGAGAGGTTAAGGCGATAGACTAGAAATAATTTGGGATCTTCCCGCGCAGGGTCGAATCCTGCCGACAACGCATACTTTTGCGACGCGTTTTATTTCTTTTCTAACGTAATTTGATTTAATATAGCATAAAAGCTATGTTTATTGTTAAATATGTCGCAATTGTTATCATTTGTTTAATGTAATTTTTAAAATTACATAACGTTATGGCTAAATTGGGTGATTAACAGCTGAAAATACGAATCATGCATGTTGCATTTTTATTTTTATTTCAAAAGTAAACTGTAAATCTGTATATTTCTTGGTATGTTTGCTGTATATACTGTATCTATAAAAACTCACTTCAAAATATTACATAAATGACACTATTTTGAATTTTATGACACTTTGTTTTTAACCAACTCAATTTCTACTTTGCTGAAACCACTTACATTTCATGGCGCTCTGCCATAGATACCATGTTATAAAAAATGTTTGTAAAAGAATATAAAGAAGTGAACCTTCAGCTGCTGGAGCAGTATTGCATTCTCATTATATACAATTAGTTGGTCCTTTATTTAAGGCAAGTGACCAATTGCCTTAACAGTACAAATCAGCACAATACAAAACAACATAAACACATATAAGAATAAAGCTGGGGTCACCGCCTTGGAACGGTCAATGCAAAGCATTGGGGGTTTAAACCGGTTTTAGAGCGCTCAACCTAACACTTGGCCCAGCAATATTCATGATACTTATAAGTGTAAATAAAATTAAACATCATAGCATTGTAGCTCAAATTAAATAATAATAAAAGGGAATTAAAACACATTTAATTTAATTACCATTTTATTACTCAATGGTAGGAAAGAGACCAGAGCAACAGAGTTACAATTTTTTGAGGAACGATGAAATGAAACTACGAACTAGTGTCAACTACGTCCCTTCTTTTTAAAAAAAGATTTAAGAATATAGCATCATAAAGTTAATATTTCAGATCATCATCGCGCAAATACAGGAATAAGCAGCAATAATGGGTGTCAAAGATCCATATTACATAGCTTGGTTGTTTATGTGACTTCAAAAAAATTGAAAATAAATCAAACACGAAACACCAGAGAGAAAATATTAATACAATTTAACGCTTTAAACCCGATGACCTATGCATGTAGACTTAAACAGTGAAAGTATGTCGTATGAAGCAATATAGAAGCGATGAAGTAAAAAAATTCAATGTAGCCAAGAACAGTGAAAGAGTATCGTATGACGCAATTGAGAAGCGATGACACGATGATGTGAAAAAAATCTAGGGGCAGTACTGTAAAATAAAAAATAAAAATATTAAAGGGGCGGTACTGTACAATCGCAATACCAATAAAACCAGCTTAGGTGATTGAATATTTAAGAATCAAACATATAAAATGGTAATTCCATTAATAATTCCAAAATTTTAAGAGAAGAAATATATAGTGAATCAAAACCCAACAAGCATGTGTTTAAAAGTACGTTCACATCACATCCGTTTGATAAAAATGAGTTAATTAAATTGAAAAGTTTAATATAAACATTTTCTTAAAGATATTTTAATTTGCGAACATCAAAGCATCTCCATAAAATGATGGGTGGGAAATTCAATTAGTTAGATGCCATTTTAAAGAAACATTATAGTTTGATATTAAATCATCATACGTTGAGTAAATTTTAGCGAATTTACTTCGTAGGTTACTCCGTAGAATACTTATTTTATCTTGTTTAAACTTTAAACACCTTTACTGCATCTTTGCACGCCTACTGCATACCCATATTTGGAAATCTAGATGAATTATGGAACGTTCATATACCCCAGCGGTTCAAATAAACAGGACAAAAGCCGAGCGTGGGGTGGTTTTGAAAAAATCAGTATATTTTTTAAAGCATGCAAAGCCTACCTACACATTTGCATGTAGTTCAGTGAAATGATGCTGATTAAGAAAATTATACATTATATTATATTTGGAAAGGTTCCCAATACGCGTGCGCTACCTTAAGCAGAGTAGATTCTCCTAAACCTTTTACATCTGATAAAGGTCCAAAGTTCTCATTTAGAGAGTTTGTCTGATTTTGCAAAACAGTGAAATACTTGTCTTGGCTGGGCTGGTCAAGGCACGGCAGTTAGATAAGAACAAAGCATATCACGGCATGCTGGGCGAGATTAGCAGGTAAGGGAAAGCTTGGGACAGACAACGACATGGAAGGTCACGCAAGGGAAGGGAAAAAATATGTTGGACAGGCTTTGTCGGAACAGACAGGACAGGGCCTGGGATACCTTAATATTCGAATTCCCAATACCTAGCTTGGTATTATTACTTGGATCGATATTCATTTAAGTTCGAATACCCAATACAATGGAAGAAACTTCCCGTTCGGGAAACTAGGGGAATCCCAATATTGGTTTCCTGATCGGGAAACTCATAGACAAAATTTGCATTTTTATTCCCGATCGGAAAATAAAACAGCAATTTTATGGTGGGTTCAGAAAATGGGCTAAGGGAAACTTTAAGATACAAAAAAATCTGTTTTTAACAACGCCTTTCTGTAGAGGAAATACATGTGTAATTTTTTACCGTGAACATTTTGTTTAAGTCCATGGTTTTCTTTCAATAAAGTTGCGAACTTTGTATGATCTACGTAAAAATGTTAATGTCAGTGGTTTCCCGAATTAGAAACCAAATTTTCTGATCGGGAAACTATCAGAATTGACTGAATTGCTGTTCATGCTTGTGGACTTTATCTAGCACTAACATTGCTCTTTTCTACGAAAGCCTATAAAAACCACTTAAACTTTAAATAAAAGAGTGCAAACATGTATTAACGCAAAAAAGGCGTTTCTATGCAAATAAACACGTAATATCGAAAACAAACGCATTATAACGTTAATAAACGTGTAATAACGCGAAATAAAGGCATACTAGTTCGAAATAAATGCGTACAAAATCTACAAAAGGCGTAATAACGCAAACTTAAAGGCGTACAAACGCTAAAAATGTCGTAATAACGCCAAACTTAAAGGCGTACATACGCTAAAAAGGGCGTAATAAGGTAAAGAAAAAGGCGTACAAACGCTTACAAAAGGCATAACGTCAACCTAAAAGGCGTACAAACGCTAAAAAGGCATAATAACGCAAACTAAAAGCGTACAAACGCTTAAAAGGGCGTAATAACGCCAAACTGAAAGGCGTACAAATGCTAAAAAGGCGTAATAACGCAAACTAAAAGCGTATAAACGCTCTAAAAGGCGTAATAACGCCAATATCAAAGGCGTTCAAACGCTTTAAAAGGCGTAATAACGCCTTGTGCACTATATAAAGTGATGGCTTCTTTGAAGACGTTAATTCAAATCAAAGCGTTATGAGTACATTTCAAGTTTATTGAATTTGTAAAGACAATTTCAGTCTTTCTGGAAATCGTCCCTGAAAGTCAGCATAGGCAACCGACATTTGTACAGATTCAACTTATTGTCATCCCCTATGAATGGATTGGTTTTATACGGAATACTCGATAGTGCGACGATGCTGTTATTGTAACCATCCACACCGGAAGGCGACAGTACGATGGCGATAACACGTCATAATGATGTTGATAACGCGACAGTTCGATTATGAAAACGCAATATCACGAAATTTCGGCGTTTTCGTTATCAAGGTACTATCATCGTGATTGCGCGTTTGCATCGTACTAATATCGAGTATTGCGTTTAAGATCAACCCGTTCATAGGCAATATCCATATCAGGATTGCGTACATTTGCCCGTTTGCAATTAGTAAGACAGCTTGATTTCAATTTTCAATCTTAAGCATCATGGCTAGATTGTTTTCATTTATAAACCGAAATGAAATATACAAGTTTATTTGTATGTGATGAATGCAAATTACAACTGAAAAAAACGAAAATTACATCTTTGTCATCAATTTAATTATTTAGAAACGTACAGTTTAAACATAAATTTGTGAAATCAAGATATACGCAAAATATCTTTTTTCAAATGTATTTCTTGTTCAACATAACCAGAGATGACACATTTTCAGTTAAAATACAGTTTTAACTTGTGTCACACGTAGTACGATACGTAATGCTGCTTGAGTGATGAAACTGTATAAACATATATTAACCAGCATGTGCACTTGCGCATCCGGATATTTTGGATCATGTTTACGTATGCACAGTTATGGCCCATATTTAGCAAAAAAGGACTGTAAAACTGTGTAACACGTAAATCTATAGTAGTTTTGCTAGATGATTGATACTTAACAAACACATTTTCAGCATGTAAATGTAGGCACTTTAGTATCTTGATGCATTTAACATGTAAACATATTTAAGGACCCTTTTTGCAAAACGACAACAACAACCCAATAGCATTAAAGTCTTTTTTCGCGTATAAAACAAAAACTGTGTAACTGCTAGCTCGATTATGCGTGTCTTATATTCATATTAATCACCACGTGTCTTCCGTATTCAATTAGTGTTCAATGCTCCTGCTGCATAAATTGTCGCAAGTCATCTACGTTAAACGCGATGTAAAAGAGCTACGCCCAATTAAAGAAACACTATTTATATTTCTAAATCACTCATCCAGGAACATAGCTATTATATGACATATATTTATACATTGCAAAGGTATCATAATTATTGTTAAAAACATTTGAATTTATTAACAGTGGGCAAAAAGAAAGATACGTCACAGAAAATAAAGTGTTTTTACACGTCAAAATATTTAGTCACACATATCGTTGTAGACGATTTAATCCTAATAGAATTAGCTGTCGTAAACATACACTTGGAAACTCTTCTAACGCAACACTTTGCAAACATGAATATCTCAGTCATTAGTAAAAAATATGATTAACGTGTACATGTGATCATTTGACTTCATTTTAACGTACTGTCGCCTTGCTATGTGGATGGTGGATAACAGCATCGTCGTACTTTTAAGCAATAGGCATAAAATCAACCCATTCATAGGGGTTTGTACTACCAGGATTCCGTACACATGTCTGTTGCTTTTTCTGGCTTATAGAGACGATTTCTAGACAGACATAACTTGTCTTTACCAAAAACAATAAATTCAACTGTATCCATAACGTTTTGGTTTGATTTAATGTCTTCAAAGATGCCATCACTTTATATTGTACAAAGGCTTTATTACAACTTTTTAAAGCGTTTGTACGCTTTTGAAATTGGCGTTATAACGCCTTTTTAAGCGTTTGTACGCCTTGAAGTTTGCGTTATTACGCCTTTTTTATCATTTGTTCGCCTTTAGTTTGGCGTTATAGCACCAGTTTTAGCGTTCTAGCGTTATTACGCCTTTAAGCGTTTTGTACGCCTTTCAGTTTGGCGTTATTACGCCTTTTTGCGTTCATTACGCGTTTATTAGCATTATATTGCATTTCTTTGCGTATTACGTGCTTTTATCGTAGTTACGCCTTTATTTGCGTTAATACGTGTTTGTTATCGTAGTTACGCCTTTATTTGCGTTAATACGACTTCGAACTATTTTTTATGTCCCCGACACACTATATTGGGGTGACATATTGTTTTTGCCCTGTCTGTTGGTTTGTTGCTTTTTTGTTTGTGTGTGTGTGTTTGTTTGTTGCGTCAAACTTTAACATTTGCCATAACTTTTGCAATATTGAAGATATTTACGCAACTTCATATATGGCATGCATGTGTATCTCATGGAGCTGCACATTTTCAGTGCTGAAAGGTCAAGGTCAATGTCATCCTTCAAGGTCAAAGGTCATATATGGGTCAAATCGCTCATTTAATGTACACTTTTGCAATATTGAAGATAGCAACATGATATTTGACATGCATGTGTATCTCATGGAGCTGCACATTTTGAGAAGTGAAAGGTCAAGGTCAAGGTCATCCTTCAAGGTCAAATACTAAATATATGGGGACATAGTGTTTCACAAACATATCGTGTTTTTTTTAATAATTTTTAGTGGTACTAATGGACTTTCGTTCTTTTCTGATGTTAGTTGTTTGGACAATTTTCTGAGTAGGCTAAATTTTCCAGTATGTATGCATAGAGCTGGTGTCACATTGTTAAGGAAATTGGCCCCGCCTTCAACTTTTGATGCCATGTTTGTGTTTATGTCTAGAAATTATGCATGTATACATTGACTGGATACATATGTACTTTTTCCTGATTAGAGAAACTATTTTTCCCAATCAGGAAACCACTGAAACTGTCCAATTCCGATAGTTTCCCGATAGGGAAATTTGGTTTTCTAATTCCGGAAACCCTGATTTTACCATGTTTACGTAGATTATACAAATTTTGGAACTATATTGAAAGAAAACCAGGGCCTTAAAACAATATGCCACGGTAAAAATTAGATATGTAAGTCCTCTACAGAAAGAAAGTGTTGATTTTTGTATATTAAAGGTTTACCCCAAGACCCATTTTCTGAACCCACAATAAAATTGCTTTTTTATGTCCCGATCGAGAATAAAATGCAAAGTTTGTCCATGAGTTTCCGATCAGGAACCAATATGGGATTCCCCTAATTTCCCCGAACAGGAAGTTTCTTCCACTTCAATACCCAGCTGGGTATACGACCTTGGCTCAATATTTGCCAATAGTTTGAATACCCAATACCCAGCATGGTATCCGAACTTAGCTTGATATTTTGCTCAAATTCGAATGTCCGATAGCAAGCTCATGTATTCGTCTATGGCCTGATATGTGCTTAAGTTCAAATGTCCAATTTACAGATGATTATTCGACCTTGGCATGATATTCGTTCAAGTTCGAATTTGGCTCGGTATTCGCTAAAATTCAAATACCCAATATGCAATCGTGTATTCAATGTTCGCTATATATTGATTAATATAAAGTTCTGGATTCAGAATAACCAGGACCCGATAAAATGAAACAGATCAAGTATATAAGTACATATCTTGCTTTATCAAAAGCTTTAGAGATAGTTAAATTGAGTTTATCATTCAGATTATCGTCAGAAGCAGGAATAAGGTTGTAAGAGGAGGGAATTATGTACAAAGCTTGGTGGTCTATGCCCATCTATAGCCCCACACAAAAGTAAAAGTTAATTTGTTTAAATTGGATAAAAATCAAAAAGCCAATTACAATTAAAATATTATAGCTAAAACAAGATTCATAATGCGAAAAGAAGTTTAATCAGAACATAATCAAACGATATGATCTACATACGTCAGTAAGAGTAAACATTATTCGACTTTGACCGGTTAATACGAACACCGCGCTCCTCTTGACATCTGATGCCTTTCTAATTTGTAAACGATGTGCTCTCTAAAGCAATCTCTTGAACGATGGTAACATAACATTCACCTCTGTGTTCGGCTCGGAAAGAAGTCCCGTACCAAATAATGTGATTTTAAGTCACATGATCAAAACATTCAAGCTGACACATCAATTAAAATGCGCATTTTAGAATAACTACTTTAAGTGCTGTATTTCAAGAATTTAATTTAAATGGACTTAAACGTGTCACGTATTATTTAATATAGGGTGTACACAACAATGCATAAACAGTTGAATCTGTGTTAAGCGACCACATATGGGAGGCAGCAGAACTGACCACTTACAGCAGGTGGCTTCTTAATAGAGGTGCATTTGCACTATAAAAGGTCATTTCGGATATTAAAATAATGCCTGCTTATGAAAGGTTTTTGCTTAATAGAGGTGACCGCTAACACAGGTTGGACTTAATGAACTGTAATTAAGTTGCCCACGCTAATTGCTTTTTGATCGTTACCAGATGAGAATATGAGTTCCTCGCTTAGTATCTCGCTTATGACGTAGTAGAAAATAGTCGTATAATGAACATCATATGTCAACATCAATTTTAACGGGCGAGAGCGCAATTAAGTAAGTAGCCAGTTCCCGATTTTGCTAGTTTGTCCTGTCTTAGGTAAGATATGTAGCCAGTATTTAGATCTATATAAAGTTGACAGGCGAACTATCGCTTAATGTGGTTTCTACCAGTAAATTCGGTATATATATATATAGAGAGAGAGATGGCTTAATTCTGTTAAATGGTTAGTCAGACATACCTGAGAGGAGAGGATTAATTTAAGTACAAGTCACAGGACAAGTCAAACCTCGACCAGACACTGATAAGCTGTCCACTGCTGCTCTCTCATCTGCCATAACCATTTTGAAGCTGATTGTGCTTGCCTGCAGACATCTGCTATTGCCCGTCTCCTTGCTAAGTACTCTGTAGGCCTTCACGACTGAATGCCCTGCGAAGCCCCGACTGTCAACCTCCACTGGGAGGTTTCAATTATCTCATCCTTGTCGTTGGCAAGCATCAAGTAGTGGCTGGTAGTTGACCTTCTTTCTCTCGTGTTCTTCCTCCATTCGCTCTTCCCATGGCACTGTCAGTTCTAGATGATATGCTATGATGTGTATTTTCTGGAAACATCCTGGACATTTATTCAAAACTAGAGGGCCTGAAAGACCCAAAGTCGCTCAGCTGAGATACAAAGGAACTGACCTTCTCAATGCAGCCCCAGTTATCATTAGAACAAATCTTCTGACCAGGTTCATGCAGAGTAAACTATAAACGTAACTTTTAGAGTGCTAACAAGGTTTTACAATAGCATATTAGGATACATTCCCGATCCCTGGCGGCTATGTTTTTCAACAGACAGGAACTATGATTTAACTGATTCAAGATAGCATTACAGCAACATTTTTGACCAAGTATTATGAAGATTTGACAATAAATGTGACTTTACGAGTGTTAACAAGTTTTTACTATAGCCAAAAAGGAAAAATGCTCAGCCCCCCATCTCCTGGCGGTCATGTTTTTCAACCAACCGGAACTATTTTCAAACTCGTCCAAGATATCATTGGGACAAATCTTGTGACAAAGTTCATTAAGGTCGGACAATGAATGTGGCCTCTAGAGTGTTAACAACGTTTAACTAAAGTAGTATAAAGCCATAGAAAAAAGTGCCCGCCCCATTGAGGCCATATTTTCAAGAAACCGGAACCATTTTCGAACTCATCCAAGAAAGCATTAGAACAAATGTTCTGACCAAGTTTCATAACGATTGGACAATAAATGTAATTTTTAGAGTGTTAACACGTTTTACTATAGCATATACGGAAAAAGCCCCCCCCCTGGTGGCCATGTTTTTCAACCAATTCGTCCAAGATATTATTGAGACAGATCTTCTGAGTAAGATTCATGAAATGGGACAATATATGTGGCATCTAGAGTGTAAACAAGGTTTTACTATAGCCATATGTAGCCATATAAGGCAAAAGGCCTCGACTCTGGTTGCAATATTTTTCAACAGACCAGAATCATTTTGGAACTCAGTAAAGATGTCATTGAGACGTATGTTCTGCCAAGTTTGATGAAGATCGGAATACATTTGGCCTCTTTGGTGTAACATGGTTAAATAAAGCCATATTAGGAAAAATGCCCCGCCATATGGTTTGCAACTTGAACCATTTTCGAACTCGTTCAAGATATCATTGGGACAAATATTGTGACCAAGTTTCATGAAGACCGGACGATGAATGGCTTGAGAGTTTAAACAAGGTTTTATAATAGCCATATATAGCCATTTAAGGAAAAACACCCCGCTGGTGGCCATGTTTTTCAGCCAACTGGAAGATTCGAACTCGTCCAAGATATCCGGGGACAAATATTGTGACCAAGTTTCATGAAGACCGGACGATGAATGTGGCTTGAAGAGTTAAACAAGGTTTTATAATAGCCATATAGCCATTTAAGGAAAAACACCCCGCTGGTGGCCATGTTTTTCAGCCAACTGGAAGATTCGAACTCGTCCAAGATATCATTGGGACAAATATTGTGACCAAGGTTCATGATGACGACATTAATGTGGCCTCTAGAGTGTTATAAGGGTTTCACAATTAGCCATATAACGAAAAATGCTCCGCCCCTGGGGTCCTGTTTTTCAACCACCGGAATCATTCGAACTCGTCCAAAATATCATTTGGACATCTTCTGACGAAAGTTCATAAAAATCAGACAATAATGTGGCTCTATAGGTTAACAAGGTTTACTATAGAAATATCTGTTATTAGGAAAAAATGGCCCGCCCCCTGGCGGCAATGTTTTTCAAAGCACTGTAACCATTT